>NC_054710.1:46088809-46438809 GCF_016097555.1 Gigantopelta aegis
GTGACAGAGCTAGCCCCGATTATGGATTTGTCAACAATTGGCGAGTGACAGAGCTAGCCCTGTTTATGGATTTGTCAACAGTTGGGGAGTGGCAGAGCTAGCCCTGATTATGGATTTGTCAACAATTGGGGAGTGACAGAGCTAGCCCCGTTTATGGATTTGTCAACAATTGGGGAGTGACAGAGCTAGCCCCGTTTATGGATTGGTCAACAGTTGGGGAGTGACAGAGCTAGCCCCGTTTATGGATTTGTCAACAATTGGGGAGTGACAGAGCTAGCCCCGTTTATGGATTTGTCAACAGTTGGGGAGTGGCAGAGCTAGCCCCGTTTATGGATTTGTCAACAATTGGCGAGTGACAGAGCTAGCCCCGTTTATGGATTGGTCAACAGTTGGGGAGTGGCAGAGCTAGCCCTGATTATGGATTTGTCAACAATTGGCGAGTGACAGAGCTAGCCCCGTTTATGGATTTGTCAACAATTGGGGAGTGACAGAGCTAGCCCCGTTTATGGATTTGTCAACAATTGGCGAGTGGCAGAGCTAGCCCTGCTTAAGGATTTGCCAACAATTGGCGAGTGGGTAGTGGAGTGGTGACGAGTTGTATATTAATTCACTTTTCAACCGTGTAAATACATAGGCTAATCTTTAGCCTTGTTGGGGACACTGCCCTCAGAGTATTTAAAGGAAGGAAAAAAATGAATTTGCCAAAATTGATAATTTAAACAAAAAGCTTAAATGATAAGTAATATTATGTAAATTAACGGTAATAAGCTTTTATAGTAGAAATTATTTAAAATTCTAAGTGTTTTATCATAATTACACGTTAGTATAGGTTCCATTAGACCAAATCAATTCCTATTGCCGATAATGTTAACGTTTACTAATAAAACTGATATAAGCAGCGTTTCAACACACCCAGGAAGTACAGCAATAGAAAGTGTGGCACCTCACATCTAATCTAGCTGCAAGAAAATGGGGGGTCACGTATCATTTAAGAGATTTAATTTATGTTTTTAATAGCAACCATCATTTTTGCTGAAAATTGCAGTTCCATTTTTGGGGGTACCCCGCATTAGTTTCAACCTCTGGTATATACTACATAACAACTGTATGACAAATAAAAGTGTATTTATTTATTGTCAATGGATAATAGTATTTGCACAAATAATCAATGTCACATATTACTACCAATCACACCCACAGCTGCTTTTACTCCGTAAATATTTGACGGTGCACGTCAAACCTTGACACGGTACTCTCTTCTTTGGTACTATGCAACCTATATCAAAAAAATATATTTTTCAAAAAGTGTCCAATTGGGTGTTTTCATGACTATCAGGATCTTCTGTGTTCTGATATGATGTGACAACATAATTGAAAGTGTTGTTCCTACAGTGCAACCTGATTTAATGTACACCTCAGGAAGCATCAGTGTTATGCAAAGTTGTATACAAATGCAATGTATCATATTTAAAACAAATAATAAATAAAAATACTACTCTTGAAGATACATACTATGGGTTGGTTGTGTATGCTTAGTTGTATATGTAGTGTGTGCATGCATAGTCAGAGTCTCTCATTTCCAATAAATAATTACCTTAAAACTCATTTATTGCAGTGACCCTGTGTTTTGAAAGACTTTAATGGGCATATGATAAGAACTTCACTAGAAAAAAAGCATATTACATGTGGTATCTGAAATGAACACCACTGCATCCACAAATAGTAGTAAATTAATGTGGTACACATCATGGTGGGGTAAACACCCAAGGTATGGACTATGCTTGGATGTCAAGTCACTGAATGCAATATTTTCAAACCCATCAGCCTAGTTGGTTTTTATATATGCATTATTAAATCCACTGACAGCTACCAATATATCTGTTGATATTTTATTAATAATCTCCAGTGATTGGTGCTTACAGACATGTATCATATCTAGAGTTATCATTAGGGTTTTACATCTTTATTTTTTATTTGTCATAAAAAAAAAGCACATTCAATCCATCAAAAGAGTGCGAAAGTCATTTTTCTTTAATTATTTTCTGTTTTAACTGAATATAATATTTATATCGTATGCATTACTACAATCTGTAATGTAACACATCATTTACATAGTAATATTTGAAAATACAGCTTTACAAGTGTGGTGATAGTGGAAGATAATACTAACACACTCCTAGGTAGATTAACAAATGTGTCAAAATTGCTCTTGTACTTGGTATATACTTCAAATACCCTTTACTATAGAAAACTCACTGAATATATGGACAAGATTTAATGAACTGACCTAAAGCTATCATTACCAAGCTTATATTTGTGTACAAATAAAGAAAAGAATGCAAAATGGCTACACAGAACCCACTTCTGTAGATTTTAATGTTTTTGCCAAACTCACAAAAACAATTGTAAAAACTCCCATATTTGCCTAAAACATAATTCACCAACCTAAAAAGTATGTTAAAATTACAGCAGAAATCAGGTTATTTAAATATAATCATTCCAGAGCCAATTGCATTCAAATACACATTGTTAATGGAGATCTAAAAGCTTAACCTAATATCAGCTAACATTATTTTTTAACTAAAAATGAATTATTACTAACAGCTTATTTCATCTTGCCTAGACTTATTATCCTAAATAAGATTAGTGTTATATGACATGTCCATCACCTTGGATAAATAAGCTTTAAAATATTTTAAGTAAAAAATACGGGCCAAAATCTCCAATTGGTCAGCACAGACTTTTTTTCAAACTCTATTCTCAGCAGTACACAGTAAATTAATGCCAAGGTCAAGGTCATTATGAACTCCCATGCCTGAGTGTCACCTAATTAAGCAATTATGACTGTCAAATAACAGTAAATGGCACACAATATAAAATAATGATAATATAGTGAATATATGCTATAGGTTCCATTAGACCAAATCAATTCCTATTGCCGATAATGTTAACGTTTACTAATAAAACTGATATAAGCAGCGTTTCAACACACCCAGGAAGTACAGCAATAGAAAGTGTGGCACCTCACATCTAATCTAGCTGCAAGAAAATGGGGGGTCACGTATCATTTAAGAGATTTAATTTATGTTTTTAATAGCAACTGTCATTTTTGCTGAAAATTGCAGTTCAATTTTTGGGGGTACCCCGCATTAGTTTCAACCTCTGGTATATACTGCATAACAACTGTATGACAAATAAAAGTGTATTTATTTATTGTCAATGGATAATAGTATTTGCACAAATAATCAATGTCACATATTACTACCAATCACACCCACAGCTGCTTTTACTCCGTAAATATTTGACGGTGCACGTCGAACCTTGACACGGTACTCTCTTCTTTGGTACTATGCAACCTATATAGTTGAAGGTATCAACTTTACGATCCAAAGCAAAAGTTAATTAATAATTTAGGTGGGAAGTTGCTATTATGTGACTTTGAGATTAAACCTTTAATAACTAGAGTGTTTCCTCTCTCTCCATCTGTGTGGTCCTTAGCCATATGTCTGATGCCATATAACTGTAAATAAAATGTGTTGAGTATGTCGTTAAATAAAACATTTCCTTCCTTCCTTTAATGTTACCCTGCGCGTGCTGTAACCTCACCGTGGTGCAGGGGTGTAACATTCTCTTTGAAAATGGCCAATACAGTACAAAATTGAAGTTTTGAGTAAAAATTAGTGTCTGTCTGTGATTTTTGTATTTTTGCACAGTTCTTTACACTGTTTTTATTTAAATCTTGAATTTTTATATTGATGTTGATCATCACTTGCATTACCATAGTTTGACACCCAATAGCCGATGTATTTTTCGTGCTGGGGTGTCGTTAAACATTCATTCATTCATTCCTTCCTTGAATGTTTAACACATTTCAGCTTCTATTTCAGTTCCATTTGGATCTTGGTTTCACTACGTTCGGGAATGGCGAAAAGTAACGAAAGATTACCCCAATATACCCCTGCACGTCGTGTTCTTCGAAGATATGAAAGAGGTTTGTATAAGTTATTCTCTCTTTACGGGTCTCGATGGTGTAGTGGCTAATCCATCGGAATTAAGGCTGGTAGGTACTGGGTTCGCCTCCTGGTATCGGCACCCACCCAGAGCGAGTTTTAACGACTCAATGGGTAGGTGTAAGACCACTACACTGACTTCTCTCTAAGCACTAACGCACTGTCCTGAACAGACAGCCCAGATAGCTGAGATGTGTGTGCCCAAGACAGTGTGCTTGAACTCTAATTGGATACAAGCATGGAAATAACTATCAATGAATAAGTTATTCAGTTGTGAAATTTTCAAGTACAGAAATAACTATCGATGAATAAGTTATTCAGTTGTTAAATGAACTGTGTTCTGAAATTTTCTAGTACCATATTTCGCTATTTCTACATGCATCTCAAATTAATAACTGTAAAATTATCGATCCCCCATAATCATTACATACTTAATGCTAGGGTTAGACTGTCAACTGCCACAATGAAGTTGGCCAACTCGGCGGTTGCATTGTAATTTGTCTCGACTTGCGACTGGTGTGCTCAGATTAACAACTTGTCAGTCGTAGAAGTTGTATACGACGGAAGTCAAGTTGTTAAGCTGTATCCTAACTGGACGCGAGCGATTATTTTAAAAATCATTGATTTCAATCGCCTGACGGGTATGGTTAGGATACGGCAATTGAAATAAATGATTTCTAAAATAATCGCTCGCGTCACATGTGTCTGGTTAGGATAGAGTGCTCAGACAGGCAACTGGACTGTCGTTGAAGTCATGAGATTGGCGAGTAGACCAACTTCGTCGTGGCAGTTGGAAGTCTGAAACTAACATAATTAGGAGATAACCATATGGAGTTCTTAGATTTGCAGGTGTTAATGTATATTTGATCCCGTTAGCCTGAGTCAAAAATGAAACATTTGCAGGCATCAGATAGACAATAACACCTGCAAATCTAAAAACTCCATATGGTTATGTCCATTGTAAACTGAATTGTTTTTCTACGGAACAACTATATATTTGGTATTTCTTGAAAAAAAAATACCTGGCTACAATCTAACTGTAGACCCTTGAACCATCAACTTCGCCTGTTTCAATTGCTAATGACGTCATTAGCTTTCCGGGTGTTATTGTCTATTTGATCCCGGAAAAAGAATGTAATTAACCAATCACAACACAGAACACACTCGCAGTCAGTTTACAATTGAAGAATATGAAAATTTGTAAAATGCCTGCTACAAAGCGTGAATAGTGGGTTTCTCGAAAATCTTTGTCTTTGTTTGTTTTTTAAGATTTATTTTTTATTTTAGGATCCTTTACTGGAAACACGGAAGCTTTCTGCGTTTCTGGGTCTAGATTTGTCAGAGACTGTGTTGAAAGACATCGTTGATGCCTGTAGTTTTGAAAATCTTAAAGAGGCGCACAAGAAAAAAGACTCCACATACGCATGGATTGAGAATGCAGCATCACATTACTTTTGGAAAGGTCACTGATAAATTTATCACTTTAGTATTTTATATTTAAAAAGCTATTTATTTTGTTTTAAGGGTGGTAAAAATAATCTGAAGGGCACAGTATTTCACGAGAACCATTGTTCTGTTCGGGTGTCAGTTACACAACTTTAAAATCACGAGAACCATTGTTCTGTTCGGGTGTCGGTTACACAACTTTAAAATCACGAGAACCATTGTTCTGTTCGGGTGTCGGTTACACAACTTTAAAATCACGAGAACCATTGTTCTGTTCGGGTGTCGGTTACACAACTTTAAAATCACGAGAACCATTGTTCTGTTCGGGTGTCGGTTACACAACTTTAAAATCACGAGAACCATTGTTCTGTTCGGGTGTCGGTTACACAACTTTAAAATCACGAGAACCATTGTTCTGTTCGGGTGTCGGTTACACAACTTTAAAATCACAAGAACCATTGTTCTGTTCGGGTGTCGGTTACACAACTTTAAAATCACGAGAACCATTGTTCTGTTCGGGTGTCGGTTACACAACTTTAAAATCACGAGAACCGCCAATCGGTTACGTGGTGAACAATTACATTCTAAAATTAAAAGTAACATATATCATTAATGAAAGTGAAAATCAATTTATGCTTTTAAATACATTTGAACCACCAATGTAGCACAGAACCACCAATGTAGCACAGAACCACCAATGTAGCACAGAACCGTAGTTCAAGTGTTTTAGGATTAGGTAGGCCTAACTCATCAGTTACAAGAACTATATTCACGTAACCGATCAACCGGTTACCTAAGTAAAACTCACATGAACTGACTTCCAGTTACCCAGGATTTTGAAATATTGTTCCTTGATCTGGGTATGTTAATATTCCTTAAATAAATAAAAAGAAGGTCGTAACTGAAGGGTGGTAATGGAGAAAACTTACACACTCAGAAAAAAATCCTTTTTAGTTCAAAGTGCCTTTTTGAGTTTAAGGTGTCGTTTTATTTATTCTACCTAAAAAAGATCTTTATTACTGTGTCTTGAATTTTGTATTTTGTATTTTTATTATTATTATTATTAATTAGTTTTTTGCCACCTAACTTATTTTAGGCTAGGTATAGGCTATCTTTACAGGGGTGGGCAACAGCCCGCTAGGTAGCTAGGACACTGATTTTATAATTTTTATTCATTCCTTTGTGATATCTTTCCCTTTTAAAGCCAATGACCCAAGCTACTAGGAAGTGAGAAATATTTTCAGCTGTTAAGCTTTTTTACCATTGATTTACGCACTAGTTTCAACTGTTTGTTTAAATATCAAGTTTGGAAAATTCAATTTGTTTCTAGTCATCGTGTTGTTTGTAAGGGATCATGTCTCTGTTCACTGAGTTCTATGTTCACTCTGCTCTATGTTCACTCTGCTCTATGTTCACTCTGATCTATGTTCACTCAGCTCTATGTTCCCTCAGCTCTGTTCATTCTGCTCTATGTTCACTCAGCTAACCCAAACCCTAACCCTCAGCTCTATGTTTCCTCAGCTCTGTTCATTCTGTTCTATGTTCACTCAGCTAACCCAAACCCTAACCCTCAGCTCTGTTTTTCCTCAGCTCTGTTCATTCTGCTCTATGTTCACTCAGCTAACCCAAACCCTAACCCTCAGCTCTGTTCATTCTGCTCTATGTTCACTCAGCTAACCTAAACCCTAACCCTCAGCTCTATGTTCACTCAGCTCTGTTCATTCTGTTCTATGTTCACTCAGCTAACCCAAACCCTAACCCTCAGCTCTATGTTTCCTCAGCTCTGTTCATTCTGCTCTATGTTCACTCAGCTAACCCAAACCCTAACCCTCAGCTCTGTTTCCTCAGCTCTGTTCATTCTGCTCTATGTTCACTCAGCTAACCTAAACCCTAACCCTCAGCTCTATGTTTCCTCAGTTCTATGTTCATTCTGCTCTATGTTCACTCAGCTAACCCAAACCCTAACCCTCAGCTCTATGTTCCCTCAGTTCTATGTTCATTCTGCTCTATGTTCACTCAGCTAACCCAAACCCTAACCCTCAGCTCTATGTTCCCTCAGTTCTATGTTCATTCTGCTCTATGTTCACTCAGCTAACCCAAACCCTAACCCTCAGCTCTATGTTTCCTCAGCTCTGTTCATTCTGCTCTATGTTCACTCAGCTAACCCAAACCCTAACCCTCAGCTCTATGTTTCCTCAGCTCTGTTCATTCTGCTCTATGTTCACTCAGCTAACCCAAACCCTAACCCTCAGCTCTATGTTCCCTCAGCTCTGTTCATTCTGCTCTATGTTCACTCAGCTAACCCAAACCCTAACCCTCAGCTCTATGTTCATTCAGCTCTGTTCATTCTGCTCTGTTCACTCAGCTAACCCAAACCCTAACCCTCAGCTCTATGTTCCCTCAGCTCTGTTCATTCTGCTCTATGTTCACTCAGCTAACCCAAACCCTAACCCTCAGCTCTATGTTCCCTCAGCTCTGTTCATTCTGCTCTATGTTCACTCAGCTAACCCAAACCCTAACCCTCAGCTCTATGTTCCCTCAGCTCAGTTCATTCTGCTCTATGTTCACTCAGCCCTATGTTTACTCAGGGGGCAGGATATGGCCCAGTGGTAAAGCGTTCGCATGATGCGCTGTCAATTTGAGATCGATCCCCGTCGGTGGGCCCGTTGGTATGTGTTATCCTGTCTGTGGGATGGTGCATATATATATATATATATAAGATCACTTGCTGCTAATCGAAAAGAGTAGCCCATGAAGTGGCGACAGCGGGTTTCCTGTCTCAGTATCTGTGTGGTCCTTAACCATATGTCCGACACCGATATAACCGTAAATAAAATGTGTTGAGTGCATCGTTAAATAACAATTTCCTTCCTATGTTCCCTCAGCTAAACCTAACCTAAATCATTTCTCACTCCAGCCAGTGCACCACGACTGGTACATTAAAGGTCGTGGTATGTGCTATCCTGTCTATGGGATGGTGCATATAAAGGATCCCTTGCTGCTAATCGAAATCCTGCCCTGGATGGAAGAGACGGCCGAGGCCGGCACTTGTGCCCAGGACAGGTGTGCGCTACAACAGCTAGCTCTGAATGTGCATGTTAAACACTCTGCCATGACCTGCTAATCGAAAAGAGTAGCCCATGAAATGGTGACAGCGGGTTTCCTCCCTCAATATCTGTGGGGTCCTTAACCATATGTCCGATGTCATATAACCGTAAATAAAATGTGTTGAGTGCATCGTTAAATAAAGCATTTCCTTCCTTCTTCCTAATCCTAACCCTAACTCTGACTGAACATAGAGCTGACTCTATTTGTAACACATTTAACAGCTTGTTTTGTTGAATTTTGTGTTAGGAACCACCGACGAATGGAAGAATTGGTTTACTGTGGCTCAGAGTGAATACTTGGACAAAGTCTGTGAAGAAAGGGGTGTAACCCGCAACAAACATGGCACTATAACTAAATCATAATATTTTGTAGGAATTATTTCAGGAAAAAACCCAACAGATATTTAAGTTATAACCTCACCTCACTTCATCTCACTTCACTATATTATAAGCACAACTCTTTTTTTAATACATTACCTCACCCCACCATATTAGAACTTCATTTGCTAATGCAAAATACAAAAATATGTCTTTAAATATAGTATTAATACACTTATTGACTTATAACCCCACCTCACCATATTAGAACTTCATTTACTAATGCAAAATACAAAGACAACTCTTTTTAAATACAGTATTAATAAACTTATAACCTCACCTCATCATATTAGAACTTCAGTTACTAATGCAAAGTACAAAGACAACTTCAGTTTTAATAAACTCTGAATCACATCTCACCATATTAAAACATCATGTACTCATTACCAGCCTCGGTGGTGTTGTGGTTAGGCCATCGATCTACAGGCTGGTAGGTACTGGGTTCGGATCCCAGTCGAGATATGGGATTTTTAATCCAGATACCGACTCCAAACCCTGAGTGAGTGCTCCGCAAGGCTCAATGGGTAGGTGTAAACCACTTGCACCGACCAGTGATCCATAACTGGTTCCACAAAGGCCATGGTTTGTGCTATCCTGCCTGTGGGAAGCACAAATAAAAGATCCCTTGCTGCCTGTCGTAAAAGAATAGCCTATGTGGCGACAGCGGGTTTCCTCTAAAAACAGTGTCAGAATGACTATACGTTTGACGTCCAATAGCCAATGATAAGAAAAAAATCAATGTGCTCTAGTGGCGTCGTTAAATAAAACAAAACTTCATTTACTCATGCTACGTTTATGTACAGTAATTTAAATAAAGTAGTCAAGTTTCAATTGTTTTCTTGTTGTTTTTTTCCGGGTATTTTACAAACCCAGTGAGTGGTACCTACCACACTAATACAGGCCCATAGCCAGTGGGGATCAGTTGACACCCCCCATCCCCACCCCACCGGTGACCTTTTTTTTTCAATATGCCCCCGGACCCCCCTAAGCAACTCTTGCCTCACTATAGACCTAAACGAACCCCCCCCCCCCCCCTTCAATAACCTGGCTACGGGCCTGTTATAGATACTTCAATGCCCCCTTCAATATCGTGGCTAAAGGCCTGTTATAGATACTTCAATGCCCCCTTCAATATCGTGGCTAAAGGCCTGTTATAGATACTTCAATGCCCCCTTCAATATCGTGGCTACAGGCCTGTTATAGATACTTCAATGCCCCCTTCAATATCCTGGCTACAGGCCTGTTATTGATACTTCAATGCCCCCTTCAATATCCTGGCTACAGGCCTGTTATAGATACTTCAATGCCCCCTTCAATATCGTGGCTAAAGGCCTGTTATAGATACTTCAATGCCCCCTTCAATATCGTGGCTACAGGCCTGTTATAGATACTTCAATGCCCCCAATGCCCCCTTCAATATCGTGGCTACAGGCCTGTTATAGATACTTCAATGCCCCCTTCAATATCGTGGCTACAGGCCTGTTATAGATACTTCAATGCCCATTCAATATCGTGGCTACAGGCCTGTTGTAGATACTTCAATGCCCCCTTCAATATCGTGGCTACAGGCCTGCTATAGATACTTCAATGCCCATTCAATATCGTGGCTACAGGCCTGTTATAGATACTTCAATGCCCCCTTCAATATCGTGGCTACAGGCCTGCTATAGATACTTCAATGCCCATTCAATATCGTGGCTACAGGCCTGTTGTAGATACTTCAATGCCCCCTTCAATATCCTGGCTACAGGCCTGTTATAGATACTTCAATGCCCCCTTCAATATCGTGGCTACAGGCCTGCTATAGATACTTCAATGCCCATTCAATATCGTGGCTACAGGCCTGTTGTAGATACTTCAATGCCCCCTTCAATATCCTGGCTACAGGCCTGTTATAGATACTTCAATGCCCCCTTCAATGTCGTGGCTACAGGCCTGCTATAGATATTTCAATGCCCCCTTCAACAGAAAATCATGGCTATACCAGTGACATTTGGTTTAGGAAATTCAAGAGGAAACCTGCTACCAGCTCTATGCCTTTGAATTAACAATGTGTGTGTTATTGTAAGAATTCATTACACGTGGGGTAGAAAAGGTACACCCGAGGTGGTGGAAATTTCTGTCTGAGACTGAACAGTTTATTCACTCTGGCCATTCAGCAACGTTGATACAAACATAATGGTAAATACATATGTGACATGGTGGTTTACAGGAGGATTGTATGAATTATAAAATTGCATGATGTACAATATGCATGGCATAAAGTGACATACCCTAGTTTTTAAACTACTATTAGAGCCATTTTTGATAACTGAAATCATATTTTACTTAGATTTTATGGTTTAGATTATCAATTTCCATACATTTGAAGTGTTTTTGGTCATTCTGGTGTTTTTAATATCACAAAATGCATTTCTCATATTTTTGAAAACGCAAGTGACAGTTATGGAGTCGATCTTTAGTCTATTTTTAAGAGGGTATTTCACCATTTCAAAGTCACAGACTAATTTTTCACTCAATTGTAACGTTATCTAAATGTGTTAAAGGTTTGTGAACTTCGTGTTAATTTTCACGGGTTGAAACTAGGGTGTCCCTTTAAGCTGGTTAATGAAATCTACTTACGATAAACAAAATACTTTTTGGCTAATTACAAATATTCGCTGACGACCGTCCAAACCATGAATACAGATAAAATATGACACTATATGTGTATAATATGTAGACATTGGTTAAATATTCGAATAATTTAATTTGTTGAATGGCGTCTTTATTCGGACCTCTGCATGTATATTTACAATTATAGAAGTGATGGATGTTTAAAAATGCTAGTGATGATATTTATAAGTTTTGAGATGAGGCTTGCCTTCATTCATATTAATTCTTTTTCCCTCGCCCTTTCGGTAAATAAACTTATTTTTCACGAACAGACAAGGATGGCTGAATTTTTTTAATTTATTTTTTGATCATTATATAAATAAAATTCATTATCATATTCAACACGATAAATTTATAAGACTGGTTTTAAACACAAATTATCAAACATGTACGTATTATTATTTATTTTTAATATATGAGTGTTGTGTGTGTGTGGGTTTTCTTGGCGGTTTTTTGCTTGTTAGTTTGTGTGGGTCTGATGTTTTTTTGGGGGGTGAGGAGACTTTGTTGTTGTCCTACTCTATAATTTTGTTTAATGTTTTATTTAACGATGCACTCAACACATTTCATTTACGGTTATATAGCGTCGGACATATAGTTAAGGACCACATAGATATTGAGGGAGTAAACTGCTGTCGCCACTTCGTGGCCTACTCTTTTCGATTAGCAGAAAGGGATCTTTTATATGCATCATCACATACACAGGATAGCACATACCACGGCCTTTGATGTACCGATCGTGGTGCACTGGCTGGAGCGAGAAATAGCCCAAGCGAGTGCTTTACCACTGGGCTACGTCTCGCCTCTTCCTACTCTATATGAATCAAGATTAAAATCTGGCTTGTATCCATTTCATATATCTAGGTGGAGAAGACATTGCTTTGCCCTGATTGGGGTTTTTCTCCAGTCCCCTCCCACACACACACACACACACACACACACACACACACACACACAGGCACCCCCACGTCACACACAGACACACGCACACACACACACACACATATATATATATATACACACACATACAGACATACACAAACACACGGACACACACATACACACACATAGTATATATATATATATATATATATATATATACACATACACATATATACACACACACATATATATATATATATATATATATATATATATATATATATATATAGACACACACACACAGACACGTACACAGACATACACTCACACAGACGTACACACACACACAGATCCACAGCAGTAGTCTATGTACATCCCTGTTAATATAGTAAGCGGAAACTGGGCTCCTGTAACCCAGTTTGAAGGTCCCATGCTGTAAACAAGTGGCACGCACGTCTTGGTATCACAGTATCCTATACAAACACACGAAGTGTTGACCGTGTGTAGAGAATCGTCACAAATATGTCACGTCTGCCTGTCTCACATCGCACAGCCAGGGGATGTGTCAGAAGATTATTGTATCAGTCGTTTGGGGCACAGGTGGCCGCAATAGTTCAAATACCCTGGGGTTTGTACCATAAGAATCCCAAAGGCAACATTGTTAAAACCGCCGCGGTGTATCCATTCTTTGATTGAGTTTCTTCACAATCGCAACCCACAACTGGTATATTAAAGGTCGTGGTATGTGCTATCCTGTTTCTGGGGGAATTGCTGCTAATGAAAAATCGTAGCAGGTTTCGTCTAAGATTGTGTGTCAGAATTATCAAATGTTGGACATCTAACAGCCGATGATTAATTTTTAAAATGTACTCTAGTGGCGTCGTTAAGCAACACAAACTTTACATTTTGTTAAAAGTAGGTCGCACGACAGGTGACCTATATAGCCCATACTCTTCTTTTTTTAATATATTTTTTTTGTTTTGTTTGGGGGGTTTTGGGGTTTTTGTTTTTTTTTCCTTTGTAAGGAGTCATCGCTGTAGCAAATTCTTAAAACTAATGATTTAAATTGAAAAATTCAGAGTAAAAAAAAAAAGATAAGTATCTTTAAGAACCATCGTATAACGAATTTGTCATAAATGTTCGAAAACCCTACTGTCTGTAATATGTTTGCATGTTTCACGGGTCAGATTTGACTTTAGCAAGAATGACCGATATGGTAGCACTGAACCAAATAACTTCCGGCTGGGTCAAAGTTGGAGGTGCACTTTTGATAGAGAAGTTAACACCAAGTCCTGTGATTGGTGATAAATGTGAGTGTGTTGGGTGTAAAAACAATTAGTTTCATCTCGGCTAAAAATGTATGTACTTTTATTTCAATTAGTGCCACTGTGTCAAGTAGCCTTGTGCGAAACTAGGGGTGTTGTAAAAACATCTGGTTACACCGAAAATTATCCATGAAAGGTACCATTTTCTTCAGTCAATACTTTGAGGTAGGGGTTGTAGTACTGATATTTATGGGTCATAGTTTGGTTGATATACTGCATATAGTGTTTTTAAACACAAACGTTAACATGGTCGCCTGTGGGATTTTATTTGGTATAGTCATACCATAACTACTGTCCCTAAAGTTTGTTGAGTATGTGTGACGGAACATGCTCTTATCTTTTCGCCTGTGGCGATGTTAATTGTTTTAGAAGGCCGTGTGCAGCTTGGTTACGTAATACCTCCGCGCGACCGTACCCCCTAATACACACCCAGAGCAGGTGTGGAGGCCATGTGGCCAGTAGTTACGTAATACCTCCGGTAGTGCAGTTTTACGACCGTGGTTTCTGGCGAACTAGGTGACAGTAAATCTGGCCATCTAAGAGAAAATACCGTCTCTGGGAGTTGTGGCAATATCACATGATAGGTGAGGTACCGCGTTGTGCCCCCAGGCGATATTCGCTGTCTGAGATTTTTGAATAAATAGATAGGATTTTAGATATATCGGCCCCCCGCCTGTCACCAACATTGGACTGCTGGTGCTCCCTTGCACTTGCCAGTGCAGGCGTTCCCTCTCTACAACCCTCCCCCAACCCTTTCCTGTCCTGGACAGAGGGAACCGGCCTTGGCCAGGATAGGCGTGTGCTACAACAGCTTAAAACAGTAAATCTCTTTGTCATTGTCATTGATATATTGGGGAGAAACATTTGGAAGGCTCCGGGGGAACGTGTCCGAAGGGACTTGGTAAATATATTTTTCTGCTCTGTTGTATAACCTTGATGTGATTGATGTGACTTTAAATATTTTAATACTGTATTATACCAATATTATTTAGACAGTGTTTCCGGTAATCTGACGAAGTAAATTGTAGGCTTCACTGTTCTAAAATATTAAAGCTAGCCGGTCACCCTAGAGGACCTAGGTACACTGTAGGTTATTGTCTTTATTGTGATATGTACCAGTATTAATTCTGTATTACAAGGTTACTGAATGAGTAGTTAAAGGTTAATTAAAAACTAACCAGTTAGGAATAGAGTTGTAATTCCTTATTAATTAAGTTCCCCTGGCAGCGTTTCTCAATTATCACACGCGTGTGGATTGTATCACCGTGAAGTGATTAGAATATTGTGTAAACTAGACACCTAGTGATTAACTAATTAAGTCATTAGCTCTGGGTTGTTATTATATTGTTGTTGTTAATTAACTACTGCGGCAAGTACATTTGTCAGCTTAGTGTTAATACAGATTCCAAAGTGTATTGTGTTTTCTAGTGAACTAAACGTGCTACAGATATATATATTTTTATATAAGATCTTATCTCTGATCATACCTAGAGCCGAGCCACTAGGGTATTAGACTGCCCTATACAGAGAGATCAAATAGATATACAATTAGGAGAGATATTTGGATAATCGTGTTTTATTCAGTTACGGGTATTATAGGATCCCCGTGACAGTATGCCTACATTAAATATCTAAAAAAAAATACTTTATTCAACTGGTTACATATTCGTTATATCCCACTGGTTCATGCAGGGGGCGGAATTTAACTCAGTCGGTTAAGTGTTCGCCTGAGGTGCTTGCGTCGCAGAACCGAACCACCTCGGTGGATCCATTCAACCGATTGTTTTTTGTCTCGTTCCAACCAGTGCACCAAAACTGGTCAACGGCCGTGGTATGTGCTTTCCTGTCTGTGGGAAAGTGTATATAAAATATTGATTGCTGCATTAGGATAAATGTAGCGGATTTCCTCTGATGACTACGTGTCACAATGACCAAATGTTTGACATCCAGTAGCCGATGAATAATTAATCAATGTGCTCTAGTGGTATTGTTAAACAAAACAAACAAACTTTTTTTTAGGAAAAATGTAGCGGATTTCCTCTGAGGACTCAGAATTACCAAATGTTTGACATCCAATAGCCGATGCTTAATTAATCAATGTGCTCTAGTGGTGTTGTTAAACAAAACAAACTTTTTCTCCTTTTTTTTGTGTTCAAGCATCGCAATAAGTCGAGAATGGTCTAAACGAGGAGGTAGCGGGGGTGGGGGGGGGGGGGAGGTCTAATAAGCCATCGCGTCTTAGGTGTTTCGCCACTATTGTTTTGTGCGCCCGCACCGCGCCCAAAACATCACACTTGCAAAAAGTTTAAAGTTTGTATTTATTTAGCATCACTAGAGCACATTGATTTATTACTCATCGGCTATTGGATGCCAATTTTTTTTTATTTTTTTTTACATATAGTCTTAGTGAAGAAACATGCTACATGTTTTCTTTATTAGCAAGGGATCTTTTATATGCACCATCCCACAGATAAGATAATACATACCGCGGCCTTTGATATATCAGTCGTAGTGCACTGGTTGGGACGAAAAATAGCCCAATGAGTCCACCGACGGGGATCGATTCCAGACCGACCGCGCATCAAGCAAGCGCTTTACCACTGGGTTACGTACCGCCCCTCGCTAGTAAAACGGCCCCTACACAACCTAATAATTAGTATCAGTGAACGTTTATGTCCACGAGCCCACAGACAGGACTACGTACCGCCCCTCGCTAGTAAAACGGCCCCTACACAACCTAATAATTAGTATCAGTGAACGTTTATGTCCACGAGCCCACAGACAGGACTACGTACCGCCCCTCGCTAGTAAAACGGCCCCTACACAACCTAATAATTAGTATCAGTGAACGTTTATGTCCACGAGCCCACAGACAGGACTACGTACCGCCCCTCGCTAGTAAAACGGCCCCTACACAACCTAATAATTAGTATCAGTGAACGTTTATGTCCACGAGCCCACAGACAGGACTACGTACCGCCCCTCGCTAGTAAAACGGCCCCTACACAACCTAATAATTAGTATCAGTGAACGTTTATGTCCACGAGCCCACAGACAGGACTACGTACCGCCCCTCGCTAGTAAAACGGCCCCTACACAACCTAATAATTAGTATCAGTGAACGTGTATGTACACGAGCCCACAGACAGGACTACGTACCGCCCCTCGCTAGTAAAACGGCCCCTACACAACCTAATAATTAGTATCAGTGAACGTTTATGTACACGATCCCACAGACAGGACTACGTACCGCCCCTCGCTAGTAAAACGGCCCCTACACAACCTAATAATTAGTATCAGTGAACGTTTATGTCCACGAGCCCACAGACAGGACTGCGTACCGCCCCTCGCTAGTAAAACGGCCCCTACACAACCTAATAATTAGTATCAGTGAACGTTTATGTCCACGAGCCCACAGACAGGACTGCGTACCGCCCCTCGCTAGTAAAACGGCCCCTACACAACCTAATAATTAGTATCAGTGAACGTTTATGTACACGATCCCACAGACAGGACTACGTACCGCCCCTCGCTAGTAAAACGGCCCCTACACAACCTAATAATTAGTATCAGTGAACGTTTATGTCCACGAGCCCACAGACAGGACTACGTACCGCCCCTCGCTAGTAAAACGGCCCCTACACAACCTAATAATTAGTATCAGTGAACGTTTATGTACACGATCCCACAGACAGGACTACGTACCGCCCCTCGCTAGTAAAACGGCCCCTACACAACCTAATAATTAGTATCAGTGAACGTTTATGTCCACGAGCCCACAGACAGGACTACGTGCCCCTCGCAAGTAAAACGGCCCCTACACAACCTAATAATTAGTATCAGTGAACGTTTATGTACACGATCCCACAGACAGGACTACGTACCGCCCCTCGCTAGTAAAACGGCCCCTACACAACCTAATAATTAGTATCAGTGAACGTTTATGTACACGATCCCACAGACAGGACTACGTACCGCCCCTCGCTAGTAAAACGGCCCCTACACAACCTAATAATTAGTATCAGTGAACGTTTATGTCCACGAGCCCACAGACAGGACTACGTACCGCCCCTCGCTAGTAAAACGGCCCCTACACAACCTAATAATTAGTATCAGTGAACGTTTATGTACACGATCCCACAGACAGGACTACGTACCGCCCCTCGCTAGTAAAACGGCCCCTACACAACCTAATAATTAGTATCAGTGAACGTTTATGTCCACGAGCCCACAGACAGGACTACGTACCGCCCCTCGCAAGTAAAACGGCCCCTACACAACCTAATAATTAGTATCAGTGAACGTTTATGTCCACGAGCCCACAGACAGGACTACGTACCGCCCCTCGCTAGTAAAACGGCCCCTACACAACCTAATAATTAGTATCAGTGAACGTTTATGTCCACGAGCCCACAGACAGGACTACGTACCGCCCCTCGCTAGTAAAACGGCCCCTACACAACCTAATAATTAGTATCAGTGAACGTTTATGTCCACGAGCCCACAGACAGGACTACGTACCGCCCCTCGCTAGTAAAACGGCCCCTACACAACCTAATAATTAGTATCAGTGAACGTTTATGTCCACGAGCCCACAGACAGGACTACGTACCGCCCCTCGCTAGTAAAACGGCCCCTACACAACCTAATAATTAGTATCAGTGAACGTTTATGTCCACGAGCCCACAGACAGGACTACGTACCGCCCCTCGCTAGTAAAACGGCCCCTACACAACCTAATAATTAGTATCAGTGAACGTTTATGTCCACGAGCCCACAGACAGGACTACGTACCGCCCCTCGCTAGTAAAACGGCCCCTACACAACCTAATAATTTGTATCAGTGAACGTTTATGTACACGAGCCCACAGACAGGACTACGTACCGCCCCTCGTAGGTAAAACGGCCCCTACACAACCTAATAATTAGTATCAGTGAACGTTTATGTACACGATCCCACAGACAGGACTACGTACCGCCCCTCGCTAGTAAAACGGCCCCTACACAACCTAATAATTAGTATCAGTGAACGTTTATGTCCACGAGCCTACAGACAGGACTACATATCACCGCTTTTCACACGTCACAAATACAG
The DNA here is from genome assembly GCF_016097555.1 of Gigantopelta aegis. NCBI lineage: Eukaryota > Metazoa > Mollusca > Gastropoda > Neomphalida > Peltospiridae > Gigantopelta > Gigantopelta aegis. The sequence continues at coordinate 46,107,708 of NC_054710.1, forward strand.
AGCAATGTGCCAACCGCAGTCGCGGGCTTGTGGTTGGGACGGGATAAAGGCTTCGACCATAGTATGCAATTTAAAGAGATGGAGTGCCTGTACTGTTTTTTTGAGGATACAGGCACGTTAATAAAGTTAAAGAAAGAAAGAGATGGAATTTTAGCGTGTGAAAGCAAAGACCATCTTTGTAACCTTTGACACTAACCAAAGACCATCTTTGTAACCTTTGACACCAACCCCAATGTAAAGAAATGTGTGAATCTTTGTCTTACAAGGAAACAAGTTTCTCAAAGAACGGATTCGTCTCCATAACAAACACATCTTACAGATCTAACGTAAGTTAATTAATCCATTAATATATATCCACCATATCTATCCATTTATCCTTTCATTCATTCATTCATTCATTCATCCAGTCAGTCGGACAACTTTCATTCTTTCTTTCATTTAGTCAGTCAGTCAGTATACGACTGGTATAAATCCAATTTACCAGTATTAACATAATAATATGGAAAACAATGCTATAATACAAAAGAAATGCGATTAGTTGTTGTTTTTCTTTCTTTCTTCCTGTCTTTAAGGGGTGGTGGGGTAGAGGGACGTAGCCCAATGGTAAAGCGTTCGCATGATGCACGATCGCTCTGGTATCGATCCGCGTCGGTGGGCCCATTGGGCTATTTCTCGTCCCAGCAAGTGCACCACGACTGGTATATCAAAGGCCGTGGTATGTGCTATCCTGACTGTGGGATGGTGCATATAAAAGATCCCTTGCTACTAATGGAAAAATGACCGGCCTCGGTGGCGTCGTGGCAGGCCATCGGTCTACAGGCTGGTAGGTACTGGGTTCGGATCCCATTCGAGGCATGGGATTTTTAATCGAGATACCGACTCCAAACCCCGAGTGAGTGCTCCGCAAGGCTCAATGGGTAGGTGTAAACCACTTGAACCGACCAGTGATCCATAACTGGTTCAACAAAGGCCATGGTTTGTGCTATCCTGCTTGTGGGAAGCGCAAATAAAAGATCCCTTGCTGCCTGTCGTAAAAAGAGTAGCCTATGTGGCGACAGCGGGTTTCCTCTAAAAACAGTGTCAGAATGACCATATGTTTGACGTCCAATAGCCGATGATAAGATAAAAAATCAATGTGCTCTAGCGGCGTCGTTAAATAAAACAAACTTTTTTAATGGAAAAATGTGGCGAGTTTCCTCTCTAAGACTATATTTCAAAATTGTCAAATGTTTGCCACCCAACAGCCGATGATTAATAAATCAATGTGATCTAACGGCGTCATTAAACAAAGCAAACGTTACCTTTCTTTCTTTAGTATATTTAAAATGATTCAATTGAATGTCATTAGGTTTTGTGTCTGTTAAAATTATTAATATCTTGTGAATATTTTAGGCCCATTTTTACATTCTATTTACCGAATTAATTTTATCAAGAAACAATTATGTTATATATTAATATATTTGCGTTTGTTTTATTGTTCTCTATAATTGTCCGAATGTTCTTATTTCGGATAGCTGGAAGGATAATATATTCATAACATAGGCCTACCTAATAATCTGCGTGCCCGTTAAATCGCCGTAAGTTATACAACTGCATGAACAGCTCTTAACAAACGTGGCTGTGTATTTTAATATCCCATCTGAATGCTCGTTTAAGGCACTCGCGTCGCAGGACCGAACCACCTTGGTGGATCCATTATGGTTTTTTTTTATCTCGTTCCAACCAGTGCACCACAACTGGTCAAAGGCCGTGGTATGTGCTTTCCTGTCTGTGGGAAAGTGCATGTAAAAGATCCTTTGCTGCATCAGGAAAAATGTAGCGGGCTTCCTCTGATGACTACGAGTCAGAATTACCAAATGTTAGACATCAAATAGCCGATGATTAATTAATCAATGTGTTCTAGTGGTGTCGTTAAACAAATCAAACTTTAACGTATTAATCTCGTAATATTTACCATAGTCCTCCAATGTCAAATCATCGTGTTATACATACGGACTATTATTGCTTCTATTAGAAGTTCTAATGAGAAACAATTTAGCGGGTATCTTCTCTTGCTGTCAAAACTACCAAATGTTGGACATCCAATAGCCGATAGTGATGGTAACGGATCTTTTATATGCACCATGCTACAGATAGGATAGCACATATCACGGCTTATGTTATACCGATAATTAATAAATCAATGTGCTCTAGCGGTTGCGTTAAACGAAACAAACTTCTTTTTAAAAAATAAATATCTAAGCCGGAATTGGAACCCATAGACTGACAGAATGTTGGCCCTTACCACCAGACCATGACATTGTATTCATCATTAAATAGGGGCTGGACGTAACCCAGTGGTAAAGCGCTCGCCTGATGCGCGATCGGTCCCCGTCGGTGGGCCTATTGGGCTAATCTCGCCCTAATCAGTGCACTACAACTGGTATATCAAAGGCCGTGGTATGTGCTGTTCTGTCTGGGAAAAACCTGCATATAAAAGATCCCTTGCTGATATAGAAAAAAATTGCGGGTTTCTTCTTTGTGTCACAAGGATCAAATATTTTATATCCAATAGCCGATGATTAATAAATCACTGTGCTCCAGTGGTGTCGTTAATCAAAACAAACTGACTTTCATTATCATATGGTTTTCTATTGGGGGTGGGGGTTTTTTATTCGTCTTATTTTTTTAAGGCCCTATAAACCATGATCTGAATCGATTCATAAGGAATGAAACGAAAATAGTATTTAGAAAAATATCGATATTAGTATTAAAATTTATTTTCTTTTGTCAACCAGGATAATACGATTTCAATAATAATACTATTAATAGAATAGTTGAGAATACCTCATAAATATTTCACTAAAATTGTATTGACATAATTAAAATATACGCACACAAATTAGCGTCACTGATAATGCTACTTCAACGAAACTGGTGACGTTTTTCTTTAAGTCATATAGTTGATATCGACAATGGACTACAAGGGGGATGACTATCCAATGGCTGTAAGTTTCGTGGAGGGAATTCCCTTTCCGTTTGAATATCAGCCAATCAGCGAGAGAATCCGAGAGCTGAAGTCTATGGAAATGAGACCCGATGACGTCATATTGTGTTCTTACATGAAATCAGGTAGGTTCATTGCAGGGTTCTGTCCATAAGCGTACTAAACATGGGCGGGGCAAACATTGTAGAGACATTCGGGAAAAATGTGCTAACCTGAGACATTTTTACCATGTATTACTAAGGCCAAAACCAGTCTGCTCCTCCCCCCCCCCCCCACCCCCACCCCCTACAAAAATAGGAGCCCATACGCAGGGCTTGTAGATTATGGTAGCTCCACTCCCATTGCCAGTGATATTCAATGTTGGGCTAGTAAATAACGTGTATCACCTTGCCCGATGGCTTGTAAAAATAAGTTGCCAAATGTTGCATTTAAGTCTATATTGTAAATATGAATATTCTGCCCACCCATACCCACACCCCCCAAATGTTAGGGTTTGTAAGTTCTATGTCCTTTAGGTGACATATCCGATTATTGCTATTAGTAAAATTGTATTTATTTAAAGTAGGGCTAGTGAATTTGTAATCATGGCTAGTACATTTAAACAAATGATTGATCCCTTGGCTAGAGGATTTGTAATCATGGCTAGTACATTTAAACAAATGATTGATCCCTTGGCTAGTGAATTTGTAATCATGGCTAGTACATTTAAACAAATGATTGATCCCTTGGCTAGTGAATTTGTAATCATGGCTAGTACATTTAAACAAATGATTGATCCCTTGGCTAGTGAATTTGTAATCATGGCTAGTACATTTAAACAAATGATTGATCCCTTGGCTAGAGGATTTGTAATCATGGCTAGTACATTTAAACAAATGATTGATCCCTTGGCTAGTGAATTTGTAATCATGGCTAGTACATTTAAACAAATGATTGATCCCATGGCTAGAGGATTTGTAATCATGGCTAGTACATTTAAACAAATGATTGATCCCATGGCTAGAGGATTTGTAATCATGGCTAGTACATTTAAACAAATGATTGATCCCTTGGCTAGAGGATTTGTAAACACTTCTATGGTTCTGTCCTACGGCCAAACATTGGCCCTGCCAGAGATTTGGTTTGGGATGGACGTGTCTGAACCGTGAAAGGGTATAGGCACGTAAATACAGTTTAATACTAAAATACTACAGTTTAGGACAGGTAAATTGGAAGCCCTTAGATGTTAGGGATGAACATTTTAAAATAGATTATGTTCAGTACCTCTTTGGTAATGTTTATATTTTTCTATATAACAGAAAGTTTAATACATTGAGAACATTTGTGTCTCAGTTTTTTTGCTATATGACCGCATCTGGCTGTAGTGCCGGTCCGAACAGGTGGTTCATTAACCGATTCACTCCGGCTGTCTCTTGCGTTATACACCCATTGTCCCAAAAGGTCAATGCACAACATTACAAAATAACATGGGCAAAATACAGCCAGAAGGCTTACCATTAAACATACATATTGTTTTAATTCTTCACCATTTCCTAGAAGTGAATATGTGAACCATAATATGTGTCACAATTAGGAACTATAGTGGACCGTGATCAATCAACGTTCACCCGGAAGTGATCTGTGTAGTGAGGTCTATTAACATATGGCGGCCATCTTTAAATCCAATATGGCGGACATGTTACCTATTTTGTATATACAGATGAATAGCACCTTAACACATGGGTGTATGCTTTAGAACCAAGACGCTACATGTCTTAAACGCCATGGTAATGTAACAATTTCGCCTTCTCAACACTTTTACTCACTAATTGGCCGGTGTTGGAATCGAATACAATTCAAAGTTAACGTGTCTGTCTGCGTTCGGCTATATCATTCGGTTATAAACTTCAAAAATCAAATCCCCGAATAATAACCAACAATTAAACTTTCTAACAACTAAAATAATGACACAGGACAATCTGTTTCACAGTGTTTATTTAAGTTACAGCTCTTCAGTAAAATTTAAATATAATGTAAAAATTAATAAATTAACCACTTAAATTGACATTAATAGGTTCATCCTGTATGATAATTACCAAGACTTTCTCTTCCCCCCCCCCCCCACCTTCATTCAATCCCCCGTTCATAACACAATAAGAATCCCAATAATAGATTAACCAGATATGTACGACTAGAGAAATAACATTACTCACACTCACTCCTTAACTCTTGTAAATATTTATTTCTATCCGCGAAACCATGTACGATTCCCAAACATAAAACGCTTATAAATTTACGGCAAGTCGTTCTTATGTCTCTCCCCCCCCCCCCCCCCCCCCCCACACACACACACACACCTAACTATGTAAACAAATTAATTTGTTAGAATTAGTTTAAGGTTAGGATTAGGGTTAGCGATAGTTATATACAATATCTTTGAAAACAATTTGTTCCATAAAACCATCATAATGTTTAGATTTCGTAATCCAGTATTCGCTACGTTTTGTCTTTGATAAAAAAGACATTTTGACTATTCTGTGATAAATTTCTTGTCTCTGGTCAGCGCGTGCGTCGATTTTGATCCTCTCGCGTCAACATTCTTTTCTTTATTATTTCCCACGATATGACGTCGATTTTTGTAGGAGTAACCTGTGGGTTGTACAGAATCCCCCGTGCTACTGTTTAGGAAAATATTTAGGGTACTAAGGAAAAAGAGGGGACGCCATGGCCCTATTTTAAAGGGGTGGATAGTAATGGTTTATATAATATAAACTACTGAGTAACTGAGGGGAGTATTTGTTTAACAATACCCCACACAAGTGTAACCAACGGTGTAAGATGTGAAAACGGCTGTCACCACACATAATATCCTTTTAGGGACGTTCCCCATGTTTATCTCGAGCCGGCATCGATATCTCGAAATATTTGGCTCGGTCGATTCCACATCGAGATAACGAACTTTGACTATATTTAATTGATCGTAAACAAACGTTACAGTAAGTAGCCAACTTGAGTTAATGTTATAACCTGATTGATTACGTACCTTTAATTGACGTTTCAGGAACGCATTGGGTGTTTGAGATTTTAAACATGTTAATCAAAGGAAAAGCAGAGTACACGGAACACTGGAAGAATTCCAGTATGTTGGAACGAGTCCCGGTGGAGGAATTCAAGGACCGACCATCACCCAGGATATTACAGACCCACTCCACGTAACGTCTAATATATATATATATATATATATATATATATTTCTGACAAACTACCTTCCACAGACCCATTTGTATTGCAGGGGCGTACCGTGATCTGGACCGGGGGGTGGGGGGTGGGGGTGGGGTCGAATATGAACCAAGTGGACCTTTTTCTATTTTGTTTTTGCACCACCAGAAACTCCATATGTATAAACCGATATGTTTTAGTTCTGAAAGCGGACCATTTGTTTCAGCGGGGGGGGGTGGGGGTGGGGGTGGAACCCCCCGAACCCCCCTAGCCTACGCCCCTGTATTGAGTGGAGGCAGTCGTGATATGGGGCGATAGGCAAATACAAAAGATGGGGGGAGGGGGGAGCAAAGGTTCCGTGTGAAATTAAAGTTGCAATATCGACGTACCACGTTATAATATAATTTACTAATGTAAACTACAAACTAACTAGTTTTGGTAAAGTTGTGTATTACTGGCGACGATTTTCGTTAATAGACATCATATGACACACTTTATGTCGCCATGTCTACGTGTGTGTGTGTGTGTGTGTGTGTGTGTGTGTGTATATATTATATATATATATATATATACAGACGTATGGTCCTCTCTCTCTCTCTCTCTCTCTCATCTCTCTCTCTCCTCTCTCCCTCTCGCCTCTCTCTCTCTCTCTCTCCTCTCTCTGTGTGTGTGTGTATATATATAATATATATATATATATATATATGTGTCTCTCCTCTCTCTCTCTCCTCTCTCTTCTCTCTCGTCGCTCTCTCTCTCTCTCTCTCCTCTCTCTCTCTCTCCTGTATGCGCGTGTGTATGTATATATATAACTAATGTATGTATGTCTGTGTCTGTCTGTCCTGTCTGTCTGTCTCTCTTGTCTCTCTCGAATCTCTCCTCTCTCTCTCTCCTCTCCTCTCTCTCTCTCCTCTCTCTCTCTCTCTCTCTAATGTTGTGGTGTGTATATATATATATATATATTATATCTAGATATATGTGTGTGTGTTTGTGTGTGTGTGGTGTCTCTCTATCTCTTCTCGGTCTCTCTCTCTCTCATCCCTCTCTTCCTCTCTCTCTCTCTCTCTCTCTCTCTCTCGCTATCTCCTCTCTCTGTATGCGCGCGCGTGTGTGTGTGTGTGTGTATATATGTATGTGTATGTGTCGCTCTCGCGCGCTCTCTCCTCGCTCTCGCGCTCTCCAAATCTCTCTCTCTCCTCTCTCTCTCTCTTCTCCTCTCCCTCTCTCTCTCTCAATATGTGTGGTGTGTGTGTGTGTGTGTGTGGTGTAGGTGACGGCGTGTGTCTGTGTGTAGATGTATACAACTTTAATAAATATGTATTAGTACATTGTATTTAATTGTCAAAGTTGTCTTATTGGTCCAAGGTTTCGCTTCCTACCTAAGCAAGTGGTCGATAAGAAATGTCGAATCATCTACGTGGAGAGAAACCCGAAGTCAGTCTGCGTGTCGCTGTTTAACCATCTGAGAGACCGGAAGCAGCTGAGGGAGGGCGTTGATTGGCCACAATTTCTCACCATGTTCCTCAACGGTACAGGTAAATATTAGGGATGGGTGTTAAGAAATGTTTTATATCTCGATATTTCGGTGCTCCTGTATCTCACTATGTATCATATTATATTACTTAAAGCTTATTTAATAATGTCAGGCGCTTCTTTTTATTACATCTTTAAACACAGTTCAGAAACACAGTCGAATCCAGAGATCGGGGTTTCCGACTGTCAACGAATTATCGGTGCAGGTTGGGTGTATCATAATACGTATCACACCATAATGCATATCAAAGTATACCATAATACGTATCACAATATATTATAATACGTATCACAATATATCGTAATACGTGTCACAATATGTCGTAGTACGTATCATAATATATGGTAATACGTATCACGATTGATCATAAAACGTATCACAATGTTATAATACGTATCACAATGTCGTAATACGTATCACAATATATCGTAATACGTATCACAATATATCGTAGTACGTATCACAATATATCGTAATATATATCACAAATATGTCATAATACGTACAATAATATATCGGTATACTGTGACGTAAATGAAAGGAATGTTTATTTAACAACATCCCAGCACATTTTCAACTACAGCTACTGTGTGTCGAAATGGAACACCAAACAAAAACAAACTTTAACTAGCAAAGTGATTGGTGTTTCAGTGCCATACGGGTCCTGGTTCGAGGTGTGTCATGACTGGAGACGAGTGCGCGCGCAGTTCCCGGATGTTCCTGTCTTATTCCTTCACTACGAAGCACTGAAAGCGGTAAGAAAAAACACAAACAAAAACTAACAAACCTCCTCTTCCCCAACCCACACACACATCATACATATACATCACACTCAAACACACACATACGAAAACACATTTACACGCAGGAACACATACATACACATGTAAGCACACACACACACTCTCACACACGGACACATACATTGTCCAATATGATGGTTTCTTACACAAAAATTAAATTTCACGTTTCAAATTGTCAAATAAAAATCCGAAAAAAGAACATTATTTATATGTTTAAATTATACAGCTTTGCATCATCCCTATTCTTTTTTTATGTCCCTTACCAAACAAAACATGAATTAAAATTGAAAAATACAAAAAAGAAAAATTGAAAAGCAAACGTGTGAAATTCAAATGGTAGGCTATTTTCATTTTCGTAAACAGTTCACTTTACCAGGAGGTTACCATTTGTCAAGAAAGTCAACAAACGCTATATGCACATTGTTATAAAAAAAATTAAAAACCTAAATTTTTATTAATTATCTGGTGTTTAAATTTTTTTTTTTTTTAAATACACGTTTAGGGCTAAAAAAAAACAAGAAGTCGATCTCTAGTCAGAACAAAGTTCCAGAATTGATGCGGGGATGCAGCTTTCTTTTCTTTTTCTTTTTTCTTCTTCTTCTTCTTTGTAACCATGGATTGCATAGAAAAGATGGGTATATTTAGGGGTGGGGGTGGGGGGGGGTGTCCTCCTCACCTGCCTTGGTACATCCTCAATGGCTATGGTGCCCCTTCCTTTGCCTTGGTACACTAAATGTTTCCTAAACATAAGTACGAGGAGTTCTGTACAACCCACACGTTATTCCTACAGAAATCGACGCCATACCGCAGGAAATTAAAAAAACAAAAACATGTTGACGTGCGAGGTTCAAAATAGACGCGGGCGCTGACCAGAGACCAGAATTGTATTTTGTTTGGTCTGAGTACAATGAGAGTAATGATATAAATGAATAACAAAGTATCAGGATTTTTCAGGAAGGAATGATAATGTGACTTATATACATCATAAACTTGTTGTAACCTATCGGTTACCAGGCCTGTGTTTTATGGTAACACGTACGTGGGTTACCAGGCACTATGCTTATTTCAATGTCCATAAGCGTACGACACTCAGGGGCATGGAGGTCACCTGCCCCCCCCCCCCCCCCCCCCCTACACACACACACACTAGTGCTGGAGAAAAAACGATACAGATATTCGGGCAAAATGAGCAGGCCAGAAATGTTTTACTATATATTTCCATCATTCTAACCACAATATTAGATGTAATCGATGTGAAATGATGAAAAAGTGCAATAATTTGTTTGCAACCCTGTACAGCTGTTTGGCTTAAGACGTTTAGAAGCAACGATGGTTTTTATATATTTCAACATGTATAGGCCTACACACGCACACACACACACACACACACACACGCACACACACATATGTTTGGTAGTAATGCTAATATGATTAAAATTTAATGTTGTTATCCAGATTCAAGTATTTTCGTTTAAATCGGGCAAAAATCACCCCCCCCCCCCCCCCCCCCCCCCCTACAAAAATGAGAACTCGTAGGCCTGAGTCAATGCCTGTTAACGTAAGTATTATGTTTTCTTCTTGTTTTACCGTGTATCACAGGATCCTGTGGCAGAAGCGAAGAAGACTGCCACGTTCCTAGGTCTGGACCTGGCTGATGGTGTACTGGAAGAGATCGTCGAAGCGTGCAGTTTTCACAATCTCAAGAACGCCCACATGAAAAAGGACTCGAAGTATGCTACAGTAGAAGACGGAGCTAAGAAATATTTCAGGAAAGGTGTGTAACAAGGACGCACCCAGGACAGTTTTTTGGGGAAGGTGGCAGAGAGTAAAAAGGCTCCATGACACAGTTTCTCAAAAGGGTACTTCAGTAAGAGTTTACCGGCGTCGGTGGCGTCGTGGTTAGGCCATCGGTCTACAGGCTGGTAGGTACTGGGTTCGGATCCCAGTCGAGGCATGGGATTTTTAATCCAGATACCGACTCCAAACCCTGAGTGAGTGCTCCACAAGGCTCAGTGGGTAGGTGTAAACCACTTGCACTGACCAGTGATCCATAACTGGTTCAACAAAGGCCATGGTTTGTGCTATCCTGCCTGTAGGAAGCGCAAATAAAAGATCCCTTGCTGCCTGTCGTAAAAGAGTAGCCTATGTGGCGACAGCGGATTTCCTCTAAAAAACAGTGTCAGAATGACCATATGTTTGACGTCCAATAGCCGATGATAAATATAAAAAATCAATGTGCTCTAGAGGCGTCGTTAAATAAAACAAACTTTACTTTCAATAAGAGTTTGGTATTCTTGAAATAAAGATTGTAAATAAATCGTTAAAAAAGCGATGGTGGAGGTGGCATAAAAATCAATACGTATGTAATTGAAATTATGGAAATCCGCTGTCACCACTTCATGGGCTACTCTAGCAGCAAGGGGTCTTTTATATGCACACCTACAGACAGGATAACACATGCCACGGACTTTGATATACCAATCGTGGTGCACTGGCTGGAGCGAGAAACACCCCAATGGGCCCACCGAAAATAATAAATAAATAAAATTGCTAATAATGCCGCCATCATTAAGTCCCTAACCGTGCCGATCTGCGAAACCGGTTAAACGATTACTGTTACTGATTTATATTGGGATGAATTTACAAAGCCTGTTTGTTTGTTTGTTTTGTTAAATGCAGGTGTTTAAGCATTTTCTTACACTCCCGTTGGTGAGAACACCATATGTTATTTTTGATAACACATAGTTGTTTACACACGTACGTGTGTTAACAATTTCAAGACATACAACTGGCTGCTCCTAGGTGATGACCAGGTCACCGATGCCATACGTCCAATACAAAAACAGCACGATGGAAATTGATTACACTGTGACGTATAGGTAACCTGGCAATCATGTGTCTGTGACGCGTAAGGCAGCTACAAGTGCAAAGTGTAAATATCTTTTAGTCGATAAAGATGTCAAAATTTGCTTTAAACCTGGTTTTTGAGAATATGTAAGAAAAAGAATAATACATTCGTGTCCGTTAGATACCATTTATCTCACAACTCGTTGTTTAAAAACGTATCAAACTCGCTTTCGCTCGTTAGATACCTTTTAAAACAACTCGTGAGATAAATGGTATCTAACGGCCACTCATGTATTATTCTCTAGGTAAATGCCTGTAGTTACACGGGTTGTAGATATAAACTGGCTTTGAAAATTCGGAGCATTATGATTAGCTGTCGGTATCCGTAACGGTAGGATCGATCCCCGTCGGTGGGCCCAATGGGCTGTTTGTCGTTCCGACCAGTGTACCACGACTGGTATATGAAAGGTGGTGGTATGTGCTATCCTGTCAATGGGATGGTGCATATCAATCTAATTAAAATTAGCTCCACTATTACATGTGGATCTAACACCAGCCAGTTGGAGCTCATGTCCACCAATCAAAACCTTACTTGCAGAATCCTGCCAGTGATTTAAAAATAATTTGAAAACATTCCGAATTATGCTGAGGGTATACGACATGTTTTGTGTGAATTACCAATGCCTTAAAACATGTTTTATTTCATAAAATAAATAATTTGTAATGTAAAACTGAAGACTGATTTAGTATTTTTTTTTTTATAAATAAATAAATAATTTTTAATATAAAATTGAAGACTGATAACCCACCTCGTACGTATTGGTATGGTTCGCTGTACTGCGGCCACTAAAATAGACTCGCCCAATATTTTTAGAATTTGTACGCTCCCAAATAACGTTATAAAAGGCGAAGTGTGATTGGTCAATATTTAAATTATTATTATAGTGGGCCTCCCGCCTGTTTGATCGCCTGATTGCCGGTGGCGCGGTGCTCCCCGCTTTACGAATCCTTTATCCTCCAGGGCCTAATTAATAAAATAAAAAAAAATATATATATATAAATACTATTAGTAATTAATTAATTATATTATATAATTATTTAGATTTGCCCGATCGAAATTTTAAGTAAGTGCACCTACTAATTATATATTAAAATAATAGAAAGATATAAGGCTTTTATTTACGGTGCTACTATAAATATGAGAGTGATAATATATAAATATGATAGATCCCTAATTATAAATGATATAACTATTTAGTTTGTAAGTGGTCATACCACAACATTTAAAAATTACCCCATGCATTTTTACAACTACCCCCCCCCCCCCCCCCCCCCCCCCCCTCCCGCCCCGGGAATCGACAACTGGCGATGTCAGAGGCTGAATCCGGGGTGGGCGTGCCTGAACCCTCGTGGATAGGGGCACGTAAATATAGTTACCCATACCCATAAATTATTATTTACAGACGAAATGTTACCTGGACATTGGGGACTACGCAGTGTTGTTAGTTTTAAATCACTGGCAGGATTCTGCAAGTAAGGTTTTGATTGGTGGACATGAGCTCCAACTGGCTGGTGTTAGATCCACATGTAATAGTGGAGCTAATTTTAATTAGATTGGGTGCATATAAAAGATCCCTTGCTATTAATGGAAAAATGTAGCGGGTTTCATCTCTAAGACTGTATGAAAAACATTACCAAATATTTGACATCCAATCGCCGCTCCGACGCCATATAACCGAAAATAAAACATTTCCTTCCAATCGCCGATGATTAATAAATCAGTGTGCTTTAGTAGTATCGTTAAACAAAACAAATGTCTTCTTCCGTAACAGTAATGGTATGTTGCGGAGCCCCTCTATTGTAGCCAGTTAAAATGTTTCGCCTCTTCCATGGAACAAACCCCTTGTGTTATTATTTTCAGGAACTACGGACGAATGGAAAAGCTGGTTCACCGTTGCACAGAGTGAGACGTTTGATCAGATGTGCGATGACAAAGACGTCTCCCAGTTCATACGCACCATGGCGGACCTACACATAAACAATTAAAAAATAAAAAATAAAAAAAAATAAAAAAAATATATATTATTATTATTATTTTCATATACATACATACATACAAAAAAAAATATATATTATTATTATTATTTTCATATACATACATACATACATACATACATACATATTATTATTATTATTATTATTATTATTTTAATGAAGGCTGCTCTGTAGACTACGAAATCAGGCGCGAATACAGGAATTTATGCAGGGGGGTGGAGGGGTGTAGACTTATGGCGAGCTAAGTTTCTAGTGGGACCGAGTCAATCTCCTCCGGGGCTGGATGTAGCCCAGTGGTACAACGCTCGCTTGATGCGCGGTCGGTCTAGGATCGATTCTCGTCAGTGGGCACATTGGGCTAATTTTTTTTTTTTACAGCCGGTGTACCACGACTGGTATATCAAAGGCCGTGGTATGTGCTATCCTTTCTATGGGATGGTGCATATAAAATATATTTTTCTAATAATGGAAAAACGTATCGGGGTTTTCTCTCTAAGGCTGCATGTCAAAATTAAGAAATGTTTAAAATCTAATAGCCGATGATTAATAAATCAATGTGCTCTAGTGGTGGTGTTTTACAAAGCAAACTTTTTCTTATTATGGCGTGCATACGCCGCAAGCCAACGCTGGCCGCACAACTACAAAAACTCATTGTGAATTTTCACGGAGACATCAAATCACTTGTCATGAAAACTTTGTTATGACTAACTTGCCCATATAGGTTACATAGCACCAAATATTTACGGAGTAAAAGCAGCTGTGTTTGTGATTGGTAGTAATATGTGACATTGATTATTTGTGCAAATACTATTATCCATTAACAATAAATAAATACACTTTTATTTGTTATACAGTTGTTATACCAGAGGTTGAAACTAATGCGATGTACCCCCAAAATGGAACTGCAATTTTCAGCAAAAATGACGGTTGCTGTTAAAACATTAATTAAATATCTTAAATGATACGTGACCCCCCCCCACCCCTCCCCCCCCCCCCGCCACCCCCAGCCCCCCACGCCCAGGGACCCCCCCCCACCCCCCCCCCCCCCCCCCCCCCCATTTTCTTGCATGCAGATTAGAGGTTCCACACGTTTATTCCTGGTTGTGTTGATATGCTGCTTATATCAGTTTTATTAGTAAACGTTAACATTATCGGCAATAGGAATTGATTTGGTCTATTAGAACCTGTAACATGTTGAACAGCCATAAAAACAACGGCAGATCTCATTGGTAGTAATGACACGCTACACTGATTATTTGTAAAAATAGACCTACAGTAGTTATACATTGCCAATAAATTAATATACTGTTTTATTTAGTATCCAGCTGTTATGTAGCGTACTCTATAAAAAAGAAAGAAAGAAAGAAATGTTTTATTTAACGACGCACTTAACACATTTTATTTACGGTTATATGGCGTCAGACATATGGTTAAGGACCACACAGATTTTGAGAGGAAACCCGCTGTCGCCACTACATGGGCTACTCTTTCCGATTAGCAGCAAGGAATTTTTTATTTGCGCTTCCCACAGGCAGGATAGCACAAACCATGGCCTTTGTTGAACCAGTTATGGACCACTGGTCGGTGCAAGTGGTTTACACCTACCCAATGAACCTTGCGGAGCACTTACTCAGGGTTTGGAGTCGGTATCTGGATTAAAAATCCCATGCCTCGACTGGGATCCGAACCCAGTACCCACCAGCCTGTAGACCGATGGCCTAATCACGACGCCCACCGAGGCCGGTCGTACTCTATAAAAGCTAAAAACTGTATCAGAGGAGTGGCTATGGGGAATAATAAGGACTTGCTGGCCCAAAGCATCAAATTTAGCACAGTAGTACTTTAGGACAGTACAATGTTTTTAGAAGGGGGCTACCCGATTTTAGAGGTCAAGGTTAGGTCAGGTCAAAGGTCAAATTTAGACGATATCCAGAAAAGCTATGTTAAAGCACTACACTAGGCATTTATTCACCCTAAGTATCTACAGAATGTTTAAGAAGCGACAGCTCCATGTTCATGTCAAGGTCAAAGATCAAACTAAAATGGTATTCAAGAAATGAAGTAAAAGGCACCAAATTTCGCACAGTTAAACTACCGTAGTAGTTTATTTGCTAATTATAAACCCTCAGTTGTTCTTTGTAGTTTCTGCATGTTTGGAAGGTATTAGCTAATGATCCAGGGAGTACAAATGTGCCACTCTTTAGCATTGGCTTGGCTTGTCTATCAGCTATGGCAAACATTCATCTCAATGACTGGATTTTAGGGGTTAAAAATTAATTCTGAACGGCTCTCAGCCAATCAAGACATTACAACAACATTTCAACAAACAAACTGCAATTTATCGCATGTTACATCAACCTGGACAAAAAAAATTGATGTTAGTGATAACGTTTTAGGGTCACAAAATTGATTTATAACCACATTTTTGTAACAGATATTGCATCATCATTTAAATCCAAGATCAATTTAAGTTACAGTTCCCATACCTTTGAAGTAATTCTGTATTTAGAAGGGTTATCGGCGGGTTTTTCAGGTCAACCCGATTTAAATTATAAGACGACCAGGGGCGTGTGCAGGAAATTTTACAGGGGGGGGGGGGGGGTCGAGGTGTCTGGTGAAGCCCGACACCGCGAGCGCCGAAGGCGCGAAGCCCATGGAGGGAGGTGTGGGGGTCCTCCCCCCGAAATGTTTTGAAAAATTGACCCCTTCTAGGGCTATTCTGAGGTGTTTTCTGCTGGCTAGCCAAGCTGCTTTCTGACAAATTTTTTTTAGCCTTGAGCAGGGGCCCCAACCCCCCCCCCCCCCCCCCCCCCCCCCCCCCCCCCCCCCCCCCCCGCGCACGCGCCTGACGACCTCATCATATGTGGTCATGTGGGATAGAAAAAGTATACCCGAGGTGGTGACATTTCCACCTGGGACGAGGCTTGCGAAATTTGGTGCCTTTTACAACCATAAAACATGATATTGCCCTCAGTGATGGTCAATAATTGATAAATATACACACACACATTGTATATATATCACGAGAATCGAAATACGCCAATGCTTATAATTTCCCGCAATGTGTTAAAACTGATGGGATTTAGTGACGTCATGTAGTCCCATTACCAAGACAAAAATCAAATTCGAGAAATTATAACCAGCAAGAGTGTCAAAATCATATTAATAGCAAAATAAAAGACAAAATGTGATAAATCTGAGTATACATTTATACTAAACGGTTACCGATTATCTCCAAATGCATTTTTTTATTTGTAACATAAAATCCTAAGAGTGCCGATTCCAACTGCATTTTGATGTATCATGTACATTTCTAAATCTGCGAGATATTCTTTACACAATTTGACGATTACTGACCTTGTCTTTGTCGTATTTGCGGTATTAAACTCAATATGACAAAAGATGTTATATTGTTTTTTGAAGTATAACAAAGTCTTTTGTCCCAAATTTGTGGTTGTTTACATTAGAATTAGTAGTTGACGTTGCATTACGTGACCTATTCCTTAATTGAATAGCATTTTGTCTCATCTTTATTTTCACTGGTTAAATCTTCCATGGCAATATCACTTTTGACGGACCGGTGGGACCGTCTCAGGGTAATATCATTATTTACGGAAAGTCATGTGACTGGTTTTTGACCAATGTCTCATACGAGGGCGCAAAGCCGAGTTGCTTAGTGGGATCCGGGGGCATGTTGTTAAAAAAAAGTCACCGGTAGGGGGGTCGACCCCCCCCCACTTGCTACGGGCCTGTGCTATATAAATAAAGAAAACATCTAAATATGCGTCCGTGTTGTTTTGTTTGTATGAAGTTTTAAACGTTTAAAAGTAAAAACTGTAGGCTTATTTCGTATGACGGGGAAGTGGAGTGGGTGCTGAGGAACTGTTCCCTTTACATTCAATGCTTGTAATAAGAGTAGCAAAGAGGTCCCTCTGGAAATTATTATATATACACATATATATACACACTCACATGCACGCGCGCACACACACAACTCTCTCTCGCTCTCTCTCTCTCTCTCTCTCTCTCTCTCTCTCTCTCTCTCTCTCTCTCTCTCTCTCTCTCTCTCTCTCTCTCTCTCTCTCTCTCTCTTTCTCTCTAATGTATTTATGTGTGGAACACGCTATGAAATGATTGCCGATCTAAATAAACACATTCGTATTATATATATATATGTATGTATGTATGTATGTATGTATGTATATGTATGTGTGTATGTATGTATATGTGTGTGTATGTGTGTGTGTGTATGTATATATGTATGTATCTGTGTCTGTATGATGTATGTATGTATGTATGGATGGATGGATGGATGTATGGATGGATGGATGGATGGATGGATGTATGTATGTATGATGTATGTATGGATGGATGGATGGATGGATGGATGTATGTATGTATGAGTGTATGATGTATGGATGTATGGATTGATGTATGTGTGTGTGTATGTATGTATGTATGATGTATGTATGGATGGATGGATAGATGTGTGTGTGTATGTATGTATGTATGATGTATGTATAGATGGATGGATGTATGGATGTGTGTATGTATGGATGAATGGATGTGTGTATGTATGTATGTATGTATGTATTTATGTATGTATGTATGTATGTATGTATGTATGTATGTATGTATGTATCTGTGTCTGTATCTGTGTCTGTGTGTCTATGTATGTGTGTATGTGTATGTGTCTGTGTGTGTGTGTGTGTGTGTGTGTGTGTATGTATGTATGTATGATGTATGCATGTATGTATGTATGTATGTATGTATGTATGATGTATGTATGTATGTATGGATGGATGGATGGATGGATGGATGGATGGATGTGTGTATGTATATACATGTATATTCCTATATAAAACCCAGTAATTCACAAGCCTGCCATAACACCATTTTCCAAACAAAGTATAGAAGTATCATGCCACTGTATTGGTGGATCCAGAGGGGTGGGTTGGGGGGGGGGGGTTACAGGGGTCCCTGAAAACGTGTCTGAGTATCCTTACTTGACCATGTTCCAGGGAGCAAGTCACTGAACGCCCTAACAGATCTCGCTCCCTTCGAGCCTCGGCTCATTTACCATCAACAAACTCGAAATGACATTTTTGTAAGAATTTTGTAAACCCTCTATAAAATCTTGGATCCGCCTCTGCAGTGTTTTACCTCAGAAATATTCGGAGCCCTAGTTGCAGATCACCCCGTGTCACAATTACGTCTATGCTATATAATAACGATGATTCAGCGATGAAGTGTATTCATCCGTGACCGGCCTCGGTCGTGTCGTGGTTAAGCCATCGGACATAAGGCTGGTAGGTACTGGGTTCGTAGCCCGGTACCGGCTCCCACCCAGAGCGAGTTTTAACGACTCAATAGGTAGGTGTAAGACCACTACACCCTCTTCTCTCTCCCTAACCACTAGCAACTAATAACTAACCCACTGTCCTGGACAGACAGCCCAGATAGGTGAGGTGTGTGTCTATGACAGCGTGCTTGAACCTTAATTGGATATAAGCACGAAAATAAATTGAAATAAATAAATATTCACCCATGGTGTTGCCTTGTTATTCAACTTACTGAATGTTATGTTAATACGAGTATACACAAATCTTGTTTTTAAGGGTCTTGTATCGTATGCTGTCAATATGTATCATGACACTAACTGAATATGTCGAATTTCGCCATCAGATTAATCATTTACATGGACTTTAGTTATCGATAGTTCTTTCCACAACGAACGTCGTTTTCTTACTACATGGTATTCACAACAAGTTATTTATTTCGGAGTCGATTGTGTTCTAAATTGCACAAAAAATAGTGTTTATATTTTTCCTTTTTTTTTTGGGGGGGGGGGGGGGGAGTTGCTTTTGTTTTTGGTTGGGATTTTTTATTATTATACATACACATACAGACACACACATGCGCGCGCACGTACATACATACACACACTCTCTCTCTCTCTCTCTCTCTCTCTCTCTCTCTCTCTCTCTCTCTCTCTCTCTCTCTCAATTTTCTCTCTCTCTCTCTCTCTCTCAATTTCTCTCTCTCTCTCTCTCTCTCTCTCTCTCTCTCTCTCTCTCTCTCTCTCTCTCTCTCTCTCTCTCTCTCTCTCATGTATTTATGTGTGGAACACGCTGTGAAATGATCGCCGATCTAAATAAACATAATCGTATTCGTATTATATATATATATATATATATATAACCCAGTAATTCACAAGCCTGTCATAACACCATTTTCCAAACATTACAAAGTATAGAAGTATCATGCCAGTGTATTGGTGGATCCAGAAGATGTGTTACAAGGGTCCCTGAAAACGTGTCTCTAAGTATCTTTACTTGACCATGTTCCAGGGAGCTAACCCCTGAACTACCTAACAGATCTCGCTCTCTTTGAGACTTCGGCTCATTTACATTCAACAAACTCGAAATGACTTTTTTTCTAAGAATTTTGTAAACCCTCTATAAAATCTTGGATCCGCCTCTGCAGTGTTTTTACCTCAGAAATATTCAGAGTCCTAGTTGCAGATCACCCCGTGTCACAATTACGTCTATGCTATATAATAACGATGATTCAGCGACGAAGTGTATTTACCCATGGTGTTGCCTTGTTATTCAACTTACTGAATGTTATGTTAACACGAGCACACAGAAATCTTGTTTTTAAGGGTCTTGTATCGTATGCTGTCAATATGTATCATGATACTAACTGAATATTTCGAATTTCGCCATCAGATTAATCGTTTACTTACTACATGGTATTCACAAGAAGTTATTTATTTCTGAGTAGATTATTTTCTAAAATGCACAAAAAATAGTTAGTTTTTTGTTTTGTTTTTTGTTTGTTTTTGTTTTGGGGTTTTTGTTTTTGGTTGTTGGTTTTGGGGGGGGGGGGTCTTTTGGGGGGTTTGGGGGGGTTTCAAAACACTTTTATTTTCTTCTTGCATCAAAACCAACTGAAAATATTTACATAAAAAAAAACATTATTTATGAAGGACTAAAGGTTTACTGTAGCTACCTCTATTTAGTCCTCGCCGTGATAGAGAAAATACGGGGGAGCCATTTCAGATATTATCATACTGATACCATGTATATTTACGTGTTAAGGAGAGCTAAAAATCATTCTCCTTGAACTAGTCTCAGGGGAGCGATGGCGAGCGAGAGTGATAGCTCCCCGTAAACAGAATTGATAAGACATTATTTTGATGTTATGTTCAAGTCCGTAGCCGGAGAATCAGAGGGGAGGGGATGTGAGGGGTGGGAGGGGAGAGGTAGGGGAGGGTAGGAGGTATATGCGTTGAGTGAGAATGCATAACCCTTGTGATAAGTGAAGTTCAGCTATAAATATAATATTTAAAAACTGAAAACTGTATTTCTTTATTTTATAGAGTAATGTTAATAATTTAAACTGAAGGGAAACAAAATCATACTGAAATTATTTTAATTAATCTTAGTTACAAATGAATGTAACTTTGTTTGTTTCGCACCACCGTCTTAACACGTTTCGCTCTCTAACACAGAACTGAAGACCCAGTCGGAAATCCGTGGCATGTCCCTCACGCCTGCTATCAGCATATATAGAGAATAATACATGAGTTGCCGTGAGATACCATTTATCTCACGAGTTGTTTTAAAATGTATCTAACGAACGAAAGCGAGTTTGATACGTTGTGAGATAAATGGTATCTAACGGACACAAATGTATTATTCTATTTCTTACATATCCTCAAAAACCAGGTTCAAAGCAAATTTCAACATTTTTTCAATTAAAAGTTATTTACAGCCGTTGCATTTGTAGCTGACTTACGCGTCACAGACACACGATTGTCAGGTTAACTATACTCCACACTTGCTGTTCCCTGCGTTACAGTATAACTGTTTATATTTAATGCTTGTGGTAAGAGTAGCAAAGAGGTCCCTCTGGCAATTATTATATATACACATATACACACACACACACATGCGCGCCCACGCCCACACACACACACTCTCTCTCTCTCTCTCTCTCTCTCTCTCTCTCTCTCTCTCTCTCTCTCTCTCTCTCTCTCTCTCTCTCTCTCTCTAATGGATTTATGTGTGGAACACGCTATGAAATGATCGCATAATTGTATTCGTATTATATATATATATTCTTATATAAAACCCAGTAATTTACAACAAACCTGTCATAACACCATTTTCCAAACAATACAAAGTATAGAAGTATCATGTCAGTGTATTGGTGGATCCGGGGGGGGGGGGGGGGGTACAAGGGTCCCTGAAAACGTGTCTCTGAGTATCTTTACTTGACCATGTTCCAGGGAGCTAACCCCTGAACGCCCTAACACATCTCGCTCTCTTTGAGACTTCGGCTCATTTACATTCAACAAACTCGAAATTACTTTTTTTTTAAAGAATTTTCTAAACCCTCTATAAAATCTTGGATCCGCCTCTGCAGTGTTTTTACCTCAGAAATATTCAGAGCCCTAGTTGCAGATCACCCCGTGTCACAATTACGTCTATGCTATATAATAACGATGATTCAGCGATGAAGTGTATTCACCCATGGTGTTGCCTTGTTATTCAACTTACTGAATGTTATGTTAACACGAGTACACAGAAATCTTGTTTTTAAGGGTCTTGTATCGTATGCTGTCAATATGTATCATGATACTAACTGAATATTTCGAATTTCGCCATTAGATTAATCGTTTTCTTACTACATGGTATTCACAAGAAGTTATTTATTTCTGAGTCGATTATTTTCTAAATTGCACAAAAAATAGTGTTTGTTTTTTGTTTGTTTTTGTTTTGTTGTTTTGTTTTTGTTTTTGGTTGTTGGTTTTGGGGGGTTTTTGTTTGTTTTTTTAAATGTGTTGAGTGTGAATGCATAACCCTTGTGATAAGTGAAGTTCAGCTACAAATATAATATTTAAAAACTGAAAACTATATTTCTTTATTTTATAAAGTAATGTTAATAATTTAAACTGAAGGGAAACAAAATCATACTGAAATTATTTTAATTAATCTTAGTCGCAAATGAATGTAACTTTGTTTCGCACAATGAGTTTTGAGATAAATGGCATCTAACGGACACGAATGTTTTAAGCAATGTTTAAAAATTTTTGACTAAAGGTTATTTACAGCCGTTGCACTTGTAGCTGACTTACGCGTCACAGACAGATGATTGTCAGGTTAACTATACGTCACAGTGTAATCGATTTCCACCGTGCTGTTTTTTATTGGATGCATGACACTGGTGACCTGGTCCTCACCTAGGAGCAGCCAGTCGTATGTCTTGAAATTGTTAACACACGTACGTGTGTAAACAACCCATGTGCTATAAAAAAAATAACGCATGATGCTCTCACCAACGGGTGTATGTAAGAAAACCTATTTAATATTCTCTATACAAATGCAGGGAACACTTTGCTTTAAAAAAATGTATTAGAAATATTTCTAGTCAATTGAAAACTAATTAGCAACTACTGTTTAATGTTTTAAAATTGTGTAGCAATCTGTCAAATGAATGAATGAAAGTGGGGACACTGAGCGGCACTGTACCCCCCTCCCAATTCAGTTGAGGTGGCTAGGACATCTCCCCCTCACCCGAAGCGGGATGTAGCCTAGTGGTAAAGCACTCGCTTGATGCGCGGTCGGTTTGGGACTGATCCACATCGATGGGTCCATTAGGCTATTTCTCGTTCCAGCCAGCGCACTACAACTGGTATATCAAAGGCCCTGGTATGTGCTATCCTGTCTGTGGGAAAGTGCATATAAAAGATCCCTTACTGCATTAGTAAAAATGTAGCGGGTTTCCTCTGATGACTACGTGTCAGAATTACCAAATGTTTGACATCCAATAGCCGATGAGTAAGAAATCAATGTGCTCTATTGATGTCGTTAAACAAAACAAACTATAAACTTTCATGTCATTATGTTGATGGCATTTCTATGCTACCGTACAATGAACATGGTGAAAATGTCAGCGAAGTGAAAATGTCAACAGTTTGTTGAGTTGACATACGAGATATGTGTGGGGAACATTAAACAGTATTCTTGGTTAATGGGACATTCCGGAGATTGCTGCAATTTTAAAGATGTTATCGACTAACAGGGATTTGTTAACGATTGTAATTACATAGGTTAAATTTCATTTTATTTCCTAAAATATAGTTTTTTCCTCCATACGAAATTATTTGAAGACAAAATCCAGTTTGGGTTTCTTGCAGATATTAAGACGACCAGAAACGCATTGAATACACAGACACTGATATTCTAAAGAAGAATATTTATTTAATATGTAAGTTTAATCGTAGAAATATTTCATTAGTCGGAAACATCTTACAATGCAGCAAACTCAAGAATGTCCCTTTAAATTGCTAATGCGTATACGAGATGCGGTAGATGACAGTGTCATATTAAGATTACCTCTGAGCCGGACAGGTACTAAAATGTTCGTTTGTAAAACTCTTGCTTCCACGGTTGGCATATTTGTGTTTTTCCGTTCGGTATTCAGCTATCAAGTTGTTCCAGCGTGTGACAGGTAAGTGTGAAAATTTAGTGCAAAGATAGCCCGAGTATTCTGACTGTAAGAGAGCTAGATGGAGATTTGTAGAAAGAGTTCGACCCGTACCCCTCTATATCAAAGGATCTAAAGACTAATCCTAACCCTATCCCTAAAACTACCTTAACCATTGGAAGTGGGGTACGGGTCGAACTCATGCCCAAAAAATCAAAATATTAATCACTAATACACACACTACAGAAAGAAACCCGACAGCACCCACATTCAGCTAAGCTTCGGTTAACATCGGACAGCAACATTCATACAGTTTCAACCCGTGTCTGTGTGTGTTTGTGTGTGTGCGTGCGTGCGTACGTGCGTGCGTGTTTGTGTGCGTATGTGTATGTGTCTGTTTCTCTGTGGATGTCTGTGTGTGTGCGTGTTTGTGTGCGTGCGTGCATGCGTGTGTTTGTGTGTGTGTGTGTGTATGTGTGTGGCTGTATGTGTATGTGTGTATGTGGCTGTATGTATCTGTGTGTATGTATGTGTGTGTGGCTGTATGTGTATGTGTGTATGTGTGTGTGTATGTGGCTGTATGTGTCTGTGTGTATGTATGTGTATGGCTGTATGCGTCTGTGTGTATGTGTGTGTGTGTGTATAGCTGTATGTGTCTGTGTGTATGTATGTGTGTGTATGTGGCTGTGTGTGTATGTGTGTGTGGCTGTATGTGTTTGTGTGTGTGGCTGTATGTGTCTGTGTGTCTGTATGTGTCTGTGTCTGTGTGTGTGTGTGTGTGTGGCTTTGTGTCTGTGTGTATGTATGTCTGTGTGTGTGGCTGTGTGTGTGTGTGTGGCTCTATGTGTCTATGTGTATGTGTGTGTGTGTGTGGCTGTATGTGTGTGTCTGTAAAAAGGGATGTTGAACTTATCATGCCGAGAGTAGCTCGTTATTGTAACCTAGCATATTGATGGCCGTCGTTGGGTGTCTCCCTAGATTGCCTAATGCAGCAAGGGATCTTTTATATGCACTTTCCTACAAACAGGAAAACAAATACCACGGCCTTTGACCAGTTATGGTGCACTGGTTGGAACAAGAAAAACCCAATCAGTTGAATGGATCCACCTAGATGATTCGATCCTGCGACGCAAGCACCCCAGGCGAGCACTGTGCCGACTGAGCTAAATCCAGCCACTCAACACATTTTATTTACGGTTATATGGCGACAGACATATGGTTAAGGACCACACAGATATTGAGGGAGGCAATCCGCTGTCACCACTTCATGGGCTACTCTTTTCGATTAGCAACAAGAGATCTTTTATATGCCCCATCCCATGGACAGGATAGCACATACCACGGCCTTTGATGTACCAGCCGTGGTGCACTAGCTGGAGTGAGAAATAGCCCAATGGGCCCACTGACGGGAATCGATCCCGAACCGATCGCGCATCATCGGTACATCCACTGTAAGGACCGATCCAAGGGAGGGGACCAAGAAGACATGCCTCCCCCCCCCCCCACACACACACACACACATACACACACCAAATTAATTGTCTCTTTTTTAATAATTTGTTTGCAATTTTTATTTCACGAATGTAAAATTTGTTTATTGAGTATCCACGCTAAAGTAATTTCTGGGTCCGCCCTTGACACAGGACAAAATGGTTACGTTGGGGAGCGGGACGTAACCCAATGGTAAATCGTCCGCTTGATGCGCGATCGGTCTGTATCACGACTGGTATATCAAAGGCCGTGGTATGTGCTATCCTATCTGTGGGATGGTGCATATAAAAGATCCCTTGCTACTAATGGAAAAATTCCCTTCTAAGACTATATGTCGAAATTACCAAGTGTTTGACATCCAGTAGCCGATGATTAATAAATCAATGTGCTCTAGTGGTGTCGTTAAACAAAAAGGTTACGTTCAGTCTTTAGATTTGGCTAATCATCCATGGGATTGGCAGCGTTCCTACAAAGTAGGATGGATTTCTCGAAGTGGCAGTCTTCCTATCTGCCTTGTGCACAGATACGATTTGAATTGAGCTATCTCGGTATCACCCGAGCCTGGGGTACACCATCAGATTCTTCATAAATCAAGGCTAATATTTGTTCCTCGTATTCAGCCTTGATACATGTCGTCAAGAAATCGCGACTTCCGAACTGATTCACGATGAGAACAGACGTGTCGCCTTGTACTCTCGAGTTGCACCCCCCCCCCCCCCCCCACCTGGGGGGACTCTTATGCAGTTATGGAAAACTTTTGGAGTATCGCGTCTCGTACACTGGGTCACGGGCTGCGTCAGCGTCCGTGGAAACGTGTCGTGTTTGTCACGATATGTTAAAAAAAAAGGTTTCGGAAGTTAATTTTTGATATTGCTTTCAAGATTGTCACATGTTACCGATGCTGTGATTGGTCAGCGATGTCATCGTGTAAGGGACATAATCCAGTGTTCCAGATTAACGGTATCCCGATATCCCAGGGATACCAGAATTTAATTTTGGATACCAGACTTCAATAACCCAGTATCCCACCAGGATACTAATGTAATGTAACATTGTTGTTGGGTTTTTTTTAATCCTGCATTTTCATTTTTCGCTGAAACAATGAACGTCGGTCATTTATTGAAGTTAGGTAAAAGTATTTTCGAGCTCGTATCCAGTCTAATGCTATGCCGTAAAAATATCTCCCCCAGCTCATACCCAGTCTAATGCTACATTAGAGCATTAGCGAGGTAGCAATAGACTGGGAATCGCTAAGTCGCTATTGTTTTTGTTGGATGTTTCCTCCTTTCAAATTTTATTTGAGATATTGATTCCACGTGTGTAGGAAATTGATACAGGTAGGTTTATCATTATAGATTACTGCTAAATATTAATTTATGTCATTATTACGCAAAAATAGATGCAGCAAATCTTTCTGCAGATTCTGTTTGATTGCCAATTTTACGAGAACAGTGTCGTCCAAGTTTCTTACGATGTTATTTATGACTTTCATTTAAGTGGGATACTAAATTCTCAGGTGGGATACCAGATTTTGAAATGTTAGTATCCAACTGGGATACTGCCAATTTTTTTTAATCTCGAACACTGTAATCGGTGTTACAAATTTTCTTCCAATAGAGGGCGCTAGTAGTGGATATCAGTAATCTTGACTTCATGTATCAAGGCTGAATACAAGGAACGAATATTAGCCTTAATTTATGAAGATGGGGGTACACGGAACCTGTGGGGTCATACAGTCAGGAGACACACCCATTATTGCACCCGTGAAGTGGGTAAAACACGGTGTATGTGGCCTTACACCTACCCAATGAGCCTAGCGGTGCACTCACGCTGGGTTGGAGCTGTTACTGGCATGAAAAATCCCCCATCGCCTCAGGTGGGATACGAACCCAGTGCCTACCAGCCAGAAGTCCGATGGCATAACCACTACACCACCGAGGCCGGTCCCATATCTAGTAGATATTGTAAACAGTCTAGAAGCCCTGATAACTGTTGTGTTCAAGTTCTGCGTTTTACAGCAGATATACTGATAACTGTTGTGTTCAAGTTCTACGTTTTACAGCAGATATACTGATAACTGTTGTGTTCAAGTTCTGCGTTTTACAGCAGATATACTGATAACTGTTGTTTTCAAGTTCTGCGTTCTACAGCAGATATACTGATAACTTGTGTTCAAGTTCTGCGTTCTACAGCAGATATACTGATAACTGTTGTGTTCAAGTTCTGCGTTTTACAGCAGATATACTGATAACTGTTGTGTTCATGTTCTGCGTTTTACAGCAGATATACTGATAACTGTTGTGTTCAAGTTCTACGTTTTACAGCAGATATACTGATAACTGTTGTGTTCAAGTTCTACGTTTTACAGCAGATATACTGATAACTGTTGTGTTCAAGTTCTGCGTTTTACAGCAGATATACTGATAACTGTTGTGTTCAAGTTCTGCGTTTTACAGCAGATATACTGATAACTGTTGTGTTCAAGTTCTGCGTTTTACAGCAGATATACTGATAACTGTTGTGTTCAAGTTCTGCGTTTTACAGCAGATATACTGATAACTGTTGTGTTCAAGTTCTGCGTTTTACAGCAGATATACTGATAACTGTTGTGTTCAAGTTCTACGTTTTACAGCAGATATACTGATAACTGTTGTGTTCAAGTTCTACGTTTTACAGCAGATATACTGATAACTGTTGTGTTCAAGTTCTGCGTTTTACAGCAGATATACTGATAACTGTTGTGTTCAAGTTCTGCGTTTTACAGCAGATATACTGATAACTGTTGTGTTCATGTTCTACGTTTTACAGCAGATATACTGATAACTGTTGTGTTCAAGTTCTGCGTTTTACAGCAGATATACTGATAACTGTTGTGTTCAAAGTAAATAGACAGTCAAAAATGGGCACACGACTTTTATAACATTTAATAGGCACAAAAACAAAGTGGCTTCAAAACTGAATAATTTTAAATAAAATTACAGAAAACTAAATTAATATTTGCTTTGGGTTTTGTTTGTTGTTGTTTTTTTGTGGGTTGTTGTTTTTTTTTTTCGGGGGTTGGGGGGGGGGGGTGGAGGGTTTGTGGGGGTTTTATTTGTTTTGTTTTTTTTCGGGTTTTTTTTGTTGGGGGTTAGAATATTTATTTCGAAACATTCGTATGTGATTACTATTCTGTTTGGTTCCAGGCCGATTTACTGTCACGGCAAGCTGCTGGAAACCGTACAGAATGCTGGCTTATTTCAAGACTCCAAAACGTTTGTAGACATGAAATTGAGATATTCGCCAAGTGAGTGTTTGTTGTTGGGTTTTTTGTCTCTTTGTTGTTGTTGGGTTGTTGTTGTTGTTTGGTGGGTTTTGTTGTGGGGTTTGTTTGTTGTTGTTGTTTGTTGTTTTGTTTTTTTTGGGGGGGCCTGTTGTTGTTTGTTTGTTTGTTTTGATTTTTTGGGGGGTTGGGGGGTTTGTTTGGCTTTTTGTTGTCGTTGTTGTTGTTGTTTGGGGTGTTTTTATGGATTTTTTTAAAAATTATTATTTTGTGTGTGTGTGTGTGTTTGTGTGTTTGTGTTTGTGTGTGTGTGTGTGTGTGTGTGTGTGTGTGTTTATGTTTCAGCAATACTTTTTTGCTAGTTAATATTTTTTAACCCCAACCATCACAATTATTCTGGATTCGCTATTGATTACTGGGGCATAACTGCCATACACAATCATCTCAAATAATTCGTTATTGTCACAATCGTGAATATTAATGAAAATCAGAATCCTTTCATCTTGTGGTTTACATTTATATTACAACTGACAGGACAATCGTCCATTTTGTTTTCATTCTGTAACAATAGATTCTCATTATTACTTACAGAACAGAACTTTATTATGCTCAGGCCGTTACACAACGGCATATGAGGAACATGATATATAAACTGTAGTACACGTTTGGTGAATAATGCCATCGATTGCTTTACTGTTCTCGCCAGCGCGAGGTAGAGGTTAAACAGTAACGTTTGTTTTATTTAACGACGCCACTAGAGCACATTGATTTTTTATCTTATCATCGGCTATTGGACGTCAAACATATGGTCATTCTGACACTGGGTTTTTTTTAGAGGAAACCCGCTGTCGCCACATAGGCTACTCTTTTACGACAGGCAGCAAGGGATATTTTATTTGCGCTTCCCACAGGCAGGATAGCACAAACCATAGCCTTTGTTGAACCAGATATAGATCACTGGTCGGTGCAAGTGGTTTACACCTACCCATTGAGCCTTGCTGAACACTCACTCATGGTACGGAGTCGGTATCTGGATTAAAAAACCCATGCCATGGGATCCGAATCTAGTACCTACCAGCCTGTAGACCGATGGTTAAACAGAGTTGGGGCACTGTTCTAAAAATAGCCCGCCCTCCAGATGAAAGGCGAGCTAATTTATAATTGTCCCCTCCAGTTGCAGGAATCTTCCAACGCCTATGCTCAAGTAGTCTAATGCTAGTGTCAGACTGTCAACTGTCACGACGGAGTTGGCCAACTCGATGGTTGTGTTGTAATTTCCCCCAACTCCAGACTTGCGATGGGCCAGATTAAAGGGACATTCCTGAGTTTGCTTCATTGTAAGATGTTTCCGACTAATAAATTATTTCTACGATAAACTTACCTATTAAATATATTTTCTTGTTTAGAATATCAGTGTCTGTATGTTCAATGTGTTTCTGGTCATCTTAATAGTTGTAAGAAGCCCAAACTGGATTTTGTCTTCAAATAATTTCGTACCTACGAAAAATTATTTTTTTAGGAAATAAAATTAAATTTAAGCTAGTACAAATATTAGAACGACCAGAAACACGTTTAATATACAGCCACTAATATTTTATGCAGAAAAATACATTTGATATGTAATTACAATCGTTAAAACGTCTCTGTTAGTCGATAACATCTTAAAATTGCAGCAAACCCAGGAATGTCCCTTTAACAACCGATCGGTCGTAGGAGTTGTATACGACGAGACTCGAGGTGTGAGAGCGCCCAGACTAGCTATTGGATAGTCGTAGAAGTCGTGAGATCGGAGAACTGGACAACTTCGTCGTGACAGTTGGTAGTTTGAGCCTATGGTATGGCATGGTATGGTATAGGGATTAACGTGCACATTCAGAGTAAACGTGGGTTTTTTTTAGCGCAAGCCTGTCATGGACACAGGTGCTGACCCCAGCCGGCTCCTCCATCCAGGACAGGAATTTTGAGCCGAGCTTAAAGCTTAGTTTTATAGGAAGTTCCGGCGCACTGTGGGTTTGATTCCCGGCTAGTGTTTAAAAAATTAACATGTATTCACATACTGAATTACTAATTAGTCTTTTTTAACAACACTCGCTGACTGGAACTGTCTTATTCACAGATACCGTCTTGGAAAACTTTGCATCGCTGATTCGTAATGGGTCGCTCGGAAACAAAACAGAAGTCCGCGCTTTCGTGCAGACGTCATTTGAAGGACCCGGCACCGAGTTCGAGACGTGGGAACCGACCGATTTCGTGGACAAGTATTTTTATTTTTTTATTTTTTTTATTCTGATAAACCAACAAAATAGTATCTGAAAATATATACGTACACTTTGTTCTGAGAAGTCCTTTAGTCAACTGGTTGCATATTCGTTGTATCCCATTAGTTATCGATATGGTATTTAATTAAATTATAGCTTGTGTGAATTATAAAACTGCGTATGGAAGTGAATGTTAGTTGAAAAGCAACTTACATAGGGTGTATATTGCAAGTTACGTAATCTGTGTATCACTACCCTAAGTTTACTGAATAACAAGAAATATATGCGAATATTAATTTATTTTTAATTATTCAACTTTTACCCTATCAGTTTTTGTGTCTGTTAAAAACAGCAATGTCTTCTGAATATGTAACCTATGTTGACAGTCTTTTTACCGAATTCATTTTATCATGAAAAGCAAATATATATATACGTGTGCGTGCGTTCGTGTGTGCGCGCGCGCGCGTGCATGCGTGTGTGTGTGTGTGTGTGTGACTGTCTGTCTGTGTGTTTGTCTGTGTGTGTTTGTATGTGTGTGTGTGTGTGTGCATGTGTGTGTATGTGTGCCTGTGTGTGTGTCTGTCTGTGTTGTGTGTATGTATGTTGTGTGTGTATGTATGTGTGTGTATGTGTATGTGTGTGTGTGTGTATGTGTGTGTGGTTAAGTGTGTGTATGTGTATGTATGTGCGTGTGTGCGTGTGTGTCCGTGTGTTTGTGTGTGTGTGGTGTGTGTGTGTCTATGTGTGTGTGTATATGTGTTTGTGTGTGCGCGTGTATGTGTGTGTGCTTGTGTGTGTGCGTGTGCGTGTAAATGTAATTAGCGAACCCATATGCCTAATGGAAAAATAAAAATCAACAGATCTGGACCCAATTTCACAAAACATCGTACGCCTAGTTTGGCACGTAAACTTAAATCTACGACTAAATGATGATTCTTATTACTACTAATAGAAAATTAATATAGTTTGAAGTACACATATTTAATTTTCGTTTGTTCTTAAAATGCTCCATCTTCCACAATTATGTAAATGTCTTCCGTGAAATAGATGCCAAACACATGTAAATGTATGACCAGTATAACTGCTTGTCGCAGACGTAAACGTACGATGTTTAGTGAAATAGATGCCAAACACATGTAAACGTATGACCGGTATAACTGCTAATAGCAGACGTAAACTTACGATGTTTAGTGAAATAGATGCCAAACACATGTAAACGTATGACCGGAATAACTGCTAATAGCAGACGTAAACGTACGATGTTTAGTGAAATAGATGCCAAACACATGTAAACGTATGACCGGTATAACTGCTAATAGCAGACGTTAACTTACGATGTTTAGTGAAATAGATGCCAAACACATCTAAACGTATGACCGGTATAACTGCTAATCGCAGACGTAAACTTACGATGTTTAGTGAAATGGATGCCAAACACATGTAAACGTATGACCGGTATAACTGCTAATAGCAGACGTTAACTTACGATGTTTAGTGAAATAGATGCCAAACACATGCAAACGTATGACCGGTATAACTGCTAATAGCAGACGTAAACTTACGATGTTTAGTGAAATAGATGCCAAACACATGCAAACGTATGACCGGTATAACTGCTAGTAGCAGACGTAAACTTACGATGTTTAGTGAAATAGATGCCAAACACATGCAAACGTATGACCGGTATAACTGCTAGTAGCAGACGTAAACACGATGTTTAGTGAAATAGATGCCAAACACATGCAAACGTATGACCGGTATAACTGCTAGTAGCAGACGTAAACTTACGATGTTTAGTGAAATAGATGCCAAACACATGCAAACGTATGACCGGTATAACTGCTAGTAGCAGACGTAAACTTACGATGTTTAGTGAAATAGATGCCAAACACATGCAAACGTATGACCGGTATAACTGCTAGTAGCAGACGTAAACTTACGATGTTTAGTGAAATAGATGCCAAACACATGCAAACGTATGACCGGTATAACTGCTAGTAGCAGACGTAAACTTACGATGTTTAGTGAAATAGATGCCAAACACATGCAAACGTATGACCGGTATAACTGCTAGTAGCAGACGTAAACTTACGATGTTTAGTGAAATAGATGCCAAACACATGCAAACGTATGACCGGTATAACTGCTAGTAGCAGACGTAAACTTACGATGTTTAGTGAAATAGATGCCAAACACATGCAAACGTATGACCGGTATAACTGCTAGTAGCAGACGTAAACTTACGATGTTTAGTGAAATAGATGCCAAACACATGCAAACGTATGACCGGTATAACTGCTAGTAGCAGACGTAAACTTACGATGTTTAGTGAAATAGATGCCAAACACATGCAAACGTATGACCGGTATAACTGCTAGTAGCAGACGTAAACTTACGATGTTTAGTGAAATAGATGCCAAACACATGCAAACGTATGACCGGTATAACTGCTAGTAGCAGACGTAAACTTACGATGTTTAGTGAAATAGATGCCAAACACATGTAAACGTATGACCGGTATAACTGCTAATAGCAGACGTAAACTTACGATGTTTAGTGAAATAGATGCCAAACACATGTAAACGTATGACCGGTATAACTGCTAATAGCAGACGTAAACTTACGATGTTTAGTGAAATAGATGCCAAACACATGTAAACGTATGACCGGTATAACTGCTAATAGCAGACGTAAACTTACGATGTTTTGTGAAATATGCTCCTGTAGTAAACAAATAGCAGTTTCAGATTCATGATGACATGTTTCAATGTTTTAACTTTGTTGATATTATAGTCCACAATTCCTTTCCGGTGTGGCCGATGGAAAACTGCGCAATTTTGGAAAATCTTTGTGTGGCTTGTGGAAAGTTCTCGGCAGAAAGGTAATGGAGAGTTTAAGATGTGTCTACGGAAAACGTCCGTGAAACGCGTGAGACACACATACACACACACACACACACACACACACACACGAGTTTAAAGGGACTGTCCTGAGTTTGCAGCCATTGTAAGATATTAGCGTTTAATATTATATACTTAATACATTTGTTTTGTTTTTGTTTTTGTTTAGAACATCAGTGTCTATATATCCGATGTGTGCTAATGTGTATAGCAGTCACTTTACATTTTACTTCGTAATATATATAATTATTGGAAGTTAAAATCTTGTTTGGACTACTACAACCATTAGGACAACAAACACCTTGTTTATACAGACACTGATAAATTATATTTGATATTCAACACTAGTCCTCAAACACTGTCTGTTGGTAGTAAACATATTACAGTGTAAAAAAAAACTCGGGACAGTTCCTTTAAGATTTTCATTTTTCTCATGTTGACGTGTGGTTGGACAAAACGTTTGTAACGTGTACTGTATTCTTAAAGGGACATTCCTGAGTTTTCTGCATTGTAAGATGTTTCCGACTAAAAAATATTTCTACGATTAAACTTATATATTAAATATATTTTCTTGTTTAGAATATCAGTGTCTGTATATTCAATGTGTTTCTGGTCGTCTGAATATTTATAAGAAGCCCAAACTGGATTTTGTCTTCAAATGATTTCGTACGTACGAAAAAATAACATTTTAGAAAAATAAAATGAAATTTAACCTAGTACAAATATTAGAACGATCAGAAACACGTTTAATATACAGCCACTAATATTTTATGCAAAAAAATATATTTGATATGTAGTTACAGTCGTCAAAAAGTATCTGTTAGTCGATAACATCTTAAAAATTGCAGGAAACTCAGGAATGTTACTTTAAATATAATGTTCATTTATTTTAATTTTTTAGTGCTAACCATGGTACTACCAAGACAATATTGGACTATTTGCTTCAAGGAAAATTGTATATATATTGTGTGTTGTAAGAAAACAGGTAAATTTAGGACTTTCAATGGCTAGAAACATACCTGCTTTGAATTAATGACTTCATAGAAAGCTATGTAGCTATAAAATATTGTATGACATCATAGCTCTAACCGATGTTTGTGTTCAGATTAAACAAGATGTACGCGACAACGGCGACCGATATTCCCTGCTGTACGTCACCCACCCCTTTATCGTTCCCGGGGGCAGATTCAGAGAGGCATATTACTGGTGAGTACTCACTTTTGCCATGGTTTGTGATTATCACATAGATATAATAATATGTTAGATAAGATTTTACGAGGGTTTTTTTAAAACGTGCGTGTTGCGATACTTTTTAATAAAAGGGACATTCCTGAGTTTGCTGCATTGTAAGATGTTTCTACGATTAAACTTACAGATTAAATATATTTTCTTGTTTAGAATATCAGTTTATTACACTGCGGTGACGGAGATACCCGTGAGAGATTTTTCATATCCCACAATGTCAGATATGCTTTTTGAGAGGTCATGACCTCCGATCACTTTTCGCACCCTTGTTTTGGCTTTGTACATAATAAATGTAGCATATCTTACCGTAATTTCACCTGAAAGCCATATTTAGTAAAAGGTACAATGTTTTAATCACAAGATTTTCTTCAAACACATTCAGGTGTGTTGTTCAAAAAATATTTTGCACTGAAATTTTTCCAGCATTCTTAAAACGGAAACGTCATGTACCCAATTTATAGTTATTGTAAGGAAATGAAAAGTGACGTCATTGGAATACTGACGTCATTCAAATTCAAAACTAATTATTTCAATTCCTGTGTATATGTTTGCTTTTTAGTATACACATGCTTTACAATTTACAGCTGTTTACTACTAGTGTGTGTTATTTGTTTTAATTATTTTTATTTTTGGGATGGAGGGACTCTATGACATTGCGAAAGCATAAATACTTTAATAGTATAAAAAGAGTGCATAGGCAAAGAAGGGTTATGCGCTCTGAATCACTCCGCTGTTTTGTTTACGTTCAGTGTCCTGTTTAGTGAGAGACAAAAAATATATTTGGCGACGCAAATTAATAATGTAGCGCGTTGTAATAAATAGAATACTATACTCGTCCCCGTGAGAGACCGTTTATATTACAACTCGTGTGTTGTCGATCGTACATCACTCGCTTCCGCTCGTGATGTACGATCGAAAACACACTCGTTGTAATATAAACGGTCTCTCACGGGGACTCGTTTAGTATTCTCTATGTCTGTATGTTCAATGTGTTTCTGGTCATCTTAATATTTGTAAGAAACCCAAAATGGATTTTGTCTTCGAACTATTTCGTACGTACAAAAATTTATTTTATTAAATAAAATGAAATTTAACTTGGTACAAATTTTAGAACGATCAGAAACACGTTTAATATACAGCCACTAATATTTTATGCAGAAAAATATATTTGATGCTTAATTACAATCGTTAAAAAGTCTCTGTTAATCGATAACATCTTAAATATTGCAGCAAAGTCAGGAATGTCCCTTTAAATGGCATGTAGAGAACACGTGCATACTTTTCTATTTCTCACATAATATCTAAAAAAAAACCCTAAAGCTTAAAAACGTTTAAAGATATTTTCGAAAGGCATTTGCATTTCCAATGTTAACATATACGTCACAGGCAGAAATCGGTTTCGTTAGTATTCATTTCAGTGGACGGATTGTCTGTAACGTCTAGGTCATCGTCATGGCGCACTTGGATGTCTGCCTACCTGAATGTATGCCAGTCTGTCTGTTTGTCTTAAAAACATGTATCTTCCTTCCTAGCTACATGTATGCATGCTGCTTGCTTAAATACTTTATAGTTGTTGATAGAGTTGTATCCACTTACATTTACACACCAAACACACACACACACGGAGAGAGAGAGAGAGAGAGAGAGAGAGAGAGAGAGAGAGAGAGAGAGAGAGAGAGAGAGAGAGAGAGAGAGAGAGAGAGACACACACACACACACACACAAATATATATTTACTTATTATACAAGTGAACATGTAATATGATTTTATGATTGAATATTGTTTGTTACAGGGATTCCTATTGGATAATCCAGGGTCTGATACTGTGTGAAATGAACACAACTGTCAAAGGCATGCTACAGAATTTCCTTGACGTTGTCGACAGGTAACGGTTATAGTACAAACAATAAAATTGTTCAGAATTTCCTTGACGTTGTCGACAGGTAACCGTAATAGTACAAACATCAAAATTGTTCAGAATTTCCTTGATGTTGTCGACAGGTAACGGTTATAGTACAAACATCAAAATTGTTTAGAATTTCCTTGATGTTGTCGACAGGTAACCGTAATAGTACAAACCCCAAAATTGTTCCCAGCACTCCCCGCCCCTTCCTACAGTATACTATATTGACTATTCAATACGTACAAAACAATAGTGCTGTGGCCAGTGAAGAAATGATCAGATCTATTGACAATATCAGACCGCCATAATTAACATCAGTTAGTCTAGCAAGGGGGCGGGATGTAGCCCAGTGGTAGAGCGCTCGATCGATGCGCAGTCGTTGTGGGGTCGATCCCCGTCGGGGGGCCCATTGAGCTATTTCTCGTTCCAGCCAGTTCACCACAACTGGTTTATCAAAGGCCGTGGTATGTACTACCCTGTCTATGGGTAGAAACACATTGAATATACAGACACTGATATTCTAAACAAAAACATATATTTAATATGTAAGTTTAATCGTAGAAATATTTTTTAAGTCGGAAACATCTTACAATGCAGTACAAATATATCTGTTGGTATGATGGTAGGTAATTTATTTAGTACAAATATATCTGTTGGTATGATGGTAGGTAATTTATTTAGTACAAATATATCTGTTGGTATGATGGTAGGTAATTTATTTTGTACGCTGGCGGAACATAGCCTAGTGGCAAAGCGCTCGCTTGATGCTCGGTCGGTCTAGGATCGACCCCCGTCGGTGAACTTATTGGGCTATTTCTCGTTATAGCCAGTGCACCCGATGTGGGAAAGTGCATATAAAAGATCCCTTGCTGCATTAGGAAAAATGTAGCGGGTTTCCTCTGATAACTATGTGTCAGAATTACCCAATGTTTGACACCCAATAGCTGATTAAGTAATCAATGTGCTCTAGTGGTGTCGTTAAATAAAATCAAACTTTAACTATTAAAATGTTTTACAAAAGGTTGGACCACCTTAAAAATCCTATTCTTTTTTCTATTATATATAGTATTTATACCATTTAATATCATGCCCAAATGTAATTTAAAATAAATAAATGAAATAATTAAAAGAAATCAAGAAATGAAAAAAAAGAAGAAGAGAATGATTAGAAATAAATAAAAAGAAATAAACAAATAAAAGAATAAACAAATTTTAAAAATTGACATACGGATTATATTTGTAACAAGTTGTTCACTGTATTTAAAAACAGCTATTAATGCATGTCAAGGTCTATATAGATTTCATTAAATAGCTTTTGTAGACATGTTTTTAACAAAACACAGGTATGCCTTCATAGACCAAATAACCAGTGTTGCTAGTTTACTCTGTGCCATATTATAAAGATGCAACTACTGACATCAGTTAAAACTATATGTATCTTGGTCTGGGTATTTGCAAAGGCAAAAATTACTTTCAAAAATTTACTTATCAAAATAAATTTCGCATTTGACGTTCTGTCGAAGTTTATCATGATGGTCTACTTTCAACTAGGTGTTTGCTATGTGGTGTGTGGTTATGTGCGTGACGGTGTGAGGATTACTTAGCATTCAAGCTTTGTAAGACTGCCTGTCCGCTTGTCTGCAGTCATATCGATTAACTATAGAAAAGAAAAAACATACCACGTTACTGCTGTCGGCTTTCACAACTGTCGCCAAACAATATATATATATATATATTCTTTATTCCTCTTAAACAGAGTTGTAACAACAAAACAACAGATATACAGATATACATACAAAGAAATAATTACAGCACAGAGACAAACAAGTATACATATTAGTGATAACTACAGAGAAGAATTAAAAGAAAACGATTTTCAAAATAAACATAATATTAAATGTATTTTACAATTGTACATGCACACAAGGTGTGCCGTTTTACTGTGCACTGTATCTCAGTTATTAATTAACGTGTTAAAATATGTTTTACTTAATAAATATATGAATTCTATGACAATCTCAACATAGGATTTCGTGGTATCTTTATCAAGGTTTAAGGGCGGATTGCAAGATAGTAATTGAGTAATGAACGCCTCGTCTGAAAGATAATGCAATTCTGTGCTTAGCTCAATTGGACCAATATCTAAGATTGAACACCAAAAGTCATCTCTGGTTTTAGATAAATACTGACAACTAATTATAACATGTATAAGAAGATCGGAGTAATGTAAATTACAAAGGGAACAAAAACCTTGAGATGATCGAGGCCTCCATGTAGCGCATATACTTATAACATGATGTGCCTGTTCTTTTAGCAAAGGGTTTGAACGAGAAAAATCCCATGCTTTATGTATTTGTAGGTTTGGGTGGATTTGTAGAAAATGGTTAGTATCCGGAGTTACAGATATTTGTCTTTTCCATTCTGTTTCCTCAAACTCGAAGACACAATTCTTCACTATTATTTTCCATATTTGTTTGGGAGGAAATATGGACGTTTTATAGTAGTCATTTAAGTATGCAATTAATTTATATTTGCAAAGGATCCTATGTATGTCTGCTGCAAATCCAACTGGAGAAGAAATGCACATAT
This sequence comes from Gigantopelta aegis, assembly GCF_016097555.1. Lineage (NCBI taxonomy): Eukaryota > Metazoa > Mollusca > Gastropoda > Neomphalida > Peltospiridae > Gigantopelta > Gigantopelta aegis. Next base: position 46,147,277 of record NC_054710.1, read on the forward strand.
TTTTTAAACATAATAATCTGCTTGTTATAACCTTATAGTGTAACGTCCATGTAGGTAAGCGAAGGAGATGTCTTAGGAAATATAGTTTATTAGTGTCTATTTTTGCTTCAACTGAAATAGTACCAATTAACCCTAAACATATGTTTGTTCGTGTCCTTGTTGGTAAACCCTGAATACTTTTTATTGCAAATCTGAAGGCCCTTTCTAGTGCTAATAACTCGCTTTTGGTAATAGAGTTCCATAGTTCACACCCATAGAGCTTTGGATAAGCAAAGAGCATTAACTAATTTTACACTTGTAGCTGGATTTAGGCCGCGTGGGTGACACCCTGATTGCAAAAGTACCATACTTGTAGACTTGATAGTCTTACATGCTTGTAAGGTTCGATCCCAGTTATTTAGATTTTTATTCAAAGTGATGCCAACATGTTTTATAGAATTTGTGATAGATGTGTGGGGCAAGATACGTGAACATCAAGTATCATAGTTCCTTTTTTTGATCCGCTTAACTCGCTTAGCAATTCGTTTATGTATAAAACATATAGTTTAGGAGAAAGAATACTACCTTTCTAATTATAATCTAATTATATATATATTATATCGCACTTTCAATACATAAATACTAATTTAATCGAAAGACAACATTTTTTACAACACATTCACTATATAAATACTAATACAGTGTACATAAACCGTACAAATACTCATAACTCATAACATATTTTGATTTATATATTAAACCCATTAATTATATTTAATTCTATAAACTACATGCTACCAGTTTAACATTGTAATACTTTATATATTTACTAATCTTAATTTGATCTTCTAAATCTTGGTAACGTCAACACTTAAAAACTACTAAACTGGTATGTTTTGTCTATCTCAAAAGTCTGAGTTGGAATGCCCAGAATGTAAGGGTTGTACAGATTTTACCCAGGTATGTTGCCTAACACACAAAGGGAAAGGGTTGACAGAGAGCATGTATGTGTTCAGGTGAGTAGTGAAAAGCTTGGTAGCTTGGTATGAGTTCTGAAATAAAACTACTAAAATACATATAGTTTAAACAATATTTATTCCCAATTATAATGCTGGTTGGGGATTGGCCAACCGGCAAAATGCCTATATCAAGGCCTCTCTCTACAATTTGAAAACGTAATTCAGGTTTACACAAGATAACAGACCAATGGTAAATTCCATGATTCCAAATCTCAAATACCGGTACATATAATAAATAAATGACATACATATATAGAACTTCACATACGTTGTTTTCGCTTCCTATTTATTGCATGAGTTTATTTTGCGCAAGAATATAGTTCACGATACTGCGTAGCAGTCGAGTGGTATATTCGTTCGCAAAATAAACGAGTGCAATAAATAGGAAGCGAAAACAACGTATGTGAAGTTCTGTATTTATTACATACGTTCTTTTATGTTTTACACAAACGGTTTTTAATTTAACGTCATAACAACACTTTGTTAAATCTATGATCAAAACTCCTTTCATGGATTTACTTAACGTTAAGAATCATACTCTGCGGCAGCCTTTGGTAATGTTTCAAATACAATGTGACGTCATTTGTAAATCATATGTGACGTTTATAAAATAAAAGGCGCTAACTGCAGTAAAAAGAAAAAGGGAATTCCGCCATTTAAAAGTTCCGGTCCATATGGCACATATATGCGATACAAATAAAGTTATCACACGGTCTCAAAATGTCTTTATCACTATAGTACTATTGAATAGGTATGTAATAAACATGATAAAATTACCCTGTTACAATTATATCATTGCAGGTTTGGCTTCGTCCCAAACGGTCTCCGGGTGTACTACACTCGTCGATCTCAGCCCCCACTTCTAACTGGAATGGTAGACCTTTACTACAGGGCAACTGGTGACGTCATGTTTCTCAAACAGGCGCTTCCTCTGTTGGAGAAAGAATACATTTTCTGGATGACCAATCGAACGACAGCAGTCAATACAAGTGGAAAACAGTATGTGCTGAACAAGTACGGAACAAATATCAATAGTGCAAGGTAACGTATTAATGTTTATGTAATGGTAGAATTACAAATGTCAATGGTGCAAGGTAAAGTGTTCATGTTTATGTAATGGAAGAATTACAAATGCCAATGGTGCAAGGTAAAGTGTTCATGTTTATGTAATGGAAGAATTACAAATGTCAATGGTGCAAGGTAAAGTATTCATGTTTATGTAATGGAAGAATTACAAATGTCAATGGTGCAAGGTAAAGTATTCATGTTTATGTAATGATAGAATTACAAATGCCAATGGTGCAAGGTAAAGTGTTCATGTTTATGTAATGGAAGAATTACAAATGTCAATGGTGCAAGGTAAAGTATTCATGTTTATGTAATGGAAGAATTACAAATGTCAATGGTGCAAGGTAAAGTATTCATGTTTATGTAATGATAGAATTACAAATGTCAATGGTGCAAGGTAACGTATTCATGTTTATGTAATGATAGAATTACAAATGTCAATGGTGCAAGGTAAAGTATTCATGTTTATGTAATGATAGAATTACAAATGTCAATGGTGCAAGGTAAAGTATTCATGTTTATGTAATGATAGAATTACAAATGTCAATAGTCCAAGGTAAAGTATTCATGTTTATGTAATGATAGAATTACAAATGTCAATAGTCCAAGGTAACGTATTCATGTTTATGTAATGATAGAATTACAAATGTCAATAGTCCAAGGTAAAGTATTCATGTTTATGTAATGATAGAATTACAAATGTCAATGGTGCAAGGTAAAGTATTCATGTTTAGTAAATGAAAGAATTACAAATGTCAATAGTCCAAGGTAAAGTATTCATGTTTATGTAATGATAGAATTACAAATGTCAATCGTCCAAGGTAACGTATTCATGTTTATGTAATGATAGAATTACAAATGTCAATAGTCCAAGGTAAAGTATTCATGTTTATGTAATGATAGAATTACAAATGTCAATAGTCCAAGGTAAAGTATTCATGTTTATTGAATGGAAGAATTACAAATGTCAATAGTCCAAGGTAAAGTATTCATGTTTATTGAATGTCAATAGTGCAAGGTAAAGTATTCATGTTTATTGAATGGAAGAATTACAAATGTCAATAGTCCAAGGTAAAGTATTCATGTTTATTGAATGTCAATAGTGCAAGGTAAAGTATTCATGTTTATTGAATGGAAGAATTACAAATGTCAATAGTCCAAGGTAAAGTATTCATGTTTATGTAATGATAGAATTACAAATGTCAATAGTCCAAGGTAAAGTATTCATGTTTATGTAATGATAGAATTACAAATGTCAATAGTCCAAGGTAAAGTATTCATGTTTATGTAATGATAGAATTACAAATGTCAATAGTCCAAGGTAAAGTATTCATGTTTATTGAATGGAAGAATTACAAATGTCAATAGTCCAAGGTAAAGTATTCATGTTTATGTAATGATAGAATTACAAATATCAATAGTCCAAGGTAAAGTATTCATGTTTATTGAATGGAAGAATTACAAATGTCAATAGTGCAAGGTAAAGTATTCATGTTTATTGAATGGAAGAATTACAAATGTCAATAGTGCAAGGTAAAGTATTCATGTTTATTGAATGGAAGAATTACAAATGTCAATAGTCCAAGGTAAAGTATTCATGTTTATGTAATGATAGAATTACAAATGTCAATGGTCCAAGGTAAAGTATTCATGTTTATGTAATGATAGAATTACAAATGTCAATAGTGCAAGGTAAAGTATTCATGTTTATTGAATGGAAGAATTACAAATGTCAATAGTCCAAGGTAAAGTATTCATGTTTATGTAATGATAGAATTACAAATGTCAATAGTCCAAGGTAAAGTATTCATGTTTATGTAATGATAGAATTACAAATGTCAATGGTGCAAGGTAAAGTATTCATGTTTATGTAATGATAGAATTACAAATGTCAATAGTCCAAGGTAAAGTATTCATGTTTATGTAATGGTAGAATTACAAATGTCAATGGTGCAAGGTAAAGTATTCATGTTTATGTAATGATAGAATTACAAATGTCAATAGTCCAAGGTAAAGTATTCATGTTTATGTAATGATAGAATTACAAATGTCAATGGTGCAAGGTAAAGTATTCATGTTTATGTAATGATAGAATTACAAATGTCAATGGTGCAAGGTAAAGTATTCATGTTTATGTAATGATAGAATTACAAATGTCAATAGTCCAAGGTAACGTATTCATGTTTATGTAATGATAGAATTACAAATGTCAATGGTGCAAGGTAACGTATTCATGTTTATTGAATGGAAGAATTACAAATGTCAATAGTCCAAGGTAAAGTATTCATGTTTATGTAATGATAGAATTACAAATGTCAATGGTGCAAGGTAAAGTATTCATGTTTATGTAATGATAGAATTACAAATGTCAATAGTCCAAGGTAAAGTATTCATGTTTATGTAATGATAGAATTACAAATGTCAATAGTCCAAGGTAAAGTATTCATGTTTAGTAAATGAAAGAATTACAAATGTCAATAGTCCAAGGTAAAGTATTCATGTTTATGTAATGATAGAATTACAAATGTCAATAGTCCAAGGTAAAGTATTCATGTTTATGTAATGATAGAATTACAAATGTCAATGGTGCAAGGTAAAGTATTCATGTTTATGTAATGATAGAATTACAAATGTCAATAGTCCAAGGTAAAGTATTCATGTTTAGTAAATGAAAGAATTACAAATGTCAATAGTCCAAGGTAAAGTATTCATGTTTATGTAATGATAGAATTACAAATGTCAATAGTCCAAGGTAAAGTATTCATGTTTATGTAATGAAAGAATTACAAATGTCAATGGTCCAAGGTAAAGTATTCATGTTTATGTAATGATAGAATTACAAATGTCAATGGTGCAAGGTAAAGTATTCATGTTTATGTAATGATAGAATTACAAATGTCAATAGTCCAAGGTAAAGTATTCATGTTTATGTAATGATAGAATTACAAATGTCAATAGTCCAAGGTAAAGTATTCATGTTTATGTAATGATAGAATTACAAATGTCAATAGTCCAAGGTAAAGTATTCATGTTTATGTAATGATAGAATTACAAATGTCAATGGTCCAAGGTAAAGTATTCATGTTTATGTAATGATAGAATTACAAATGTCAATGGTCCAAGGTAAAGTATTCATGTTTATGTAATGATAGAATTACAAATGTCAATAGTCCAAGGTAAAGTATTCATGTTTAGTAAATGAAAGAATTACAAATGTCAATAGTCCAAGGTAAAGTATTCATGTTTATGTAATGATAGAATTACAAATGTCAATGGTGCAAGGTAAAGTATTCATGTTTATGTAATGATAGAATTACAAATGTCAATAGTCCAAGGTAACGTATTCATGTTTATGTAATGATAGAATTACAAATGTCAATGGTGCAAGGTAAAGTATTCATGTTTATGTAATGATAGAATTACAAATGTCAATTCATGTTTAGTAAATGAAAGAATTACAAATGTCAATAGTCCAAGGTAAAGTATTCATGTTTATGTAATGATAGAATTACAAATGTCAATGGTGCAAGGTAAAGTATTCATGTTTATGTAATGATAGAATTACAAATGTCAATAGTCCAAGGTAACGTATTCATGTTTATGTAATGATAGAATTACAAATGTCAATAGTCCAAGGTAAAGTATTCATGTTTATGTAATGATAGAATTACAAATGTCAATAGTCCAAGGTAAAGTATTCATGTTTATGTAATGATAGAATTACAAATGTCAATGGTGCAAGGTAAAGTATTCATGTTTATGTAATGATAGAATTACAAATGTCAATAGTCCAAGGTAAAGTATTCATGTTTATGTAATGATAGAATTACAAATGTCAATGGTGCAAGGTAAAGTATTCATGTTTATGTAATGATAGAATTACAAATGTCAATGGTCCAAGGTAAAGTATTCATGTTTATGTAATGATAGAATTACAAATGTCAATGGTGCAAGGTAACGTATTCATGTTTATGTAATGATAGAATTACAAATGTCAATAGTCCAAGGTAACGTATTCATGTTTATGTAATGATAGAATTACAAATGTCAATAGTCCAAGGTAAAGTATTCATGTTTATGTAATGGTAGAATTACAAATGTCAATAGTCCAAGGTAAAGTATTCATGTTTATGTAATGATAGAATTACAAATGTCAATGGTGCAAGGTAAAGTATTCATGTTTATGTAATGATAGAATTACAAATGTCAATAGTCCAAGGTAACGTATTCATGTTTATGTAATGATAGAATTACAAATGTCAATAATCCAAGGTAAAGTATTCATGTTTATTGAATGGAAGAATTACAAATGTCAATAGTCCAAGGTAAAGTATTCATGTTTATGTAATGATAGAATTACAAATGTCAATGGTGCAAGGTAAAGTATTCATGTTTATGTAATGGAAGAATTACAAATGTCAATAGTCCAAGGTAACGTATTCATGTTTATTGAATGGAAGAATTACAAATGTCAATAGTCCAAGGTAACGTATTCATGTTTATTGAATGGAAGAATTACAAATGTCAATAGTCCAAGGTAACGTATTCATGTTTATGTAATGGAAGAATTACAAATGTCAATAGTCCAAGGTAAAGTATTCATGTTTATTGAATGGAAGAATTACAAATGTCAATAGTCCAAGGTAACGTATTCATGTTTATTGAATGGAAGAATTACAAATGTCAATGGTCCAAGGTAAAGTATTCATGTTTATGTAATGATAGAATTACAAATGTCAATGGTGCAAGGTAAAGTATTCATGTTTATGTAATGGAAGAATTACAAATGTTAATAGTCCAAGGTAAAGTATTCATGTTTATGTAATGATAGAATTACAAATGTCAATGGTGCAAGGTAAAGTATTCATGTTTATGTAATGATAGAATTACAAATGTCAATAGTCCAAGGTAAAGTATTCATGTTTATGTAATGGAAGAATTACAAATGTTAATAGTCCAAGGTAAAGTATTCATGTTTATGTAATGATAGAATTACAAATGTCAATGGTGCAAGGTAAAGTATTCATGTTTATGTAATGATAGAATTACAAATGTCAATGGTGCAAGGTAACGTATTCATGTTTAGTAAATGAAAGAATTACAAATGCCAATAGTCCAAAGTAACGTATTCATGTTTATGTAATGGAAGAATTACAAATGTTAATAGTCCAAGGTAGTTCATATTCATGTTTATTGAATGAAAGAATTACAAATGTCAAAAGACCAAGGTAGTTCATATTAATGTTTATTGAAAGGAAGAATTACAAATGTACCGAACATATCAACAGGCTAGGAAACACTATTGGTATATCAAAGAACATGGTATATGATGTCCTGTCTGTGGGAAAGTGCATAAAAAACATCACTTACTGCTCATGAAAAAATGTAGCAGGTTTTCACTCTGTTAGAATTATCAAAAGTTTGGCATCCACTGGACGATGGTTAATTAATCAATGTGCTCTAGTGATGTCGTTAAAGAAAACAAATTTTTAATTTTTCTTTGTAGACCAGAATCATTCAGAGAAGACACGGCCACCGCAGCCCATCTGCCGACTGGTACGTCATTGTGCGTTACGCTGCCAACTGGCTATTACATACATTGTATTCTTACCAGTCCATCTTTGTACTTCACTTGTTCATACTTCTCACATCACATCGCATCATATCACATCACATAGAATAAAATAAAATAATAAAATAAAATATATTAAAATAAAATATAATAAAATAAAATACACAACATAACATAACACATCATATCACACAAAATAAATCAAATCAAATCAATTGTAATGTAATGTAATAAAAAACAATACATATACTCAAATAAACCACAAAAAAACCCTGTTTTCCACAGTAACGAACATCCACACTATATTTATTAAACTGTTTAGTAATTGTAACGAAATGCATCCCGTATTCACCGGACTTTATTTATTTATTTATTGTAATATATTATTATTTATTTATTTATTGTAATATATTATAAAATATATATAAAATAAAATTAACGCAAAAATAAATGCATTCCACACTTCATCGGTAAATAAAATCCGCCGTATATTTATTTGAATGTTTAGTAATTGTAACAAAATGCATCCCGTATTCATCAGACTTTGTTCATGTGTTTGTTTAGTGAAGACAATCCACCCATTACTCATCTGCTACTAATTAACTTTGTGAGCAAAATCCACCCTCTTTTCATCAGCAAATTGTGTTTATTGATTGTAATGACGAAAATCCACCCATTACTCATCTGCTACTAATTAACTTTGTGAGCAAAATCCACCCTCTTTTCATCAGCAAATTGTGTTTATCGATTGTAATGACGAAAATCCACCCATTACTCATCTGCTACTAATTAACTTTGTGAGCAAAATCCACCCTCTTTTCATCAGCAAATTGTGTTTATCGATTGTAATGAGGAAAATCCACCCATTACTCATCTGCTACTAATTAACTTTGTGAGCAAAATCCACCCTCTTTTCATCAGCAAATTGTGTTTATCGATTGTAATGAGGAAAATCCACCCATTACTCATCTGCTACTAATTAACTTTGTGAGCAAAATCCACCCTCTTTTCATCAGCAAATTGTGTTTATCGATTGTAATGAGGAAAATCCAGCCTATAAATTCATTTGATTCCAGTTTATTGTTATGAGAACGATTCACCCTTCATGCTTATGCCAAGTTGTATTCACTATTATACGAAATTCCACTTTGTATTTATTTAACACGGTTTATTTATTGAAATAAGAAAAAAATCCACTCTATTCATCTTACACAATTTATTAACTGTATTGTAGAAAACCAACCCTGTATTCATCTGTCACTGTTTACTCATCATAACGAAGGGTATTCATCTACAATTGTTTATTACTTGCAAGAGGAAACTCTAGATTGTATTATCGGTCATAGTTTATTCATTATAATGAAGGGTATTCATCTACAATTGCTTATTACTTGCAAGAGGAGAATCCAGATTGTATTATCGGCTACAGTTTATTCATTGTAATGAGAAACGCTTATTCTATATTCATTTGTCCACTATATATTCATTATTTATTGATTGGGGGTGAGGAAAATCCACTCTAATCTTTCACTGTTTATTAATTGTAACCTAGAAAATCCACCCTGTATTCACGGCGATATATAGCCGTAAATAAAATGAGTGCGTCGTTAAATAAAACATTTCCTTCCTGTTTATCTTTGTGAGGAACATCCACCTTGTATTCCTCTAGCTCTATTTATTAATTTGCCATGTTTGTGGACGAAGAGAAATCCACCTTGTATTCCTCTAGCTCTATTTATTAATTTGCCGTGCTTGTAGACGAAGAGAAATCCACCGTGTATTCCTCTACCTCTATTTATTAATTTGCTGTTTGTAGACGAAGAGAAATCCACCTTGTATTCCTCTACCTCTATTTATTAATTTGCCATGTTTGTAGACGAAGAGAAATCCACCGTGTATTCCTCTAGCTCTATTTATTAATTTGCCATGTTTGTAGACGAAGAGAAATCCACCGTGTATTCCTCTAGCTCTGTTTATTAATTTGCCATGTTTGTAGACGAAGAGAAATCCACCTTGTATTCCTCTAACTCTATTTATTAATTTGCCATGTTTGTAGACGAAGAGAAATCCACCGTGTATTCCTCTAGCTCTATTTATTAATTTGCCATGTTTGTAGACGAAGAGAAATCCACCGTGTATTCCTCTAGCTCTATTTATTAATTTGCCATGTTTGTAGACGAAGAGAAATCCACCTTGTATTCCTCTAGCTCTATTTATTAATTTGCCATGTTTGTAGACGAAGAGAAATCCACCGTGTATTCCTCTACCTCTATTTATTAATTTGCTGTTTGTAGACGAAGAGAAATCCACCTTGTATTCCTCTAGCTCTGTTTATTAATTTGCCATGTTTGTAGACGAAGAGAAATCCACCTTGTATTCCTCTAGCTCTGTTTATTAATTTGCCATGTTTGTAGACGAAGAGAAATCCACCTTGTATTCCTCCAGCTCTATTTATTAATTTGCCATGTTTGTAGACGAAGAGAAATCCACCTTGTATTCCTCCAACTCTATTTATTAATTTGCCATGCTTGTAGACGAAGAGAAATCCACCGTGTATTCCTCCAGCTCTATTTATTAATTTGCCATGCTTGTAGACGAAGAGAAATCCACCTTGTATTCCTCCAGCTCTATTTATTAATTTGCCATGTTTGTAGACGAAGAGAAATCCACCTTGTATTCCTCTAGCTCTGTTTATTAATTTGCCATGTTTGTAGACGAAGAGAAATCCACCGTGTATTCCTCTAGCTCTATTTATTAATTTGCCATGTTTGTAGACGAAGAGAAATCCACCTTGTATTCCTCCAGCTCTATTTATTAATTTGCTGTTTGTAGACGAAGAGAAATCCACCTTGTATTCCTCCAGCTCTATTTATTAATTTGCTGTTTGTAGACGAAGAGAAATCCACCTTGTATTCCTCCAGCTCTATTTATTAATTTGCCATGTTTGTAGACGAAGAGAGATCCACCTTGTATTCCTCCAGCTCTATTTATTAATTTGCCATGTTTGTAGACGAAGAGAGAATCCACCTTGTATTCCTCCAGCTCTATTTATTAATTTGCCATGTTTGTAGACGAAGAGAAATCCACCTTGTATTCCTCTAGCTCTATTTATTAATTTGCCATGTTTGTAGACGAAGAGAAATCCACCTTGTATTCCTCCAGCTCTATTTATTAATTTGCCATGTTTGTAGACGAAGAGAAATCCACCTTGTATTCCTCCAGCTCTATTTATTAATTTGCCATGCTTGTAGACGAAGAGAAATCCACCTTGTATTCCTCCAACTCTATTTATTAATTTGCCATGCTTGTAGACGAAGAGAAATCCACCTTGTATTCCTCCAGCTCTATTTATTAATTTGCCATGTTTGTAGACGAAGAGAAATCCACCTTGTATTCCTCTAACTCTATTTATTAATTTGCCATGTTTGTAGACGAAGAGAAATCCACCTTGTATTCCTCTAACTCTATTTATTAATTTGCCATGTTTGTAGACGAAGAGAAATCCACCTTGTATTCCTCTAGCTCTATTTATTAATTTGCCATGTTTGTAGACGAAGAGAAATCCACCTTGTATTCCTCTAACTCTATTTATTAATTTGCCATGTTTGTAGACGAAGAGAAATCCACCTTGTATTCCTCTAGCTCTATTTATTAATTTGCCATGTTTGTAGACGAAGAGAAATCCACCTTGTATTCCTCTAGCTCTATTTATTAATTTGCCATGTTTGTAGACGAAGAGAGAAATCCACCTTGTATTCCTCTAGCTCTGTTTATTAATTTGCCATGTTTGTAGACGAAGAGAAATCCACCTTGTATTCCTCCAGCTCTGTTTATTAATTTGCCATGTTTGTAGACGAAGAGAAATCCACCTTGTATTCCTCCAGCTCTGTTTATTAATTTGCCATGCTTGTAGACGAAGAGAAATCCACCTTGTATTCCTCCAGCTCTATTTATTAATTTGCCATGTTTGTAGACGAAGAGAAATCCACCTTGTATTCCTCTAGCTCTGTTTATTAATTTGCCATGTTTGTAGACGAAGAGAAATCCACCTTGTATTCCTCTAGCTCTGTTTATTAATTTGCCATGTTTGTAGACGAAGAGAAATCCACCGTGTATTCCTCTAGCTCTATTTATTAATTTGCCATGTTTGTAGACGAAGAGAAATCCACCGTGTATTCCTCTAGCTCTATTTATTAATTTGCCATGTTTGTAGACGAAGAGAAATCCACCTTGTATTCCTCCAGCTCTATTTATTAATTTGCTGTTTGTAGACGAAGAGAAATCCACCTTGTATTCCTCTAGCTCTATTTATTAATTTGCCATGTTTGTAGACGAAGAGAAATCCACCTTGTATTCCTCTAGCTCTATTTATTAATTTGCCATGTTTGTAGACGAAGAGAAATCCACCTTGTATTCCTCCAGCTCTATTTATTAATTTGCCATGTTTGTAGACGAAGAGAAATCCACCTTGTATTCCTCTAGCTCTATTTATTAATTTGCCATGTTTGTAGACGAAGAGAAATCCACCTTGTATTCCTCTAACTCTATTTATTAATTTGCCATGTTTGTAGACGAAGAGAAATCCACCTTGTATTCCTCTAGCTCTATTTATTAATTTGCCATGTTTGTAGACGAAGAGAAATCCACCTTGTATTCCTCTAACTCTATTTATTAATTTGCCATGTTTGTAGACGAAGAGAAATCCACCTTGTATTCCTCCAGCTCTATTTATTAATTTGCTGTTTGTAGACGAAGAGAAATCCACCTTGTATTCCTCCACCTCTATTTATTAATTTGCTATGTTTGTAGACGAAGAGAAATCCACCTTGTATTCCTCTAGCTCTGTTTATTAATTTGCCATGTTTGTAGACGAAGAGAAATCCACCTTGTATTCCTCTAGCTCTGTTTATTAATTTGCCATGTTTGTAGACGAAGAGAAATCCACCGTGTATTCCTCTAGCTCTGTTTATTAATTTGCCATGTTTGTAGACGAAGAGAAATCCACCGTGTATTCCTCTACCTCTGTTTATTAATTTGCCATGTTTGTAGACGAAGAGAAATCCACCGTGTATTCCTCTACCTCTGTTTATTAATTTGCCATGTTTGTAGACGAAGAGAAATCCACGTTGTATTCTAACCTGGCCTCCGCGGCTGAAAGTGGCTGGGACTTCAGTACTCGGTGGTTTAAGGATGATGCGCTGTCTAAGCCTGAACTCCAATCAACAGTGATAAAGGATATAGTACCAGTAGATCTGAACGGCATCATGTGTATGAACGAGAGACTTCTAGCCAAGTTTTACAATATAACAGGTATTTAGTGTCGATCAGTCAGCACTCTTGTGAGACGTCTAGCCAAGTTTGACAATATAACAAGTATATAGTCTCCATCAACCATCTAACCGTAATTAAAATGTGTTGAGTGCGTCGTTAAATACAACATTTCCATTTCCATTTCCTATCAACCAAGACTCTGTATGCCATCACAGCTGTCTACATTCCATTGACCTCTATCCTGTGCACGTTTGGGATTTGTAGGCTAGCCTTAGGAGTGGCAGTCCTCCTACGGTCGGTGCAGTAGTGATGAAACATCCTGTTACGGATCACCTAGTGAGTGGCAGTCCTCCTACGGTCGGTGCAGTAGCGATTAAACATCCTGTTACGGATCACCTAGTGAGTGGCAGTCCTCCTACGGTCGGTGCAGTAGCGATGAAACATCCTGTTACGGATCACCTAGTGAGTGGCAGTCCTCCTACGGTCGGTGCAGTAGCGATGAAACATCCTGTTACGGATCACCTAGTGAGTGGCAGTCCTACGGTCGGTGCAGTAGCGATGAAACATCCTGTTACGGATCACCTAGTGAGTGGCAGTCCTCTTAAGAACGAGCACATGCTAGTGGATCACGGGAGCAATGACAAGTTTGCCTAAAACATCATTTCGACTCTGCCTTGTGCAGAGATACAATTTTAATAAAAGAGTATTAAAGGCAAGGCGGAGCAGGCGGCTGGGAGGTGGGCTCTACCCCTACCCAATAATTCTGAATCAAAAATATTATTGGTAGTAAATCCCCCAAACCCCACTAAAATCTTGGCCCTTGGTCTCAGTCAGACCCCCCCCCCCCAACCCCCCTCCCCCCTCCGATATCTATTTGCTTCCGCCGTGCCAGCTGTTAGCAAAGTTCTACAATATAACAGGTGCTCATCAATACTCTTGACGAATGTCGGTTGCTCAAGGGTTTGAATTTCGTATTTTGCTAATATAAACTCCATATTTCATTGTGCTTTTATTAAACTGTCTTTAATAGCTGGACATCCGTTTTCGTATGTGTATATATGTATGTATGTATGTATGTATGTAGGATAAAAAAAAATACAATTTGAAACTTTGAGAAGCAGACGGCCATCTTCACTATAGGCGAGTATTGATGTATATGTATAGATGAATGTCCGAGTAACTCTCCATTCCTGAGACGAGGCCCGCTAAAGTCGAGTTCCATTATTTTTCACGAATGGAGAATATCGAGGATATTCCCCTACCTAAAATACACCAATAAACATATTATGTATCAAATTTTAACGTTAGTGGTTCTGGAGGGGTAATACACTAGTGGGTTTTTTTTTAAATCCATTACTGAAAGGTAATGAACAGATTTACAATGGTTTAACAGTGCACGTGTATTTTAAATTTATATATTGACCAGTGTTTACAAGTAAAATGCCAACTGCACATAAAATTAAAAACAATTGGCATTATTGTTATATCCAAAAGAGTTTTCTTTTTCCGTCAAGCCAAATGGAAATTATTGACAGAAACCAGATCAGTGAAGGCTGGTATACGTGGAATATAGTTGGTATAGTAAAAGTTGGTATAGTAATAATTGGTATAGTAGAAGTTGGTATAGTAATAATTGGTATAGTAATAGTTGGTATAGTAATACACATGTAGTTGGTAATAACCACTGAATGTTACGTTATATTATTACCTAGGAAATTATGAAAAATCTGCTGAATTCAGACAAACATTTGAAGAAAGGAAGGAGGCTATAAACTCTGTTCTCTGGAATGAGATTCAGGGAGTTTGGCAGGATTACTACGACCCGACAGCATCTCACAGGAACTACTTCTTCCCATCCAACGTCTTCCCGCTATTCGCGGAGTGCGTCGGCAGCGCGGATCACAACAAAACGTGGTATGAGACCCGGGTGTTGGACTATTTGAAGGTGATTTGAACGAACAGTCTAAACAAGGGTTTTTTTCTTGAATCAAAATGAAAGGAATATTTAACGACACCTTAGCCCGAGTACTTTGACAGCAAGAGAGCTAGACGGACATTTGGAAAGTTATCGCGCTCTCGAACAGTCAGAGATCCAATCTAATTAAATTAGCTCCACTGGTTAATTACTATTACCTGTGGATCTAACAGCAGCCCGTTGGAGCTCATGTCCAGTTGACCGTTCATTCGACCAATCAAAACCTTACTTGCAAAATTATGCCAGTGATTTGAAAAGAATTTGAAAACATTCGGGATTATGCCGAGGGTATACGAAATGATTCGGGTGAAGTATGCCGGAAACTAATTTTAATATAAAATTTTATATAAAATTGGTTTCAAGACGGAAAAAAACCCGTGATGGTATAGCCACAAAATCTGTTTATACTAGTATACAATCCAGAGTTTATTACTGTACTTTTCCCCCTGTTTTTTAATGTTGAAATAGACCAACAAGTTCGCCTATTGCATAAATAGTCTTGCCCAATATTTTTAGAATTTGTATGCTCCCGAATAACGCTATAAAAGGCGAAGTTTAATTGGTCGATATTTAAATTGTTATTTATAGATGAAATGTCACCTGGACATGGGAGTCCACGCAATGCTGTTAGATCTACTGGTAGACCAGTATAACTAATTTTAATCAGATTGTCAGAGATCAATCTATATAAATTCTACGCAATCGCTGCTTACCAAACGGTAGTCGAAGATTCCCACTCTAATACAACAACGATCATATGTTTGACATTAAATACCTTTCCATCGATAATTGTTTTGGATAAAAAAAAAAAAAAAAATTTCACATATTAATCACTAATACATAATAATACATGAAGAAACCCGACAGCACCCACTTTCAATAATGTTCCGGTTAAATACGTAGTTGCTGACGGGTTTCTTCGTGTCGATTATAAAAATCTAGTGATATTCCAATGATTTTTTATAATAATTTTTTTTATCGGATTGTCTCTTACGATGTGATGATCGAGTATAAACATTCTTAAAGGCATACTGTCACAGATTTAAGGACCTTATTTCTCTAAAAATGGATAATAAATAAAAATTACATAATTGTTGGAAACCAAATCTAGCTATCGCATCACCATAACTGAACCATGATGGAGTGAAATCCATGTCATCCCTCTCGGCAATTTTAGTTTTTGAATTATGGACCATTGCCATGGTGTATGGTGGTTATGAAGATGGCTGAATAAAGGACATTTAGGGACAAATCAAATTATAGTTGTTCAGGTAATACTTTGTTAGTCCATTAAATAGGTCAGTGGTCTGTGACAGTATGCCTTTAATCGATTGTCGTGGGAAATGTTAAATATAATTGTGTCTCCATATGTAAATATGTTGGGGGTCGATGTTTGTTTTCATGTGTACTTAAAGAAAAATATATTAAATGGTTATTACAAGTAAAAATAGCCATTTGTCAGGTCAGGACCTACCCTCCGGGGGCAGGGGGGCAGTTGCCTCCCAGATAATCTCCTCCTTTTTTTTCTTTCTTTTTTTGCTCCAAAAACATAGCATACACATCCCAGGGTTTAATTTGTATAGTTTTTCATTTGTTTATAAAAAGCAGTGCCGCCCCACCCCCTCCCTGGATTTTGATCAGGGTACGGCCCTGCAAGTGTAGATTCCGTAAAACACAATAGTTGTACAGTGCTTATAATTATTCCAATCCTTCTTTATGTTCATATAATTCTAACCGATTATGTAATCGAAAGTTGATCGGTTGGTGCAAACCAATTATAACCTATGGTCGATGATGGGAATTCCAACCGATTCCCAACACTAGGGTATGGCCCTGTGTTTTACGAAGCGATCTTAGCGTTAGGATCATCATAAGTGCATACGGTAACTGTGCATTTAAGTTGATTTTAGCACTATGATCGCTTCCTAAAACGAGGCCTAGGATTATAATTGTGTTTCTTTCAGTCTCACATCGCTCTCGATTTCGCCGGAGGTATCCCGACCTCTCTGGTGAATTCCGGTCAGCAGTGGGACTACCCCAATGTCTGGCCGCCATTGCAGCACATCATGGTAACCACGCTGGCAACAAGTGATCTCGCCGAATCTCGCGAGATTGCTCGACACTTGGCTCAGAAATACGTCTTCTCCAACTGGAAAGGGTGGAAGGAAACAAATCACATGTTTGAAAAGGTTTGATTATAACGATGTGGACTCACTAAAGGCTGAGTCACACGGAATACATAATTCGAAATGTACTCTATGTGTTCCTTTCGAATTGACGACGCTAGGATACCAAAAGCCATTTTTCCAATAGTTGTAAAGTTAACGTCAATTAAAAAAGGAAATGGTATAACAACGTAGTAAGGCCTAGAACACGCCAAAAAGACACACAAAAGCAACCACACACACACACACATACACACACACACACACAGACAGACAGAAAGAGAGAGAGATAATGTGTGTGTGTGTGTGTATGTGTGTGTGAGAGAGAGAGAGAGAGAGAGAGAGAGAGAGAGAGACACACACACACATAACAGAGAGAGAGAGAGAGAGAGAGAGAGAGAGAGAGAGAGAGAGAGAGAGAGAGAGAGAGAGAGAGACGCATGCACAAACACCGTTTATAATTAAAGACGCGTAGCATATTTCACTAATGACAGGCATAACAGTATTAATTTAAAATAAATACTCTAAAGTTCAGGGCAGTTTTAAGATTTTGTTCTGGTATAGTGCTACCAAAATACGTTTAACTTAGGCCAAGGTTTAAAATTTCACATGACTGGTAGTTGATGAGGAAATAAATACATTTTGTAACTATTTTCTCTCTTTCAGTATGATGTCAATCGTGTGGGTGGGCGTGGCGGTGGCGGGGAATATGGAGTACAGGCGAGTTTGTACCTTTAAATAATTGAACGTGGTTATTTCGACGTTCGTGGAAGTATGAACAACAGAATCCCTACAATAACAATCGAACTCTCTTCAGGAAATTAATACGCAGCACTGGCCTCGGTAGTGTTGTGGTTAAGCTATCGGACATAAGGCTGGCGAATACAAGGTTCGCAGTCCGGTACGAGTTTTAACGACTCGATGGATAGATGTAAGACCACTACACCCTCTTCTCTCTCTTGCTAACCACTAACAACTAACCCACTGTCCTAGACAAACATCCCAGATAGTTGTGGTGTGTACCCAGGACAGTGTGCTTGAACCTTAATTGGATATGAGCACGAAAATAAATTAAAATGAAATGAAGATACGCAGCATTTAAGGGTTTTCCGTCAATAGCCGAACGAGGAATTCTTATTCTTACATGCGTTCATACAAACAACTTTTTAAAAAAATTATTATTTTTTTAGTAACCAATAACATAATAGTGATTGAACATTAAAAAATAGCACAAATCGTTTATTATTTTAAACAGAGAAAGAAAGAAAGAAAACAGCTGACATTATCTATTTAGTGTTTTTTAAGCACTGCCGAAAGTAAAGTTAAAGTTTGTTTTGTTTAACGACATCACAAGAGCACAGTTGCCGAAATTAGTGTATAATTGGGCTCATGTAGCTCGCGTGTCCTCTAGCGCCGATCTGTTTATTTATCCTGCAAAAATTGTCAAGACCCCCCCATTCCCCCCCCCCCCCCCCCCCCCCCCCCCGATGACTAGATAAATAGCTTTTTACGACAGAACTACTTTTACATTAGTTGTCATCAGCAAAGAAATGTTGTATTGTTCAAAGTTACTTAATCTTTTATTTCCATTCGATTGTTTTGATTTTTATAAACCGTTTTAAAGACACTTTTTAATTAAAATTAAGAAATAATTTGTTGTCATTTAAGAACTATTTTGTTTACTACTCCAGAAAAGGGTAAAGTTGTGAAATAAAACGGATCATTTCATTAATATTTCGTATTATGTAGATTTCAGGATAAATAAAATAGCTGCTTACGGTCTTCAGAAATCGGCCTTATCCTGCCCAGGTTGAATGGCGAATGACACAGCTTTGCCATTCAAACCTTCCCTGGAAAAGGCCAATAACTTAACACGGTAACCAGTTATTTTTTATTTATCATGTATTTCCAATAACCGTTGATGTGCTAGGCATTGTGTGACTTCAATCTCGTTTATTTTCACAGACTGGTTTCGGGTGGTCTAATGGCGTTCTTCTGGATTTTCTTCATCGCTATGGAGACTCCTTGACAACCAGTGATCAAACCGATGACACCAAAGCCTGCCGTTCTACACGGTGCCAAGATACTAGTTCTGTTTTCATTTATAATGTGTTAATCATTTCCTATTTGTTTAGCTAAAAAGCATAGTGTTGTGAACATTTAACCTTGCCTAAGTTGTATCGACGTGTGCTGTCAATGTTTCATAGTGACATAGCGCCTTTAATGTTAGAAACGGGTAGATATTAATATTTTTATATTCACAAAAGAACGTGTTTTAACGGTCTTATTTATGTAGAATGTGAAGCTATTCACGGTCCTCTTTATGATGACATCAGAGTAGATATTGTTAAAAAGGCAGTAGTGACTGTAGTAAACTTTCATAACCTTTTAGGTAAAGAAAAAAAAATGACATTACTTTCAACCCGCCCGGATATTGTTAAAATTAGAGCCAAAAGTTGCCATCATATTTTATTACGTTACCAGACTTTTTTTTATACGTGTTGACATATAAATATGTTATGGTTTTTAGGGTGGGTTTTTCTTGTAAATACAATACTTTTTAAATATTTCTGATAGTATTTTAATAGTTCTAAAAGCTGTCATAATTTCATATGCGTGGCTTGTATATTTTTATTGCTGTATTACTGTTGAACTCGTGTTTTTATTTTAAAGGAACATACCCTAGTTTTTAAACACTAAGGTATATTTTTTTACTATTTTAGCCGTTTTTGATAACTGAAATCATACTTTACTTAGATTTTATTGTTTAGATTAACAATGTCCGTACATTCGAAGTGTTTTTGGTTATCCTGGTGTTTTTAACATCACAAAATGCATTTCTCATATTTTTTAAAACGCACGTGCGTCTGAGAAGTAACAGTTATGGAGTCGAGTATTAGTCCGTTTTCAGAGGGTATTTTACCATTTCAAAGTCACAGGCTCATGGTTCACTCAATTGTAACTTTATCCAAATGTGTTTCAGGTTTGTAGATGAACTAAACTTAGTGTTAATTTTCACGGGTTAAAACTAGGGTCTGTCCCTTTAATCTGTACACACATATACATATTTGATAGTTTTCGTAGCACGACTTTTATACGTGTAGACATATAAATATTTTATTTTTTTATGGGTTTTTATTTCTGATAGTTTTAATAGTTCTGAAGTCTTTCATAACTTCATATGAAAGAAAGAAATGTTTTATTTAATGACACACTCAACACATTTTATTTACGGTTATATGGCGTCAGACATATGGTTAAGGACCACACAGATTTTGAGAGGAAACCCGCTGTCACCACTACATGGGCTACTCTTCCGATTAGCAACAAGGGATCTTTTATTTGTGCTTCCCACAGGCAGGATAGCACAAACCATGGCCTTTGTTGAACCAGTTATGGATCACTGGTCGGTGCAAGTGGTTTACACCTACCCATTGAACCTTGCGGAGCACTCACTCAAGGTTTGGAGTCGGTATCTGGATTACAAATCCCATGCCTCGACTGGGATCCGAACCCAGTACCTACCAGCCTGTAGACCGATGGCCTACCACGACACCACCGAGGCCGGTTAACTTCATATGAGTGGCTTGTACATTTTTATTACTGTATTATTACTGTTAAACTTGTGTTTTTATTTTAATCTGTACACACAAAATACATTTTTTATGGTTTTTAATTCTATTTCAGATAATTTCTTGTAAATAAAATATTTAAAAAAATATTCTGATAGTGTTTTAATAGTTCTAAAATCTCTCATAAGTCCATAGGAGTGGCTTGTGTACTTTTAATAGCTCTAAAATCTCTCATAAGTCCATAGGAGTGGCTTGTGTACTTTAATAGTTCTAAAATCTCTCATAAGTCCATAGGAGTGGCTTGTGTACTTTTAATAGCTGTAAAATCTCTCATAAGTCCATAGGAGTGGCTTGTGTACTTTTAAATCTCTAAAATCTCTCATAAAGTCCATAGGAGTGGCTTGTGTACTTTTAATAGCTCTAAAATCTCTCATAAGTCCATAGGAGTGGCTTGTGTACTTTAATAGTTCTAAAATCTCTCATAAGTCCATAGGAGTGGCTTGTGTACTTTTAATAGCTGTAAAATCTCTCATAAGTCCATAGGAGTGGCTTGTGTACTTTTAATAGCTGTAAAATCTCTCATAAAGTCCATAGGAGTGGCTTGTGTACTTTTAAATCTCTAAAATCTCTCATAAAGTCCATAGGAGTGGCTTGTGTACTTTTAATAGCTCTAAAATCTCTCATAAAGTCCATAGGAGTGGCTTGTGTACTTTTAATAGCTCTAAAATCTCTCATAAGTCCATAGGAGTGGCTTGTGTACTTTTAATAGCTCTAAAATCTCTCATAAGTCCATAGGAGTGGCTTGTGTACTTTTATTGCTGTATTCTAGTATTACTGTTCAACTCGTTTTTACTTTAGGGGCGGGACGTAACTCGGTGGTAAAGCGCCCGTCTGGTGCGCAGTCGGTTTGGGATCGATCCCCGTCGGTGGGCCCATTGGGCTATTTCTCATTCCAGCCAGTGGTGTATCAAAGCCCGTGGTATGTACTACCCTGTCAAAAAGAGTAGCCCATGAAGTGGCGACAGCGGGTTTCCTCTCTCAGTATCTGTGTGGTCCTTAACCATATGTTTGACGCCATATAAACATAAATAAAATGTGTTGAGTGCGTCGTTAAATAAAATATTTCTTTCTTTCTTTTGTTGTTTTTACTTTAAACTGTACACAAGGTTAGACGTAAATAAAGAATTTGTCGGTCTACTAAAATGACAGAATGTGTTATTCAAGTCATATTCAGAAGGGCTCTCTAGCCTGGGGGTTTTTCCGCCTGATGTTAAATGAATGAGATAGCAGACGATGGCATAAGTTTGCGAACACTGCTCGCCCTCTTAACATGCTTCTGGAAATATTCCTATTAGTGCGGCAGATAGGAGCAAAATATTGAAAGAATTGTTCCGATCTTCGTAAAAGGAAGGAAATATTTTATTTATGGTTATATGGCGTCGGACATAAGGTTAAGGACCACACAGATATCGAGGGAGAGAGGAAACTCGCTGTCGCCACTTCATGGGCTATTCTTTTCGATTAGCAGCAAGGGATCTTTTACATGCACCATCCCGCAGACAGGATAACACATACCACGGCCTTTTGATATAGATCCTAGACCGACCACGCATCAAGCGAACGCTTTACCACTTAGCTACGCCCCGCCCCTTCATCTTCGTAAAAGCATAAAAGTGTGTACACAGGTTCAGACTTGGATACATGATCAATACCGATACACAAGTACGTTGTCGGAGACCTACTTTTGGATGTTCTCAACATGACCCAATTTTAATATCACTTTCTCACAAACTACAACTTCTAGGTCAATAAAAGTGTGTACACAGGTTCAGACTTGGATACATGATCAATACCGATACACAAGTACGTTGTCGGAGATCTACTTCTGGATGTTCTCAACATGACCCAATTTTAATATCACTTTCTCACAAACTACAAGTTCTAGGTCAATAAAACAGTGTACACAGGTTCAGACTTGGATACATGATCAATACCGATACACAAGTACGTTGTCGGAGATCTACTTCTGGATGTTTTCAAGATGACCCAATTTTAATATCAGTTTCTCACAAACTACAAGTTCTAGGTCAATAAAAGTGTGTACACAGGTTCAGACTTGGATACATGATCAATACCGATACACAAGTACGTTGTCGGAGATCTACTTCTGGATGTTTTCAAGATGACCCAATTTTAATATCAGTTTCTCACAAACTACAAGTTCTAGGTCAATAAAAGTGTGTACACAGGTTCAGACTTGGATACATGATCAATACCGATACACAAGTACGTTGTCGGAGACCTACTTTTGGATGTTTTCAAGATGACCCAATTTTAATATCAGTTTCTCACAAACTACAAGTTCTAGGTCAATAAAAGTGTGTACACAGGTTCAGACTTGGATACATGATCAATACCGATACACAAGTACGTTGTCAGAGATCTACTTCTGGATGTTCTCAACATGACCCAATTTTAATATCAGTTTCTCACAAACTACAACTTCTAGGTCAATAAAATTTTGTTTATAGTTGCACCTATGTATCTTCATCACAGTGTACTGGGGGTTAACGACACCACTTGAGCACATTGATTTAATCATCGGCTATTGGATGTCAAACATATGGTCATTTTAACAGTGCCATAGAGAGGAAGCCCGCTACATTTTTAGATTAGTAGCAAGGGATCTTTTATATGCGCCATCCCACAGACAGGATAGCACATACCGCGGCCTCTGATATACCATTTTAGAAAAGGGAAACTAAAGAACCAGTTATTTCAATCACAATAAACAGACGATGCTCCTCACTATGGGCGAATATGGTTGTCAAGTTTCTTTTTAATTCAAGTCAAAAGGGGTTGGGGGGTTTTTTTCTGACCATTACGAGGTGAAGTCCAGTTTGAAGATGGTTATATCCACAATCACTGCACTAGATTCGGCGCTACATCAATATTGTGATACCCACTGTAATAAACAGACGACAAAACAACAGGTGTACAAAATAGGATTAATTTATTCCTTTCAGTTGTTTGAGCACTTGAAACAACTATTCTGTACTCATTACTCACAAGTAAACTCACAAAAACGTATCTTCGATAACAAGACTGGCGGTCACACACATGCACTCACGCACGCACGCACACACACACGAGCGCACTTTTGAACACAGACCAATCAAACTGAAATCCGATCTTAGTGCTCACGTGTGCCAATCTCCGTTTGAAGATCTGAGAAAATCAAGCGTTATCCTTTACTCGTGTACTTTTGTTTGTAAAAAATATTCGTATTGTAAAATGTTGCGTCGCCTTAATACAGGCATAGGGACTTGTAGCGATCTTTACGACACAGCACGTTTTATCTATACACTATCTACTTAACGCCAATGACAACTCACAACTCACAACTCACATCAGTTTTAAGTTGTTGTTGCTACCGCATGTGTAAGGTGCTATAAAACACACAATATACCCGAACCCTTATACAATTTGGGAGTTATTTATTATATACCAAAATGTTTTATTTTTTATTCGCATATCCTTTTTTACCACTACGAATCTTGGGCCTATTTCACAAATTATCCTAAGTTTACGCCTGAAACCAGCAGTTACACCGGTCATTCATTTGCACGTGTTTGACATCTATTTCACAAATTATCGTAAGTTTACGCCTGAAACCAGCAGTTACACCGGTCATTCATTTGCACGTGTTTGACATCTATTTCACAAATTATCGTAAGTTTACGCCTGAAACCAGCAGTTACACCGGTCATTCATTTGCACGTCTATTTCACGCAGAAAATTACATCATTACGGAAGATGGAACAATTTTAAGGACAAAAGTAAGTGAAATATGTATACAACTATATTTGTTGTACTATAGTAGTAATAAAAATTGTGGTTGAGTCGAAGATTTACGTTTACGTGCAAAACTCGTACGGTGTTTTGTGAAATTGGGCCCAAACTGTTGCGTTTTCAACCGATGTCAGTATATACTGTAGAGAAAGACTTGCCGAAGACATCACTGGAAGTCCCTGTGGTTTATTGCATTCAAAAACACAGTTCATAACGTTGACTCATGTCAGATCGACATACGAAGACCAGTAAGATCCGACTTTAACAAGACTGGTGCACACACTCGCTCAAAGTATGCATCATACTCGCACACACCAACTAAATCACGCATGCGCACACACCAATATTATACGCACCAATTCAATGACGTCATGGTACACGGAACGTGTCTCACCTAAAGCCTAGTATAACTTTCCGCTATCGATGTAAAAAAAAACAACTAACCGGCATACTAAAGACGTGAAATCAAGTGCTGGGTGGTAAACCCATAACAAAAACACAAATGAATCTTCCTTGTGCTGTTTTTCCTTTCTATACCATTGGTCCCGCCTTTCAGTAACAATGTGTTCTAGTGGAATGTATCAGACGAACTATTTATAAACAGTTACTGTCGACACGACAAACATCGAAAAGCATACTTAATAGCAGACAGAGGCGGATCCAGGGGAGCAGGGGAACTCGCCCCCCCCCCCCCTCTTAAAAATATTCAAGTGCTCCCCTTTTCCCCCTACTGTTTTTTTCCCACACAGAAATTCCTTTTTGACAAGTTGTTCCATTACTTCCCCCTCCCCCCCCCCCCCCCCCCCCCCCCCCCCGCCGTAAAACATTTTCTGAATCCGCCCTTGTCAGACTGATAAAAAAAATGGAGGTGGAAGGACAGTGAGTGGTTCAAGCTCGGAGGAGGCATCAAATATAGACATTTGTTTATGTACTTACACATTCTGACGAAATATTTACGTATTTTGTTTGAAGGACTTAGCCACAACTGATGATGAACACGAAGCTAATGTAAATTGCTACTAAGATAAAATGCTGCCTTTTACAAGTTTTAAATACATACAAAATGGTAGAGGTGTAACGATACGGGCACGTAGCGATACGATATGTATCACTATATGTGGGTCGCCGCAATAACATACATATTGCTATACGTGGGTCGCGATACGATACATATCACGATACAATATGCATCCCGATATGTGGGTCTGGATACGATATGTATCCCAACACGCATGTCGCAATAAGATAATATCACGTTACATGGGTCGCGATACGATAAGTATCCTGATATGTGGGTCGCGATATGATATGTATCCCGATATGTGGGTTGTGCTAAGATACATATCACGTTAGGTGGGTTGCAATACGATACGTATCCCGATATGGGGGTTGTGCTAAGATACATATCACGTTAGGTGGGTTGCAATACGATACGTATCCCGATATGGGGGTTGTGCTAAGATACATATCACGTTAGGTGGGTTGCAATACGATACGTATCCCAATATGTGGGTTGTGTCAAGATACATATCACGTTAGGTGGGTTGCAATACGATACGTATCCCGATATGTGGGTTGTTCTAAGATACATATCACGTTAGGTGGGTTGCAATACGATACGTATCCCGATATGTGGGTTGTGCTAAGATACATATCACGTTAGGTGGGTTGCAATACGATACGTATCCCGATATGTGGGTTGCAATACGATACGTATCACTTTACGTGGGTTGCAATACGATACCTATCCCGAAATGTGGGTTGTGTTAAGATACATATCACGTTGCGTGGGTCGCGATACGATACGTATCCCTATACCCTCAATCGATGTATCGTATCGTGGGGCTCATATCGCGGTACAGCTTCTCTCAATCGATGTATCGTATCGTGGGGCTCATATCGTGGTTGATATCGCAAATGCTGATTTAGTTTTCTTAACTTATATAAATTATTCATTTTAAATATATTGTTTTTGTGTTTATTAAAATTTTAATGTCTTGTCAGCATTTTAGGCCCATTTTGACAGTGTCAAATTAATTTTATTATGAAAGATAAATATATTAAATATTTGCTTTTACTTTGTCGTTCAGTATATATACTACATGCTGCATGATTACACCAAATAGCTGAACACAAGGAGAGAAAGGGAGGTAAGAGAAAGGGAGGTAAGAGAAAGGGAGGTAAGGTTTGCTTTCACTGACAGGTCAACAGTACAAACACGTAACGCACAAAACAAAATGTGAACATCTAACATTTAGAAAATTGCGCCTTGCAGTTTTCCAACATAACCAGTATATCAAGAACAGAATTCATCTATTGTGACGAATTTCATTCTGGGTATATACATTAAAAAAAAATGAAATCGTGTGTGTTATTATTTTTAACATCAATCGTCTGATATGTAGAAATCTGAATTCATTTTTAGATATAAACACCAGTGCTGAGAAGTTCGTACACATATTATTATGCATAATTAATACACACACACCTTGTGTTTCATGAAAACATACAGATGTACACGCCATGAAATACAAAATTATCATTTATGGATGTGGAATATTTGCACAGAGCTTGGAATTCAACAATGCCTGATTACACCATTGTCTAGCAACACTCCACTGTATGAAATAATTCTAGGTGTATGCTGCTTCCACGTTCAATTTACATTCAAAGAACATGTATTACGACTAAAATTACATACCAAGGCCTAAAAAATGTGTTTTGGGGAACCCGATCCTACCTACAAAAAAGTGCCAACCCTATTTTTAAAATGTACTTTCTTTTGTTATTGATTTTGTTTCTTATTACTAGTAATATGTAGTTGAAGTAAGTACATACTTAACATTTTCTGAAAACGTGGGATAAATATAGTTTAGAAAAAAACCCATTATAATAAAATTTAAAAGCTGGGGCCTAATTCACTAAACTCTCGCAACTTTGCGATCTCGCAGTGCAATGCTAAAAGACTTGCAAAGAGGATGCTTTGTTGTCTAGCAGAGCCTAAGAGACCTTTGTGAATTAGAACTCTGACCTACTCTACCTATTTTGTTTTCGGCAAGTTCCCAGAAAACACACAATTTGTTTTAGGCCCAAATACATGTTCTTGTTTAGAATTTCAAAGTTCCTATATTCAATGTTTTCTGGTCATCCTAAAGTTTGCTGCAGCCGTAAGCATATGAGACAAGAGGGGTGGGGGTGGGGGAAGGGGCAACTAGTGCTGGAGGAAAACCTCAAATTCAGGCACAAATTATAGAAATATTCGGGGAAAATGTGCTAACCAGAGACATTTTTACCATGTATCTCTATCATTCTACCCACAATATTAGTTGTAAATTAGTAAAAATGCGTAGTGCTTCGTTTGCAACCCTATACAGCTGTTTGGTAAAAATGCGAATATGAATGCATGTCGTTACGCTGATTCGGGCATTTCCGTTTAATTCCGGCAAAAATGGGAGCCTGTACGCCTATGGCTGCAGCTCAAACTTTATTTTATTGTGTAATGCTTTATGTACATTTACATACTTCCGAGGGCTTCGTAATGCACGAGTAAAAATGACAGTGTTCTTCACACAATGTGCATGCCCACAGTAATTACGTCCAAGTAAAGTACAAAACCAATGAAATGTTAAGTTGAGATTAAAATAATTTGAATTGCGTTTCTTTTCTGAATATTCATAATGCTTCAGCAGCTGTTAACATTACTGTACGAAAAAGACCTCTCTGTGCTCAGAACAGATTTGAAAACCCCCAAATGTGGCGCCCAAATTAGCGACATCTAAAGCACTGTATTTCGTTTCTATGTAGCAGGGGTGGGAATTGAGGAACTGTAAAAAAGAGGAAATCTAGAGGGGTCCCGGAAATTCTTGAAATCCTAGGTTAAAATCTGTGCCATCCGACACATTTTGGAGGAAAGGACGATTAAAATGCGAGGAAACGTAATGTTCCATGAGAGAAAAACAGCTGATGCGAGGAGAATTCCCACCTCTGAGTCACATTATAGGCCTACGAAATTATAGGTTAGTAAAATCCAGTTTTGGCTACAACACACACTAGGTTCTGAACAAGAAAATGTATCTTTGATATGTGATTATAGTCGTTATAACGCCCCTATTAATCACAACCACCTTACAATGGCAGCACAAATCAGGAAAGTCTTTTTAACTAAGCACTGCTGTTGGTAATCGATAACTTGACACAGAACGTAAGTCTTCGTTACAATATCACAACATTTCACTATCCATAGGATACATGGGTTCGGAACTTTGTCCAGCACTTTCTCTCGTAATCTCCACCTGCCTCTGTCGATACTGCTTAAACTCCTCCCTCAGTTTATTAAACCTCTGGTCCGAATCGGAGTAGCGGCTCGGTTTGCGCGACTTCGGATACAGGTTGCTGTACAAATCGCTGGCCGACACCTGCCCGTTATCGCTGAGGCGGGAATAATTGCGTAGCGCGTCTAGGATGTCGGACTCTAGCGCCCCAAGGGAATCGAACTCATAGTTTTCGTCTCCAGACGTGTCCCGGCGGTTGTTGGCACTGCCGTCCAGGAATGGGGAGGAGTCCTGACTCAGATCCTGCTCCTGCGGCGTCAGGAGCGAGCTGTACGACATGCTGTTCTTGCCCAGGCGGTTAGGGAACGAGCTGTTGCTGTTGGACGTGTTCCTACTGCCTATACCGCTACTGTGGCTCACTGTGTCCGGACCCGTGTCGTCGCGTGACCGAGACGGCGGACGCCTGTCGGGAACGTTTGGACCGTACTGACCTAGACGCGGCGGTTTGAAAGGGGCCACGTCAGAGGTGTAGTACGGCACTTGGCGATTCTCTCCCCCAGGTCTGGCTGGCTTGGGGTCCGGGAAGCGAAACACTCTGTCGTCAGATGGAGACTGCTGCCTCAAGCCAGACGCGTCAAGAAAGCCGCCGTCGTCGAGCGTGTCGTCTGCTCTGCCTCGCGGGCCCTGTCTGACGCGGTCCACCACGCCCTGCAGGTGATCGCGCGTGTAGCCGATCGGACGGCCGCCGCTACTTCCCGTACTGCTGTTATTCTCGTCCCCTGGGGACCTGACCGGCGAACCCCACGCGCCTCGACCGTCAGGTGTGGCACCACTAGTGTCCTGGCTGTCCTCGGGGATGTTGGGCAGATAGTCGCGATCGCTTCCTCTCACGTTTCTGTCATACACTCTCGGCTGCTCGTAAGGTCTGAACGGCTCATGCGTTGAGTCTCTGGGTCTGTTGATCTCACTCGGGAGGTAGCTGGGCTGGCTGGGAAGGTAAGCTGGCTGACTGGGAAGGTAAGCTGGTTGGCTGGGCAGGCTGGCTGATGAAGGATAGTGACTGGGAGGAGATCTGTCCTCGCGCGATGGATCGGAGAACGGGGACTGTAGGACTGAACTGATGTCATCGATTGCGTACGGTGGGACCGGCTCACCTGTGAGGTAAGTCTGATGGGCGGGCTTCATCGAACTGTGGCGTGGGAACGCTGGACGACTGGAAGGCACGTTTTGATGATGATGATGCGGCGTCGGTGGCAGGAACCCATTCTCGTCATCTTCATCCTCGAAACTGTGGTACGGACCTTCGTATGACAAGGATGGGTTCTGCTGCCGGGGATCCTCATCTCGAGGGTCCGACCACCGGCTGTGTCTGGAGGGATTCTGAGGAGGAGGAGAGGTCTCTGTAGGGTATGCTCCTGGTCTGGCACTAGAGGGTGGTGCTGGGTTGTAGTCTGAAGGATACGACCTTGATGCTGCTGTCGGTGATGTTGATCCTGGAGGCCAACTAGAGTCTGAAAAACGATTCGGATGATCGGGAAAACGACTCTGATGATCAGGAAAGTCTCTAGGAGACCTCGGGTAGTTGCCAGACAACCGTGAGAGTGACAGATCGGCGACGAGATTCGGATCCTCATCCTCCTGCCTGGCAACTCGGTACCCAGCAGCGGGGTCGTACATGGGGTGGTCGCGATCATAGAGTCGGCGGTCCCGCAGGATGGACGACGACGACCGCATAGTGTAGCCGGGGTCAACGTCGTCTGTGCGGGGCAGGATGTACACCCCCTGGTGGCCGCCCTCGTCGCGCCTCATAGAGTCTCCTCCTCCAGGTTGTTGCCAACGATCCCATTTTGGCGGAGCTTGACTGAAACACGAATCACATCATTGTTACATAATCTGTTTTATAGCGGTTTACATGCGGAAGTGATAATTTCTTTAAAGACACTAAAAAAAATTAAAAGTTTGTTTTGTTTAACGACATCACTAGAGCACATTGATACACTGTTTTATAGCTGTTAAAGTTTTGTTGTTTTGTTTTAAACTAGAACTAATTGATTTATTAATTGATGTCAAACAGATGGTAATTTTGATATATGGTTTTAGAGAGAAAAACGTTTGTTTTGTTTAACAACACCACTACAGCACACTGATACACCATTTTATAGCTGTTTATGTGCAGTGGTGGCAATGTTTTTAAAGGCCCATTATCCACAAAAAGGTTGGGGGGGGGGGTAACTAGAGCACATTGATTTATTAATTATCAGCTATTGGATGTTAAACAGATGGTAATTTTGATATATTGTCTAAAGAGAGGAAAGCCGCTATATTTTTTCCGTTAGTAGCAAGGGATCTTTTATATGCACCATCCAACAGACAGGATAGCACATACCACCACCGTTGATATACCAGTCGTGCTACACAGAAAAAAAAATGTTTCTATCGCATTTAGAGCTGTAAAATGAATTTACAAAGTATAACATGCATGAGACAACCACCATCATTAATATATATATATATATATATATATATATATATATATATATATATATATATATATATAGAAAACGATAGCACCCCCTCTCCCCTACACAGTAAGGAATCTGCTGTGTGTATTTTTCCCAAAACAGGACAGTGTATTTCACAGCCTTCAACGTGCAAGTCAGAGGACACTGGTTGGGAGTCCATAGAGGGCTAGTGATCCTAGTGATGTGGTGAGTAAGCCAATGATCTTAAGGCAGGTGGGTACTGGGTTCGTATCCCGGTCATGGCTCGCACGTAGGATGACTCTTAGTAAGTCAGTAGGGAGACGTAAGCTCACCAACTGACTTCTCTCTCACTAACAATATGATCAGGTCAGGTCAGGTAACTAGTTTAACGTGCTCATGTACCACTGGGGTGTCGAACATGCCCATCTCGAGTCCGGCCTCTGATAAGATCGGGGCCCCACTTGGGACAGGAAATTCCTAGATACTAGGGACAATTTAGAAATTTTGAATTTTAATGCTAAAAAATCAAAAAGGGAAAATTGGAGGTTAATAATAACAACTAGACATTAACCCACTGTCCCAGACAGACAGCCCAGATAGCTGAGGTGTGTGCCCAGGACAGTATACTTGAACATTAACTGCATGCATGAACATAAATTAAAAACCGATTACTTAAGAGTACTGACTCTGAGCCATCAAGGCAACAAAATTATGTTTCCATTAAGTATGACTTTAAAATATAATTTTACAAATTAATTTCTTTAATAAGGTTCTAAATCTTTAAATTATATAGTCTTAAATAGTCATGTAAAATGTTTTAATATTAGAACTCAAATGTTTTAGTATTTAAAATAGCATCTAAAATCAATGGTGTATCAATTAAACCTATATTAATATTAAAAGGATGCAACTGAAAATAAAAGTGTAACAATATAACAAAACGGACAACCACATAAACAGACGTCACAGCCATGAGGATTATAGAAAATGTTTCTATGTTATGGACGGAAAGAAACAAATAATAAACAAAAATGATAAAATATCTAATAATAAACTTAAAGTGTTGAAAGCATTTACAATTCACGTGATAAAACTGGAAGTGTACAATAAATAAACCATACAAACAGGTAGCTGGTTTAGATTGGAAACAATAAATAAACCATACAAACAGGTAGCTGGTTTAGACTGGAAACAATGTAATGTAAACGTATCTTAAAACAAAATAAAGCTCAGGAAATGGGTGTTTACTTCAATTTCTGATTATTTCGGAACAAACAATGAAGAACTTTGTTTTGTTTAACAACATCATTGGAGCACATTGATTAATTAATCATCGGCTAATGCATGTCAAACAAGAAGTTTGCTTTGTTTAACGATACCACTGGAGCACATTGATTAATTTGTTAATTAATTTTGTTAATTCTGACTCATAGTCATCAGAAGAAATCCACTATATTTTTCCAAATGCAGCAAGGGATCTTTTATATGCACTTTCCCATAGATAGGAAAGTACATACCCCAGCCTTTGTCCAGTTGGAAACAGTAACGAGACACCTCAGAAACATCAAAATTTAAAGTTAAAAGTTTTAATGACACCAAATAGAGCACATTAAATCATCATCAGCTATTGGATGTCAGACATTTGGTAATTCTGACATATAGTTTTATGGAAATCCTGCTACATTTTTTCATTAGTAGCAAGGGATCTTTAATATGCACTTGCCCACAGATACGACAGAACGTACCACAGCCTTTGATATACCAGACGTGGGGCACTGGTTGGAATGGGTGAAAATATAATCAATGAATGGATCGACTGACTGAGCTAGATCCTGCCCCACCATCCCCCCTTCCATTTCAGGTGAAGTGCAAATATAAGTCAGGCAAGCATTTTCCAGCATTGATTGGCTGAACTCCAACATCAATCAGACTACAACACACAATGACCAATCTTTATACGAAACATGAAACAGGTAGAACAATTTACTGGCGAGAAAGCAGAAATTGAAGTAAATAGGGAGGCAATAAACGTGTTCATTCATGCGTATCAAGTTCACCTTTCTTCAGTCTCCTAGATAGCGTTAGAAGAAAAAAGAAACAGAAAAAATGTGTTAGTCAGAGAAACAGAGATAAGAAAAGACATACGACTTGAAATCATTAAGAATGTGCATTTTAACACTTAATGGTTTCCAGAGTTACCCGTAAAGATTTCAATTTAATTTAAAGCATCATTTATTTAATTTAGTGTTTTTCAGTATTTATGATGCTTCACATAGGCTGTAATAAGCAATCTGTTGCCGTGCTTTAAGATAGGCTATTTTTGTTTATTATATTCCAACAGCTGTAATTACCTCCCCTGAACACACAAACACAGCTGTAATTACCCAGCTACTCACAGTTGGTTCATCCAAGTACTTCTACACTTGACTGATCATATGGTCAGAGAAACAGACTGGTAACCTCGACAACCACCTACATCTAGATGACTTTATTGTTGGTTTGCCTACAGTAGATCTGTCGTTTGTTTAATTTTACTCAGAATGACAAAACTGTAGCCGTGCACCAACAGAACTACTTATTCAACTGGTTTACTCTCAATTAATAAAAACATAATTATATTGTTTTCAATCAATGTAGAATAATATGGCAATTACTCCATTTTAAAGACAGATATGGTAACTCCAACAAAGTAACACCAGATACTTACGGTCTATTTTCCGACTCTTCTGGTTTTGAATAATTAACATCGTCTGAAAGAAAAATAATACCAGATAACAACAACATGAGCATTTCTAAAGTTCGAAAGCAGCATGTAACTCAGTGGTTAACCACTCAACTGATGCGCGGTTGGTCCGGGATCAATCAAATAAACCTATATTCTCTTTATATATACTGTAGATCCTGAAATTAACATGTCCCTAAATTAATGCCAGTGACGGTGGGTAGACTAAAATGCAACATGAAATTAATGCGAGTGGCCTCCCTTTGAAATATTACTTTCCTAGCAGCACTCGTCTTGAACTTCAAACTTGTTTTACATGCCTATATCCACTAGGGTTCAGGCATGTCTCACCTACAATGAATTGTGTTCCAGTTGCGTTTAATAAATATATTAGAATTTAAATCTTTGTTTGTTTTGTTTTAATAAGGTGGGACACGTAGAAAACCACAGAAATAAATGTGTCACATTATTAATGTGAATAACACAAACTCGCATTTTTCACATTAATATTATGATCACATTAATTTCAGGATCTACAGTATACATCCCCTACTAAGCTCAAGGGCCATAACTCTGTCAAAACAGACAGGCAGACAGAAGACAGAAGTATGGAGAAGAAACCTATAGTCCCCTCAGTTGGGACTGATAGGGGACTAAAAAGGTAAGAACATATTCTCAGAGTATGCAAGCTCCTACTTTCAAAGATAATAATTATTTTTAAATCCTAAATTAATTCCGGATCACCAGTGAAGATAGTCTCTCCCAGTATGTAAAACAGTGGAAGATCTTAAGCCATCCCATTGGCTGTTGGGATGTTCGGACCAGTTTACTACCTTAAAGGGACCATACCCTAGTTTTTAAAGAATAAGGCATATTTTTTGCTATTATAGCCCTTTTTGATAACTGAAATCATACTTTACTTAGATTTTAGGATTTAGATTATCCATTTCTATACATTCAAAGTGTTTTTGGTCATCCTGGTGTTTTTAATATCACAAAATGCATTTCTCATATTTTTAAAAATGCAATCATGTCTGAGAAGCAACAGTTATGGAGTCTAGTTTTAGTCTATTTTTAGAGGATATTTCACCCTTTCAAAATCACACACTCATGTTTTTCTCAATTGTAACTTTATCCAAATGTGTTACAGGTTTGTAGATTAACTAAAATTATAATGTTAATTTTCACGGGTTGAAACTAGAGTCTGTCCCTTTAAGAGCGAAATGCCATTAGTTTGAGGTTAGGTTAAGTTAAAAAGAAATCAACTTGTTTGTTATTCCACTAACTGTATCTATGTTTGTTATTCCACTAACTGTATCTATGTTTGTTATTCCACTTACTGTATCTATGTTTGATATTCCACTTTATCTATGTTTGTTATTCCATTTACTGTATCTATGTTTGTTATTCCACTAACTGTATCTATGTTTGTTATTCCACTAACTGTATCTATGTTTGTTATTCCACTTACTGTATCTATGTTTGTTATTCCACTTACTGTATCTATGTTAGTTATTCCACTTACTGTATCTATGTTTGTTATTCCACTTACTGTATCTATGTTTATTATTCCACTTACTGTATCTATGTTTGTTATTCCACTTACTGTATCTCTGTTTATTATTCCACTTACTGTATCTATGTTTGTTATTCCACTTACTGTATCTATGTTTATTATTCCACTTACTGTATCTATGTTTGATATTCCACTTACTGTATCTCTGTTTATTATTCCACTAACTGTATCTCTGTTTATTATTCCACTTACTGTATCTCTGTTTGATATTCCACTTACTGTATCTCTGTTTATTATTCCACTTACTGTATCTATGTTTGATATTCCACTTACTGTATCTATGTTTATTATTCCACTAACTGTATCTATGTTTATTATTCCACTTACTGTATCTATGTTTATTATTCCACTTACTGTATCTATGTTTATTATTCCACTTACTGTATCTATGTTTGTTATTCCACTTACTGTATCTATGTTTGTTATTCCACTTACTGTATCTATGTTTATTATTCCACTTACTGTATCTATGTTTGATATTCCACTTACTGTATCTCTGTTTATTATTCCACTTACTGTATCTATGTTTGTTATTCCACTTACTGTATCTATGTTTGTTATTCCACTTACTGTATCTATGTTTATTATTCCACTTACTGTATCTATGTTTGATATTCCACTTACTGTATCTCTGTTTATTATTCCACTAACTGTATCTATGTTTATTATTCCACTTACTGTATCTATGTTTATTATTCCACTTACTGTATCTATGTTTGTTATTCCACTTACTGTATCTATGTTTGTTATTCCACTTACTGTATCTCTGTTTATTATTCCACTTACTGTATCTATGTTTATTATTCCACTCACTGTATCTATGTTTGTTATTCCACTTACTGTATCTACTTTCTGCTTTATTTTTCTGCTCTTTGCGCCGACTGTGTATAACAGCTATCACAGCTAACAAGATGGCTACCAGCAGAAAGAGCAGTCCGCCTATAATCCCACCAATCAGAGCATCCGGTAAAGCTAGTGATTCTGAAATACACAAATCATCAACAAATAGGTCAAATGGATGTTTATACATGACACATGATTAGTTATATAAACGTATTAAATCATCATTTGTTGTTATAACTATTACTGTATTAGGCCTAATGTTAACTTCATTCTTGTTTTTTTTTCAAAGAATAATTTTAGAAATAATCTCATAAACTCAATATCTAAAAAATAAAAGTAAATATGTTGGCTAATTTGAAATCTGCTTTCAAAACCAATTCCTGCAAACCTGGTTTATTAATAAATAAAGTTTGTTTTGTCTAACGACAACACTAGAGCACACTGATTTATAATCATCAGCTATTGCATGCCAAACATATGGTAATTTTGACAGTCATAGAGAAGAAACCCGCTATATTTTTCCATTAGTAGCAAGGGATCTTTTATATGCACCATCCCACAGACAGGATAGCACATACCACTGCCTTTTATCTGGTTTATTAATACACACATCATATGATATTATATATATATATATCTCAAACATTATAATGTTATATGTTCTTTAATGCCATAATAAATAAATGTTAGATTTGTACCGTTATTTTCTCAAAACTGAGGCAGTGGGTGAAATAATTTTTTTTTTTTTTTTTTTTTTCCAGGACACCTGAAATACCACACATCCAGCCAAATTATAAAAAAATTTAATTGACCAATAAAAATTAAATGGGCTAGGATTTTTAACCTCGGGGTGGGCAGGGATGAAAATTGGGGATTTATTTTATCATAGTTTAAAACGTGTTTTAAAAACAATATCATACCTAATACTAATAAGATTTCATGAAGTAAGAAAAGTAATTTTAACGGCTGGGTGGCATGACAATTGACATATTGAAAGCAGTCACATGAATAACGTGATTCAAACATACACCATGCGCACACTTGTCTTCCACTATCATAAACTGTTCTGTAACTATTTTTAAACAGCTAGCACAAAAATAAATTTTAAAATTTCAGATTTATGGCTATGCGGCCATAATTCAATTATATATCAAAATCTCAGTAAAATGTTAAACACAACAACTGTGTACCAGGTTAAATAAAGTATTTTTCTCAACAAATTACATTTTTTTCAGTAATATTTTGCTGGCCCATAGCTAAACTGTCACACGACTGCTTTTAAGTATGTAATAAAGGAAATGTTTTATTTAACGACGCACTCAACACATTTTATTTATGGTTATATGGCGTCAGACATATTGTTGAGGACCACACAGATATTGAGAGAGGAAACCCGCTGTCGCCACTTCATAGGCTACTCTTTGCGATTAGTAGCAAGGGATCTTTTATATGCCCCATCCTACAAACAGGAGAGTACATATCACAGCCTTTGTTATACCAGTCGGGGTGCACTGGCTGGAATGAGAAATAGCCCAATGGGCCCACCGACGGGGATCGATCCCAGACCGACTGCACATCGAGCGAGCGCTATACCACTGGGCTATGTCCCGCCCTTAAATATGTAATAAGACAAGTTGTCTTTTAAATATTTACAAGTAATTCACTTAACACAGCTCACAAGTGAAACAATGTTTAATATGGTGCACAAAGTGAAATTTAATTAAAATACACACACCTGTATATAAAACAACAAAACAAAACAAAACGTTTTTCTTGAAAATGAAAACAAGAAACCATGAACTTGGTTATAAATTTAAATAAACAAAAATATTAGTAATAATGTGCATAAAAAATAACTTTCAAATAAATATTAAAAATGAAGAAATTTTTTAAAATACTGAAATATAAATCAAATACTCATACTGGGATAACAAATTCTTTTTTACAGCTCAGAAATTTAAAATATTAATAAAGACATAATTATCTCTCTTTTTACATTTAATTTGAAAAGAGCAGACTCCCCTAAACCAAAAAATTAAATAAAAATGACCTCAAAGCAAAAAATACTTGTAAAATTTATTAAGAAACTGTCTGGTATAAATTGGTAAGTATTAAGGGATTGCTCAATAATTAGGTAATGCTAACAACAGGTTTTAACATGTACTTTAAATTGAAACATAGCAAATACCATAAACCATCCTTACAGGATTATATTATTGGGGAGGGAAACTACTAGTGTGCCTATATCCCCTGCAGTGTGCAATTTTGGTTTAAAACATTTAAGTGTCATAAGGACTCCCTTTGCAAATCTTTAGATCCCACCACCAACTCAGCGAGCCCTACCATGTATCTTCAGTAGAACAGAAGATACACTAAATATTTTGCATGAAACCACGGAAAAGATCGCTATTCAAGACTGTGGTTTCCCAGGATTTTGAGATATATGTTGACTGTGTCATTTCAAAGAATCAATTTAATTTGTACAAATAATTCTTACGAGCCATGTGGGCTCATATGCTAGCCAAGCTAGACAGTCCTATATGATTTTTGCGAGCCTCAGGCTCCAGGACTCTCCTCCAAATCGCACACTGCAACATACATAGGTTCATGTATGTCCATCCCAATAGGGTACAGAAGCTGGGACCCTCTTACCAACAAACTGTTGAAAACTAAATTAATATATAGGCTATGTTATAGCTACCCACTCCTCTGTTCTCCCCCCCCCCCCCCCCCCCCCCCCATTGCGACATTTATAATCCCGGGCACAACTTGTGATTA
This sequence comes from Gigantopelta aegis, assembly GCF_016097555.1. Lineage (NCBI taxonomy): Eukaryota > Metazoa > Mollusca > Gastropoda > Neomphalida > Peltospiridae > Gigantopelta > Gigantopelta aegis. The sequence continues at coordinate 46,186,423 of NC_054710.1, forward strand.
TTAGTGACTGAATTGGGGACAGAAAGAAGGAAAAAATGTTTTATTTAACGACGCACTCAACACATTTTATTTACAGTTATATGACATCAGACATATGGTTTAGGACCACACAGATATTGAGAGAGGAAACCCGCTGTCGCCACTTCATGGGCTACTCTTTTCGATTAGCAACAAGGGATCTTTTATATGCACCCTCCCACAGACAGGATAGTACATACCACGGCCTTTGTTACACCAGTTGTGGAGCACTGGCTGGAACGAGAAATAGCCCAATGGGTCCACCTATGGGGATCGATCCTAAACCGACCACGCATCAGGCTTTACCACTGGTTTACATCCCGCCCCCAGAATTGGGGATAGAAGTTACATTATTATTCAATTGGCTGTAAACTAGAAGAAGATTAGTGTACCCTCAACTTTTCACAATATTCCCAAACTCTCTGTCTTAGTGTAACATATTTAAAAGGGGTGACAGGGTATTTATAAAACCAAAGACAAAAGGTTTATGTACAACAACACTGAACGTGAAAATACCCGTGGTTCCACTGTTAGATGAGGCACTGTTTTTCGCTGCATGAATAGAATTAAAGAGAAATATTGTTCAAATACCAGTCTATACAAGAACATTGGTGAAATACCAGTCTATCAAAGCATATCAGTTTAAGAAAAGCACACATAGACGTACATGTAGCTAGCAGTGTATTAAAGAAACGGATGCTAATATTTTAGTCTTAAAAAGAAACTGGTAAAAATGTTATTCTAAAACATAACTACTATAATTTGTTAAAACACTAGTCTAAGACAATTTTTTATTTTAAAATGCCAGTAGTTAAAGTAAGTTTTTGTACTTGCAATAGTTACAGTAACGATATCAATAAGTTTATTTACCTGCTGTGGTCACACTAACAATGTCACTAGGTGTGTTTACCTGCTGTGGTTACAGTAACAATAACAATGTGTTTACCTGCGGTGGTTACAGTAACAATGTGTTTACCTGCTGTGGTTATAGTAACAATGTTACTAGGTGTGTTTACCTGCTGTGGTTACAGTAACAATGTGCTTACCTGCTGTATTTACAGTAACAATGTGTTTACCTGCTGTGGTTACAGTAACGATGTGTTTACCTGCTGTGGTTACAGTAACAATGTGTTTACCTGCTGTGGTTACAGTAACGATGTGTTTACCTGCTGTGTTTACAGTAACGATGTGTTTACCTGCTGTGTTTACAGTAACGATGTGTTTACCTGCTGTGTTTAAAGTAACAATGTGTTTACCTGATGTGGTTACAGTAACAATGTGTTTACCTGCTGTGGTAACAGTAACGATGTGTTTACCTGCTGTGTTTACAGTAATGATGTGTTTACCTGCTGTGTTTAAAGTAACAATGTGTTTACCTGCTGTGGTTACAGTAACAATGTTACTAGGTGTGTTTACCTGCTGTGGTTACAGTAACAATGTGTTTACCTGCTGTGGTTACAGTAACAATGTTACTAGGTGTATTTACCTGCTGTGTTTAAAGTAACAATGTGTTTACCTGCTGTGGTTACAGTAACGATGTGTTTACCTGCTGTGGTTACAGTAACAATGTTACTAGGTGTGTTTACCTGCTGTGTTTAAAGTAACAATGTGTTTACCTGCTGTGGTTACAGTAACAATGTTACTAGGTGTATTTACCTGCTGTGTTTAAAGTAACAATGTGTTTACCTGCTGTGGTTACAGTAACAATGTTACTAGGTGTATTTACCTGCTGTGTTTAAAGTAACAATGTGTTTACCTGCTGTGGTTACAGTAACGATGTGTTTACCTGCTGTGGTTACAGTAACAATGTCACTAGGTGTGTTTATCTGCTGTGGTTACAGTAACAATGTTTACCTGCTGTGTTTACAGTAACAATGTGTTTGCCTGCTGTGGTTACAGTAACAATGTGTTTACCTGCTGTGGTTACAGTAACAATGTTTACCTGCTGTGTTTACAGTAACAATGTGTTTACCTGCTGTGGTTACAGTAACAATGTTACTAGGTGTATTTACCTGCTGTGTTTAAAGTAACAATGTGTTTACCTGCTGTGGTTACAGTAACGATGTGTTTACCTGCTGTGGTTACAGTAACAATGTCACTAGGTGTGTTTATCTGCTGTGGTTACAGTAACAATGTTTACCTGCTGTGTTTACAGTAACAATGTGTTTGCCTGCTGTGTTTACAGTAACAATGTTACTGGGTGTGTTTACCTGCTGTTGTTACAGTAACAATGTGTTTACCTACTGTATTTAAAGTAACAATGTGTTTACCTGCTGTGGTTACAGTAACAATGTTACTGGGTGTATTTACCTGCTATGGTTACAGTAACAATGTGTTTACCTGCTGTGGTTACAGTAACAATGTGTTTACCTGCTGTGGTTACAGTAACAATGTGTTTACCTGCTATGGTTACAGTAACAATGTGTTTACCTGCTGTGGTTACAGTAACAATGTGTTTACCTGCTATGGTTACAGTAACAATGTGTTTACCTGCTGTGTTTAAAGTAACAATGTGTTTACCTGCTGTGGTTACAGTAACAATGTTACTAGGTGTGTTTACCTGCTGTGGTTACAGTAACAATGTTACTGGGTGTATTTACCTGCTGTGGTTACAGTAACGATGTGTTTACCTGCTGTGGTTACAGTAACGATGTGTTTACCTGCTGTGGTTACAGTAACAATGTGTTTACCTGCTGTGGTTACAGTAACGATGTGTTTACCTGCAGTGGTTACAGTGACGATGTGTTTACCTGCTGTGGTTACAGTAACGATGTGTTTACCTGCTATGGTTACAGTAACAATGTGTTTACCTGCTGTGGTTACAGTAACAATGTGTTTACCTGCTATGGTTACAGTAACAATGTGTTTACCTGCTGTGTTTAAAGTAACAATGTGTTTACCTGCTGTGGTTACAGTAACAATGTTACTAGGTGTGTTTACCTGCTGTGGTTACAGTAACAATGTTACTGGGTGTATTTACCTGCTGTGGTTACAGTAACGATGTGTTTACCTGCTGTGGTTACAGTAACGATGTGTTTACCTGCTGTGGTTACAGTAACGATGTGTTTACCTGCTGTGGTTACAGTAACGATGTGTTTACCTGCAGTGGTTACAGTAACGATGTGTTTACCTGCTGTGGTTACAGTAACGATGTGTTTACCTGCTGTGGTTACAGTAACAATGTTACTGGGTTTGCTGTAGGCTAGAACTCCATTGGCCAGGACCCTCAGTTCGTACGTGGTCCCGGGGTTCATGCCCTCCAGCACCAGGGACAGCCCCGTGGAGACCATCACCCGGCCCTTGTAGCGCGTCCACAGCCCGTCCGACCGGTAGTCGATCGTGTAGTAAAATATAGGCACTTCAGTGAACAGGGGAGGTAACCACGACACCAGGATGCCGTCGCTCACTATCTCCGCGGTGACGTTCCGTGGCGGACTAGGTCTTGGTCCTGTCATAGTGAGAAATGTATTTAATGTTATTTGATGATTTAATTTCATAATGTTTTACCCTACTATTATGAACACAAGTCTGAAGAAACTCAATCCTTGAAGCGAGCTTTAGCAAGCTCCAAAGGTTTAGGTTGTTACAAGTGCCTCTTAACAATGCCAGAAGTAACTTATGAACACTTCCTGAAGTGGTCAGACTAAGCCCACAGCTAAAATAAAAGCTGATGGGGAATGGCAGGTGTGTGGCACAAATAGCCACAAGAGACAAGCACATGTAGCAGTTGGAGACAAGGACTGGGATGTGGAGGTGGACAGCAAAAGAAGTTGAAAGATAGGAGGCGTTGCTAGATCGGGAAGAAATGAGATGGAATTCAAAGGAAAGGGGGCATGGAATAAATTTTTAAAAAGCTCTAAAGATTGATTTTCATGAGACATGTGTCAAAACAAATCTACACACAAAAGGATAAACATTTTCTAGTTCAATAAAGTTTTATAATTTTAGTCTAATTTTATTTTAAAATACTACACAATGTTGTAATCAACAGGTAGCAATGGCCATTTACCTCCAGTTTTAAATGTTAGAATTACTGGTAAGTAGCAAAACTCTAGATTTCAATATTGATTAAAATACAGGGTCTATTTCACAAAACATCATAAGTTTATGTCTGTGACTAGCAGTTATAACAGCCATACATTTACACGTGTTTGGCATCTATTTCATGAAGAAAATTACGTGAAGGAAAATGTAGCATTTTAAGGACAATAGAAAATGAAATATGTGTACTATTAACTGTATTTGTTGTACTATTACAGTAATAAATATGTGTACTATTAACTGTATTTGTTGTACTATTACAGTAATAAATATGTGTACTATTAACTGTATTTGTTGTACTATTACAGTAATAAATATGTGTACTATTAACTGTATTTGTTGTACTATTACAGTAATAAATGTGTGTACTATTAACTGTATTTGTTGTACTATTACAGTAATAAATATGTTTTTAAAAAGCTGAGAATGAAGTTAATTCCATTGATCTGTTTCAGTCCTGCTGCTAATTGCACAATAAATCTCATCTTAGATGATGCAACAAATAAAACCCACACCGAGTCCAAAAAACAAACATAAAAAAATAAACAATGAAAATAATGTCACTTTAAAGTCACCCACCTCTTGGTACAATTATTGGTGGAATGTATGTAGACCCAGAACTATCTGTCGGTAGTGCTGTTACAAGGTCACTGTGATAACCTGGAATGAAGGTTTGGAAACTATTTCTACTGTTGCTTAAAAACTACTACTTTCTACATATCGCTCATGGTTATACATGTATATATATTTTATTTTTTAAATAAAGATTATGTGTTGTAATATGGTTTAAGTGATATGTAGCAAAATGTGAAATGATTAATCTTGTGATGAGAACAATCGGCATGAAATAAAAGCTTTATGTTTTTAAATCGTGCATCGTGATTCGATAATACAGCCATCAATTCATATTTCATAGCAAAACAAAAACGATTTCAATATATCTTTCATGTCATACGTGGCTTGGTGCCCAGTGCAAAAACAGAAAGTTTGAAATAGTAAAATGGTGGAGAAAGCTGACAACATCTATTCATGCCATGCGGTTACTATGAAAAGTTGACAACAGTGAGTTTTATCCAATTTCTAAGCAAGATGCTCATTATTCCCAAGATATACAACCAATGCTTTTTAATGCAAGTGCTGATATGCAAATGCAAATATGTAAATGTGAATATGCAAATGACATCACTATGCACAATGCATTCCTTACAATCAACAATTATGTGCATGCTACTAAAACAAAAACATGCCATTAAAAAGATTAAGTAGTTTAAAAAACCAGAGTTGAAAAAATACATAGACTAGACAAATCCGGTTTTTTACTAGCTCCAACCGGATGGGACCGGATTACAACCAGATTAGTATTCTGGATTAGGCCAGCAGACAAGAGAGTATAGCTGTGAAAAAGAGACGAAAGAAGCGAAGAGCAATTAGTCTAGCTAGACTGAGTTAGTACCCGGATGCCAGAGAGTTGAATGCAGTGCTCCAGAGTGATTGCCTGTAACAAACCACATTCATGTCAGTTATTTCAATTCAGTTACCATGGGAACAAAATAAAAAATTTAAATCTAAGTTTATTCTGTCACATATCTTTTATTGCAGCAAATGTAGTACTTTCTATAGACCATATCTATATTAAGCATAAATTTGTCATCAAAATATATTATTTATTACTGTTATTACGTTATTACATAGGTACTACTTTCTAAATAATTATCTTGGTTATAAGTTTGAGAATATTTTTTTTATTTTTTATTACTGATATTATAATAAACAGACATATTAGGAAATGTGTAGTTTTATTACTAGATAAAAACATATTTTAATATCAGCTGAGTATTAAAGGTTCATGTATGTATATATGCATTTACAAAACATTTCTTGGGATGTTTTGGTGTTTTAAAGTACTGTTTTAGTTATTCATAAGAAGAAGAAAAATCAACATATTAATTAAACTATACTAATTAGTAGCAATTCTTTTCTTTTTTTTTAAAGAAAAAAAAAGATTTTTTTTTTTATAATTATTTGTTACAAACTAAAAAAAAACCCCCAAAATAAAATGTTTAATTGACATTCTTTTATCCATCCATTTTCTGCAATGAATCTTTCTTGCACCCTAATGTTTTATCAACAGATGTGTAGTCATGTGAATATATACAATGCAATAAAAGCTAAAGTTCAGCATTAAAAGTGGTTAAAGACGAGGTTAAGTTGAAAAGAAATAATTATGTTGTGAACATGTCGGGGCGCTGCATTCTGCTATTAGTATGACATCATGAAACGGCTCAGTGATGTCATCCAGCACAGAAACGAAAACACTTAAGATGGTTACAGTAGAAACAATGTTAACAATATTTTATACCATTTACTACAAGGTTAACACAATAATCAACACTCAGTACTCAACCATTCGTTGCAAAGTTATGAGCATGTTGAAAAAAAAATTCTAATTAAATATGCACATTAGGGGCCATACACAATAAACACTAAGTACTCAACCTTTTGTGTTAAAGTGATGAGCATGTCGAAAAAAAAATTCTAATTAAATATGCACATTAGGGGCCATACACAATCAACACTGAGTACTCAACCTTTTGTGGCAAAGTGATGAGCATGTCAACTTTTTTTATTTAATTAAATATGCACATTAGGGGCCAATGATAATAATCAACATTGAGTACTCAACCTGTTGTGGCAAAGTGATGAGCATGTTGAAATTTTTTTTATAATTAAATACACATTAGGGGCCAATGACAATAATCAACATTTTCACAAGCAAACAAACCATATACTGAAGGTGGGAGATGGGGGTGGGTGGGGGAGGAATGGGCTAAAGACTGTTATAGGGCCTCCACAAGTCCAAAATATTGGGCTTGATTACTCGAGGGTCAAACTCGACCCGGACCCGAGTACCCGACACTTACACTAGATGATGATAAGATTAAGGAATAAAGTAAAATATTGAACTTGATTACTCGAGGGTCAAACTCGACCCGGACCCGAGTACCCGAAACTTACACTAGATGATGATGAGACAAAGGAATAAAGTAAAATATTGAACTTGATTACTCGAGGGTCAAACTCAACCCGGATCTGAGTACCCGACACTTACACTAGATTATGATGAGACAAAGGAATAAAGTAAAATATTGAACTTGATTACTCGAGGGTCAAATTCGACCCGGACCCGAGTACCCGACACTTACACTAGATGATGATGAGACACAGGAATAAAGTAAAATATTGAACTTGATTACTCGAGGGTCAAACTCGACCCAGACCCGAGTACCCGACACTTACACTAGATGATGATGAGACAAAGGAATAAAGTAAAATATTGAACTTGATTACTCGAGGGTCAAACTCGACCCGGACCCGAGTACCCGACACTTACACTAGATGATGATAAGATTAAGGAATAAAGTAAAATATTGAACTTGATTACTCGAGGGTCAAACTCGACCCGGACCCGAGTACCCGACACTTACACTAGATGATGATGAGACACAGGAATAAAGTAAAATATTGAACTTGATTACTCGAGGGTCAAACTCGACCCGGACCCGAGTACCCGATACTTACACTAGATGATGATGAGACACAGGAATAAAGTAAAATATTGAACTTGATTACTCGAGGGTCAAACTCGACCCGGACCCGAGTACCCGACACTTACACTAGATGATGATGAGACACAGGAATAAAGTAAAATATTGAACTTGATTACTCGAGGGTCAAACTCGACCCGGACCCGAGTACCCGACACTTACACTAGATGATGATGAGACAAAGGAATAAAGTAAAATATTGAACTTGATTACTCGAGGGTCAAACTCGACCCGGACCCGAGTACCCGACACTTACACTAGATGATGATAAGATTAAGGAATAAAGTAAAATATTGAACTTGATTACTCGAGGGTCAAACTCGACCCGGACCCGAGTACCCGAAACTTACACTAGATGATGATGAGACAAAGGAATAAAGTAAAATATTGAACTTGATTACTCGAGGGTCAAACTCAACCCGGATCTGAGTACCCGACACTTACACTAGATTATGATGAGACAAAGGAATAAAGTAAAATATTGAACTTGATTACTCGAGGGTCAAACTCGACCCGGACCCGAGTACCCGACACTTACACTAGATGATGATGAGACACAGGAATAAAGTAAAATATTGAACTTGATTACTCGAGGGTCAAACTCGACCCGGACCCGAGTACCCGATACTTACACTAGATGATGATGAGACACAGGAATAAAGTAAAATATTGAACTTGATTACTCGAGGGTCAAACTCGACCCGGACCCGAGTACCCGACACTTACACTAGATGATGATGAGACACAGGAATAAAGTAAAATATTGAACTTGATTACTCGAGGGTCAAACTCGACCCGGACCCGAGTACCCGACACTTACACTAGATGATGATGAGACAAAGGAATAAAGTAAAATATTGAACTTGATTACTCGAGGGTCAAACTCGACCCGGACCCGAGTACCCGACACTTACACTAGATGATGATAAGATTAAGGAATAAAGTAAAATATTGAACTTGATTACTCGAGGGTCAAACTCGACCCGGACCCGAGTACCCGACACTTACACTAGATGATGATGAGACACAGGAATAAAGTAAAATATTGAACTTGATTACTCGAGGGTCAAACTCGACCCGGACCCGAGTACCCGACACTTACACTAGATGATGATGAGACACAGGAATAAAGTAAAATATTGAACTTGATTACTCGAGGGTCAAACTCGACCCGGACCCGAGTACCCGACACTTACACTAGATGATGATGAGACACAGGAATAAAGTAAAATATTGAACTTGATTACTCGAGGGTCAAACTCGACCCGGACCCGAGTACCCGACACTTACACTAGATGATGATAAGATTAAGGAATAAAGTAAAATAGCATTATGCATCTTAATTCCAGCGCTGAATGTGACATTGTATTGCATTCCACACATTCGACTTTTGTTTTCCCTTCATGTATCATAGCCCTGTAATGTAAGCGGCAGCAAGCATGTGACAAAATGACGTATAAAAAAACATTAAATGAGAGTTATCTCATTGTAGGGGTAGCCATTGTAAAATCAACATTATTTATCTATTCTAGGATGGGGTCAATGTAGCAAAAACATTTATATATATATATTGTTCCATTTGTGAAAATACTAACAATTGTACACTGGCCCTAATTGTAATTTTGAAGAGAAACATTTGCTAATAATTACTGATTAATATTTAACATTAAAATAAAAACATTTTTACAACTCGTCTACAAAGTAATAATCAGTATGGGAAACAAAGCTGAAATGTAAAATGTCTACAAGAAGAAAAACGTTTTAAGTTATTCGAAGAACCACCAAATAAGAAAAGTAATATGATTATTACATCTACCCATTTGAAATAAATCATTAACATTGACACATTTCAGTTATAGTCAGGCAATCTACCATTTGAAATAAATCATTAACACTGACACATTTCAGTTATAGTCAGGCAATCTACCATTTGAAATAAATCATTAACACTGACACATTTCAGTTATAGTCAGGCAATCTACCATTTGAAATAAATCATTAACACTGACACATTTCAGTTATAGTCAGGCAATCTACCATTTGAAATAAATCATTAACATTGACACATTTCAGTTATAGTCAGGCAAATAGATCTGGGCTCACTACTGACAAAATCAAAAGAAGCCAACAATATCCATGTTCAGGGCAAGGATGTATCAAGGAATCCTATTGGTAGAGAGACTCAGAAGAGATAACAGAAGAAGTATATCGAGGGATCCTATTGGTTGTTGATTTCAGCCAACAATATCCATGTTCAAGGTTTGCACGATTTCTGATACCCATGCTAGACCTTCTAAATCTATGAATCAAGCTATTTCTAAAAACGTAATTGCCGGAGCAAAAATCAGGGTTAAAAGAGGGAAAAGTAAAGATTTAGAAGCATTTTCTGTCCCATAGCAACAACACAGAACAACAAATTCCTCTCTCTAGGAGCTTGACATTTTAAAGTCCTCAACCCATGCAAGATTCCCATTTTAAACATAAAGGGCAACATACACATTAAATGGTACTATTTCAATAACTAAAAGTTCTAAAATATTTAATTTAATTTACGTAATAATTTAATTTAAAATTATAAAAATATAACGTATACATCCCAAATTATCCATAATGACAATTGCATACACTATATATTAAATTTAGTTTATTAAAAATTTAATTTCGGTTTCATTTCAACTTATTTTCGTGCTTATATCCAATTACGGTTCAAGCACATGGGCACACACATCAGCTATCTGGGATGTCTGTCCAGGACAGTGGGTTACTTGTTAGTTGGTTAGTGGTTAGTGAGGGAGAAGGGGGTGTAGTGGTCTTACATCTACCCACTGAGTCATTAAAACTTGCTCTGGGTGGGAGCCGGTACCGGGCTATGAACCCTGGACCTACCAGCCTGTAGTTCAATGGTTTAACCATTGTGCCACCGAGACCGGTTAGTGAAACATACAAGGGCTGCCACAACCATAAATTGGAAAGGAACATTCAAGGGCAGTAACTCTGCCAATAATGAAATAATACAATGGGTATGAAAATAATATCATGACAAATTGTTGTTATGGACATTGACTTAAGATAATTATATAGGATAGCATTTTCTTATTCTTCAGGCTCTCATCACCTAAAGTAAGGATCTAAAAACAAACAGGGGAAAATGGTTTTAATTATACCTATAAACATAATATTTTTATTTTGTGTGCTAATTTATTAAAATCCTCTTTTTTTCACAATTAAATTTTTAACACATCAGCTTTCATTTTCCAAAATAATTCAAATTATAAAATGTAGTGTAAAACACTTAACCAGTTTATCATCCGTGCTAAAATTTAATCGGTCACTTTTAATTAGGTCAAGCATCAACCAGGTTACTGCTCCACTAACCAATCACAAAGCAGCAAATATGTCACTTTCACTTAGGTCAGGGTGAAGGTCACTGCTTATATAAACCAATCACAAGAAAGGTATGTAATATATTTTCACCTAAAGTCTTTGCCTGGACTCGATTACTTCTCAAGCTATCACCGACACTGTTACGAGACTGAACCATGAACTCATACGTTGTGTCGGCCATTAGAGCATACAAGGTGAAGGTCGTGTGTCCCACCGGTACTCCGATGGTGTTCCAGTTGTTATCCTTACTGTCCACCACGCGAAACCTGCAAACAAGCATACTGGTATTTATCAAGAGAGAAATTAAAATAAAAGACTTAAGAAGATCAAAATTAAAATTATTGTCCTTTGTTGCCATTGTAATTGTTTCCAAGTAAGAGAGCCTTTTTAACAGCAAGACATATTAAAGGGATATTCATGAGTTTGCTGCATTTTTTAAGATGTTATAGACTAACAAAGACTTTTTAACGATTGTAACTAACAGACCAGTGGAAAGTCTATTACTGTCTGTAATGAAATAGACTAGTGGAAAGTCTGGGTTATTTTTACTGGCTGCAATGCATTTCATTATGTGCATTATACGGTCGCACGTGCATTGCGAGGGCAGTGATCTCCAGCCAATGGGAGACGGCTGCACTGCAGTGAGAGACAAATAAAAGCGGTTAGCGACGAGTGTTCGGGGTCTTCCGCTGGGAACGTGATTGGGTCGGTAGGTAAAAGCGTATGAGTAAATGTTAGGTTAATTGGGGCCGGGGGTGGTCGTAATTTACTGTAGTTGTTATTTAATACATTCGACAGTGAACACTGCGATTATATGTTATGTTTTGTGTTTTGATAATTATGTACTAAATATTATTATTTCAATTGGTGTTTGTGTTTTATTATATGTAGTAATTACGGCATCCGGATGAATTTCGAATCTGCGTGGATGAGCGCCCATGAGGGAGCCTTCATCTCCTGTCGACATTCACTTGTTGAGGGTTGAGGGGAGATTGACGCTCACTCGTGGCCGTTCCGTCCTCGTTGATGGTCTTATTATTGTTGTTCTAGATTTAGGATGGTTACATAACTACATATCAAACATATTTTTCTGCATGAAATATTAATGGCTGTATATTAAACGTGTTTCTGATTGTTCTAATATTTGTACTAGATTAAATTTCATTTTATTTCCAAAAATTACAAAATTTCGTACGTACGAAATTATTTGAAGACAAAATCCAGTTTGGGCTTAAGACGACCAGAAACACATTGAATATACAGACACTGATATTCTAAACAAGAAAATATATTTAATGTGTAAGTTTAATCGTAGAAATATTTTATTAGTCGGAAACATCTTACAATGCAGCAAACTGAGGAATGTCCCTTTAAATTGAAAACCCCTCAAAGGAATGTACCCTCTGTAAACAGGAATTCCCTCAAAACCGTTTTTAAATATCAGTACAGAACATAACCTCTCAAAACTGAATATCTCTTAAAAATAGACTTTTATACACATCCATTAAAGGTTTTTGTAGGAGATATCACTGGCAGTATAATCTGTGATATCTCCTGTGATATTCTCCTAGGAGATACTGCTGGCAGTATAATCTGTGATATCTCCTGTGATATTCTCCTAGGAGATACTGCTGGCAGTATAATCTGTGATATCTCCTGTGATATTCTCCTAGGAGAAATCGCTGGCAGTATAATCTGTGATATCTCCTGTGATATTCTCCTAGGAGATATCGCTGGCAGTATAATCTGTGATATCTCCTGTGATATTCTTCTAGGAGATACTGCTGGCAGTATAATTTGTGATATCTCCTGTGATATTCTCCTAGGAGAAATCGCTGGCAGTATAATCTGTGATATCTCCTGTGATATTCTCCTAGGAGAAATCGCTGGCAGTATAATCTGTGATATCTCCTGTGATATTCTCCTAGGAGATACTGCTTGTTTTTTCTTGCGTCACTGTGTATGTTTCAGTTCTAAACCTACAGGAGATCTAAACACAAATTATAGTGCCAGCGATATCACAAGACACAAGGGTGGTAGTCTTTTTATCATTCATCATCATTCTTTTCATTTGTGACAATATTTGGCAGCAGTAGACTCGTTAACTAGCAGAATGCCAGTGGCATGACAACATCGGGGAGTATCCTCTACTACTTGGCCCTAGTTTAAAAGTGTTTTACACAATCATTAAAGAGACTGACCTGATTTTAAAAGGTTTCCAGCAAATAAAATATTTTTGTATTATTAAAATTACAATTTACTTACATGTATGCTTTCTTGCTTAAAATATCAATATCTCTGTAGCCAATGTATTTCTGGATATCCTAATGTTTTGTAGATCTCAATATCAACTTTATGTCTAATTTTGCACATGCCAGTTTATTATTTCTTCCAATAACCAACCAAAATTTGAACTGATTTATCCAAAGGACATTCCAAAATGCATTATCCGTATAATGATTTATATTTGAAATGATGTTAAGGTAAGATGTTTTTAAAAACGAAAAAAGCTTGATGTGTTTATTTTGTTTGGGGGGGGGGGGGGGGGGGGGGATACAAATGAAGTCTTGTTAGGACAAAAAATTCAGGATAGTCCCTTTAAATTATTTTTTTAAGCTTAGTTCCACTTGGACCAGTAGGGGACTAACAAGAGTTCACAAAGTTACCATAAGAGATAATTCTGTGCAGTGCCGCCATCATAGGCTGGTTCCCAGGACACTTTGGCGGAAAATAAACCAGGAATAACTGTGATGTTGTTTGGAGCATGGGGACTGGTGCCTGAAAAGAAAAAAAAGACAGAATATTAACTGATGTAGAATAAATACTACAGCTAGATAAAACAATTCAGTAGTCACAAAGTATCAACTGAAGTAGAATAAATACTACTGCAAAATTATTAACTATGTTGAATGAACAAAACTGCTAGATAAAAACATATACCAGTAGTCAAATTTTAATTCATGCTAGACTGCACTACACTAAGAATGGGAAACAAAATATCAAAGGCCCATAACTCTACTAGCCATGGAAGATGTAGAGAGAGGAAATAAAATCACCAGTGACAGACAGAATGAATAGGGACAGACAGACAGATGGACAACCACACTGAGAGCTGAACACAAAAGGCAGATGGGACAATTGGGATGAAACTCCAACCAGAAACTGATTGCCCTTGTTGAGAATTGATTGTCCTTCCTGAAAAATATGGATATGTCCAGATAGGATAGAACAATGACATGGGAAGCATAATAACCAATGTATGTCCTGCTGATAAACATCACGGGACATCTTTTTAAAGCTATCTTAGTGCTAGAGGTCAAGTGAGTGATTTTGTAATGTAGCTATGCGTGTGATGTCAAAAAGTCATATCCTGCTAGTATATACGTTTATGACTTTGCATTATTTGGTCATCATAATCGGCTGATAAAAACAGTGGTCGCAGGATACACAATGTATATCCTGATGAGAAGCAACTGAAGAGAGATACACTGACGGCGACACTCACCCATTATTCTGAGGGCCGTCGGGGCAACAATGGCGGCAACCTTGTTATTGGCAATGCATTCGTATTTCCCATGATCCTCTTTCGACAGGTCAGAAATGGACAGGTTTCCTCCAATGATATGGATACGAGAGCTTTCCTTTAGTAACACACCATTCTGAAAAAAGATGCAGTGAATAGATGAATGGATGGATGGATGGATGGATGGGTGGATGGGTGGATGGATGGATGGATGGATGGATGGATGGGTAGGTGGATGGATGGATGGATGGATGGATGGATGGATATGTGAATGGATGGATGGATATGTGAATGGATGGATGGATGAATGAATGAATGGTGGGAGGGAGTGATGAATGGATGAATGAATAAATGAATGCATGAATGAATGAACAAAAATACAAGAAAGATCATATTGTATTTTTAATTATTTTTTGGTTCTTAAACAATAGCACTCAATAATACCAAGTACCAATATTAGATATGCTGTTCCCCAACAAAGAGAGATTTAATTATTGATGTTTATACGGGACATACATGTATAGAACCATATAATTTGCACAAATAAATAAAATTAGTTTCTTTCAGTATATACATGTGTGTATGTATGTATATATATATATATATGTATATATGTATATATGTATATATATGTATATATATGTATATATGTATATAAGTATATATATATATGTATATATGTATTTTTTAATGAAAACCATGACTTTGTCCTCAATAAAAAGATAAAGATTGTTTTGTTTAATGACACCACTAGAGCAGATTGATTTATTAATCATCAGCTATTGGATGTCAAACATTTGGTAATTTTGACATATAGTCTCAAAGAGGAAACCCGCTACATTTTTTCATTAGTAGCAAGGGATCTTTTATGCACCTAACCACAGACAGGATAGCACATGCCATGGTCTTTGATATACCAGTTGTGATGCACTGGCTAGAACAAGAAATAGCCCAATGGGCCTACTGACATGGATCGATCCCAGACTGACCACGCATCAAGCGAACACTCTACCACTGGGCTACGTCCTGCCCCTTGTCCTCAATAAGGTCATCATCATCTTATTATCATATATATATATATATATCATCTTATTATCATATATATATATATATATATATATCATCATCTTATTATCAGATATATATATATATATATATATATATATATATATATATATATATATATCATCATCTTATTATCATGATATATATATATATATATATATATATATATATATATATATATATATATATATATATATATATATATATATATATATATATATATATATATATATATATATATATCATCTTATTATCATATATATATATATATATATATATATATATATATATCATCATCATCATCTATTATCATATATACATGTATATATAATCTTATTATCATATATATATATATATATATCATCATCATCTTATTATCATATATACATGTATATATAATCTTATTATCATATATATATATATATATCATCATCTTATTATCATATATATATATATATATATATATATATATATATATATATATATATATATATATATCATCATCTTATATATCATATATATATATATATATATATATATATCATCATCTTATTATCATATATATATATATATCATTAGCAAAATTTCTAAAATATTTTTATTTCTGTAATATTAATTCCTGATGACTTAAAAAGCAAAAACATGGAATGCGTACATGTTCCCATAATATTTGAGGCTGTGGGTTGCCCTCGGCGAAACATGGCATTAACACTGATTCTCCGACTTGTCTCTCATATGAAGAGTTCGGGTGATACTTGAAGATTGGTGGATCTGAAACAAAAACACCCGAGATTAGTATCTTACTCACGTTTAAAAATATGCATCGAGTATAAAAACATTGTACAGCACTTCTGTTTGAAACTCAGTTTCTTGCTAAGGCCTGAAACCAAGCTCCTTAGGAATAAATGAACGAACAAACGAACGAACGAACGACACCCCAGCACAAAAATACACAAAGGTAAGTACTGTATATGAATATGATTATTTATAGGAATAATATCTGGAATTGGTGGGTACAATGTGTAGGAGGGGGAAGGGTCACAGCCTCTAGTAGGGGGGCACAAGCCATATTTGTATCTTTATTTATAGAGTAGGAAAAGAAAAAAAACTTACATTTTTGTTCTTGATTTGGGGGAGGTTGGGATGGGCACAGAACCTCCAGTTTTTTTGGGCTTGCTAAAACACACTGAAATTGAATCTGAGTGTGGTCTATTTGAGTGTGTAACTACAACAATTTATCCAGACCTTTTTAACATGGTCCCATGTCTGATGGAATTAGGAATATTATTGTGATTTTATCATAATTTTAAGCCATTAAATAATGCAATGCACCGTTATTAATTTGTATTAGAACGTAATTATCAAAATATTTATACATCAAATATGTAATTTGTCAGTGCCACTAGATGTAAATATATTACAATGACAGCCAACTCAAAGTAGTCTCCATAGCAAAATGTTTCTCAACCAGTTTTGCTCTTGAAAATGCAAACCCAAAAAATAAAATAGGAAAATTTATATCTGGAGTAGGGAGGGGCACAGTCTCTAATGGGGGTTTAGTCTTGTGGGGGGGGGGGGAGGGGGTTAGTGTCTAGTTGGGGAGAGGCAGAAGTCACATGTTTTATCTTTATTTCTATAGAGTAGGACAAAAAAGGTAAACTTTTGCATTCAAGTGACGGGGAACAGTCCATCACCCCCAGTTCCAGCAGGCCTGTGAAATAAATTTATTTATGAAACTAGGAAATTAATATTTAAAAAATGAAGATAAAAAAGACTCAATACAGTATGAAAACCAACAATAAAGTCATCTAGACATAGGTGGTTGTTTAAAAGGTTTCCAGCCTATTTCACCGATTCTGTGTGTTCAGGGGAGGTAATTACAAACTTGATAAACCAACTATGGACTCTTGGTTGACTTTGACAGGTCATATACTGTATCTACCGGTCTCCAGCCTAAGTACATCACTAATTGTGTGTGAACAAACCATCTCAGTGTCTTGGATAATTCATAGGGTCTCCACAAGTACTCGAGTACTTGGGCACGGGTCGAGTCTAGCAAGGCTCGAGTCCATTCACAGGACTTGAGTACCCGTGCAAGGAAGAGCACTTTCATTGAATTATATTTTTATTTTGCCATATGCGTATTACCAGTTACATTATAGGGCAATAAGAACTATAGGGGAAACAAATGTCGAATGTGTGGAATGCAATACATGTACAGTAGCATGATTTGGCATCCATGTTCAGCGCTGGAATTAAGATGGCATAATGCTATTTTACTTTATTCCTTAGTCTCATTATCATCTAGTGTAAGTGTCAGATACTTGAGTCCGGGTTGAGTTTGACCCTCAAGTACTCGAGTCCAATATCTGGACTCGTGGAGGCCCTAGTAATTAAAGCTGTATTTGTTGTTCAGGGGAGGTAATCACATATTTTGACAAACCAACTATGGAGTGTTGGTTGTCTTTATTGTTGGGTCGCATACTGTACATTAACTGCAATATACTGGTTGAGAAACAGTGGGGGGGGGGGGGGGGGGAAATACTTCACCTGTGAAACAAGAAATATCTATAATACATACACTTGTGAATACATGTAATTAAATTTTAACATGAAGTATACGGTCAACCCTGTTAAATCAGCCAGCTGGCTTTATACTGTTCTCCCAAATAACTTAAAACAGCACAAAAAAGCAAATTTGTTCCTACAAAAAAATGAAAGTGGTTAAAGCAATAAATGAAACAGAGTAAAAAGATTTTTTTTTTTTTTTAAATAGATAAATTAAAAAATATGCATACAAGTGCAATTGCAGGCCATTAAAAAGTGTGAAACTTTAAAAAAATTAAAGTGGACCTCCCTATTTATATTTTAAGTGTCTTGGAAAACTATAATCCTGATTTTTAAAGAAACTATGCTGGCCCCCAAGAGGTTGTAGGATGTTGTGGTACATGTCGAAACTAATAGTAACAAATGAGTAGGTGTCATCACAGAAATAACCTCATATTTGTCTTGTGCCATGTTACGAAGAAAGAAAGAAAGAAAGAAAGAAAGAAACGTTTGATTTAAATTTCAACTACAGTTATATGACATCGGACATATGGTTAAGAACCACAGAGAACCTTCTGTGAAAATTTGAATACAGGTGCTGTCAATTAAAGTCTGTAATAGTTTGAAAATAAGACCTGTTTATGAATGTCTATGAGTCTGAATATGGGTGGTGTCTATAAAAGCCTATCTGAATAGAAGACAATAAGAAAAAAAGAAGTTTTGTTTAACAACACCACTAGAGCACATTGATTTATTAATCATCTGCTATTTGACATTTGGTAATCTTGACATATAGTCTTAAGAGAGGAAACTGCTACATGTTTCCATTAGTAGCAAGGGATCATTTATATACACAATCCCACAGACAGGCCTTTGATATGCCAGTCGTGGTGCACTGGCTGGAACAAGAAATAGCCCAATAGGTCTACTGACAGGAATCAAAGATGCCAATAAGAAATTACATATCAAAATTAATTTTAAGAACAATAATGCTGTTGTAATATACTTGTTAAAATATAAATTCAATTACATATTGAGCATTATAAAGATGAAAACTGTATTCACTGTTATCGACCATTTCTTTTCTTTTTAAATACATAAGAATGTTATGAAGCATAAGCATGCTGGTACATGTAAACAAAATTGATTTTTGTTTTAACCTTTAAAAAACAAAACAAATAAAGACATATACTTAGTCAAGACATAAGTTCAGAGGCATGATTAAAGCCATTAAATACTGTAAATTGTCTAGTTTTTACGATATAATTATAAGATATAATATTAATACTAAAAACTGTAAAGGATGTTCATTTCTATTATTCAGTCTTTACACTTACTGTGACTATACACGGCAACATTATGGAATATATGGCAATTAAAAATAATAATTAGATCTATGCATTAATATTATGATGAAATAAATCGACAATTTACAGTAGATACAGTACACGAACCAACAATAAAGTCATCTAGGCACACATGGTTGTCTAGAAGGTTTACAGTCGATTTCACTGATTGTCTTTTGGACCAAAGTAAAGAGTAGACATAGTTTGTGGAACCAAATGGGTGTAGCTGGGTAATTACAGCTGTATTTGTGTGTTCAGGGCAGGTAATTACAGCTATATTTGTGTGTTCAGGGGAGGTAACTACACACTTTGATAAACCAACTATGAATTACTAGTTGACTTTATTGTTAGGTCACGTGCTGTATGTGGTACACTTGTAAAGAGAATGGCAGTTTGTAAGTGAGTAGCATGATAAAAACGAATAAAAAGCTAAAAGACAGACAAAGAAATCTTACCAGGCATGACTGTTCAGATAAAGATTGCATTAAGACAAGAGAAAATGGATTTCGAAACAAAGGTAAGCAGAAGAAAAGGCAAAGATTATAAAAGTTCTTAATATATATTCATCAATGGCAAACTGTCTTATAGTGTCTGTGGTACACACTATTCTAATCTTTTATATAAAGAATAACTTTCATAATGACCATCTGTCTATAATGAATGCTGCAGAAATGTCCCTTTATTACAATGTTTACATTTCTGTAAAGACCATCTTCTATGCCAAAAAACAGGACACTTAGCTAAAACCCTTTATCTGCATACATTTTAACCTTATATGACAGTCACCTGCTCATAGATCCCAAGTGGTCTTAACAGACCTGGTTACATATATTTAAATCAGACAATATACATTACACAGTATGCCAAGCAACAATGAAATACTCTACACGTAAATATTTAACAAGAAGGATTCCAGCCTATTTCACTGATTATCTGTGTGACCAGAGTAAAGTGTAGAAATATTTCAACAAACCAAATAGTAGCTAAGTAATTACAGCTGTAATTGTGTATTTGTTCAGACACGTGTACACTTTCGGAAACCAACTATGGCCTGATAGGTGACTTTATTGTTATGTCATGCACTGTATTAAAAGGTATCCAGCCTATATCACCAATTACATGTGGACAAAGCACATGGGAAGGAAGAAATGAAGGACTGTTTTAACACCACACTCGACACATTATAATTACACAGATAACGAGAAGGAAACTGTGCTGAAGCCACTCATTGAGCTACTCTTTCTGATTAACGGCCTTTGTTACACCAGTTGTGGAGCACGGGCTAGAACAAGAAATAGCCCAGTGGGCCCACTGATGGGGATCAATCCTAGATCGACCACACACTAAATGAGTACTTTACCACTGGGTTATGTCCTGAGAGTCCTGGGAGTAGCTGGATAATTGCAGTGGTATGTGTGTGTTCAGGGGAGGTAAGTACACTTTAATAAACCAACCATGGACTTTATTGTTAGGTCATGTACTGTACCTATTCATTTACATGTAGTTGAGTTTACTGCATCATTGCCACCAGTCTATTAATGACAAAGGGTCTATTAATTACAAAAGAAAGAAATGTTTTATTTAACAACGCACTCAACACATTTTATTTACAGTTATATGATGTCGGACATATGGTTAAGGACCACACAGATATTTCATGGGCTACTCTTTTCGATTAGCATCAAGGGATTTTTTACATGCACCATCTCACAAATAGAGTTGTACATACCACAGCCGTGATGCACTGGATGGAACGAGAAATAGCCCAAAGGGCTCACCGACAGTGATTGATCCCACACCGACCGCGCATCATGTGAGTGTTGTACCACTGGGCTACATCCCTCCCCCTATTAATGACAAACTACACATCCTAGCTACATGCAAATCCAAAGGTATTTATAACCAGAATACAAAAGCTTTATTCTGTAGATGTGTTGCTACAATACATGTTGTGTTGGGGTTATCTCCCTTGGACAACGTTTAAGCTACATGACCACAGTTGAATTTTAAAACCTAATTTATTATAATGTAAAAGGAAAGGTGGGTTTATTTGACAACTTACACCTCAATATATTGTTAAACCTATGGTTGTTTGTTTTTTAATTAAATATAAATAATAGAGGCACTTCTGCTGGAACTTTTGCAGGGAGGTCTAAATTTTGGTGAGCGAAGTTTATAGGCAGGTTGAGTCATGTTTCCCCCCAAAATATACATGTATTAAAAAAAAAGTTGCATGAGCAGGTTTTGTTTTTTTTCGACCCCTACAAACCCTACCCCTGCACACACGCCTGTAATATAAAATTAACAGTAGTTACAAATATGTATGCTAGAAAGAACATATACACAGTTGTCACTTATGATACTGTGTAGGTTAATGAGGAATGCTCTATTAGGGAGGTCCACTTTTTCAAAATAACCCGGCCCCTGTAAAGAAACAAACTTCAATGAACCCCACACTCAACACTAAGCTGCATCTTTTGTGAAATGCAGGCTATGGGCTCTCCTTGTTATTTCAAGTCTGAACAAATGGTTTGACTTTTGGCTGCAATTTAAGAAGCAATTCAAATATTGTACCATCCATCTAACTATTTCTATGTACATATAATTTTATCATCCATTATCAGTTATAATCGATTTTCACATTTTCACATTAGGTATCCTGCAGAGGTTAGAATGGGAAATACTATGAGGCTCTGCCAAGAGGAATTTGCCATTCAATATGAGCAGGGTAAATTCAATATTTTAAGACAGTAAATAGATATTTTATTTATCCTGAAATTCACATAACACAAAAAATAAATGAAATGAGCCCTTTCACTTGACAATGTTACTGTTTACAGAGTCGTCCTAGTAGGCCCATGTGTATTGATTTCCATGACACCTACAATCCTGTCACTTGGAATATCTATATAGCAAAATCATAGAATTCTTGTTGAAATGATATATTGTATAATATTAAATATTTTGTTATTTCACCAAGACAAACTGTACAACTTTCAATAACAGAACTTCTAAAACCTGTCTTTGTATCAGATATATCTCACCCTCTGAATGAAGGAATAATTAGTCAAACCCCGATTGATTTCAGATATATCTCACCATCTGAAGGAATAATTAGTCAAACCCCGACAGATATCAGATATATCTCACCCTCTGAATGAAGGAATAATTAGTCAAACCCTGACAGATATCAGATATATCTCACCCTCTGAATGAAGGAATAATTAGTCAAACCCTGACAGATATCAGATATATCTCACTCTCTGAATGAAGGAATAATTAGTCAAACCCCGACAGATATCAAATATATTTCACTCTCTGAATGAAGGAATAATTAGTCAAACCCTGCTAGATATCAGATATATCTCACCCTCTGAATGAAGGAATAATTAGTCAAACCCTGACAGATATCAGATATATCTCACCCTCTGAATGAAGGAATAATTAGTCAAACCCCGATTGATTTCAGATATATCTCACCATCTGAAGGAATAATTAGTCAAACCCCGACAGATATCAGATATATCTCACTCTCTGAATGAAGGAATAATTAGTCAAACCCTGACAGATTTCAGATATATCTCACCCTCTGAATGAAGGAATAATTAATCAAACCCCGACAGATATCAGATATATTTCACTCTCTGAATGAAGGAATAATTAGTCAAACCCCGCTAGATATCAGATATATCTCACCCTCTGATTGAAGGAATAATTAGTCAAACCCCGACAGATATCAGATATATTTCACCCTCTGAATGAAGGAATAATTAGTCAAACCCTGACAGATTTCAGATATATCTCACCCTCTGAATGAAGGAATAATTAGTCAAACCCTGATAGATATCAGATATATTTCACTCTCTGAATGAAGGAATAATTAGTCAAACCCTGACAGATTTCAGATATATCTCACCCTCTGAATGAAGGAATAATTAGTCAAACCCCGCTAGATATCAGATATATCTCACCCTCTGAATGAAGGAATAATTAGTCAAACCCCCGACAGATATCAGATATATTTCACCCTCTGAATGAAGGAATAATTAGTCAAACCCTGACAGATTTCAGATATATCTCACCCTCTGAATGAAGGAATAATTAGTCAAACCCTGATAGATATCAGATATATTTCACTCTCTGAATGAAGGAATAATTAGTCAAACCCTGACAGATTTCAGATATATCTCACCCTCTGAATGAAGGAATAATTAGTCAAACCCCGATAGATATCAGATATATTTCACTCTCTGAATGAAGGAATAATTAGTCAAACCCCGCTAGATATCAGATATATCTCACCCTCTGAATGAAGGAATAATTAGTCAAACCCTGACAGATTTCAGATATATCTCACCCTCTGAATGAAGGAATAATTAGTCAAACCCTGATAGATATCAGATATATCTCACCCTCTGAATACAGGAATAATTAGTCAAACCCTGATAGATATCAGATATATATCACCCTCTGAATGAAGGAATAATTAGTCAAACCCTGATAGATATCAGATATATATCACCCTCTGAATGAAGGAATAATTAGTCAAACCCTGACAGATTTCAGATATATCTCACCCTCTGAATGAAGGAATAATTAGTCAAACCCTGATAGATATCAGATATATTTCACTCTCTGAATGAAGGAATAATTAGTCAAACCCTGACAGATTTCAGATATATCTCACCCTCTGAATGAAGGAATAATTAGTCAAACCCCGATAGATATCAGATATATTTCACTCTCTGAATGAAGGAATAATTAGTCAAACCCCGCTAGATATCAGATATATCTCACCCTCTGAATGAAGGAATAATTAGTCAAACCCTGACAGATTTCAGATATATCTCACCCTCTGAATGAAGGAATAATTAGTCAAACCCTGATAGATATCAGATATATCTCACCCTCTGAATACAGGAATAATTAGTCAAACCCTGATAGATATCAGATATATATCACCCTCTGAATGAAGGAATAATTAGTCAAACCCTGATAGATATCAGATATATATCACCCTCTGAATGAAGGAATAATTAATCAAACCCTGATAGATATCAGATATATATCACCCTCTGAATGAAGGAATAATTAGTCAAACCCTGATAGATATCAGATATATATCACCCTCTGAATGAAGGAATAATTAGTCAAACCCTGATAGATATCAGATATATATCACCCTCTGAATGAAGGAATAATTAGTCAAACCCTGATTGATTTTGGATAAATCTTATCATTTAAATGTAATAATAATCACAGTGAACACCACAAGCTACAACAGATGTACCAGAGAACGCACAGAGTTCACAGTCAAGTTGCATTATCAAAGTTGAGATGCATTGTACCAAATATATATAACATTTATTTACATAAATAGTGAAAAATTAAGAACTGTAACATCAATTCCAAGTCTATCTTTTACAACAGAAATGTTAGTCTGCTACTGGCTAGAGATAATGCAGAAAAAAAATGACTCAGATAGTAATAGTTAAAAAAAGAAAAGAAGGAGAAAAAAGAACACACTCATGCTCATAGTTTTCAATGGAATCAAGTTACATTTCTTGTGATCTAAAGAGAATGATTCACCAATTAAATTAAGTATTACAATAACACATTGAATATACTTGGAAAAATATGTACAAAAAACCTCACAAGAAAAAAACACACACATGTAATACAATTACATGTATGATCATCCTTTAATCAAGTCAATTACTAGATTATTTTAATCCGTGCATAATTATATTGTGTAGGATGATTGTTGATACTATATTCTTTACAGATATCAAGATAAAACTCAAATGTGTCAAACACAACTGTGATGATGCCATGTTTATACTTAAATACACTAGACACCAAGCAAAACGCTTCATTCAAGTAAGTCTGACTACCAAGCAATTTCATCTACACATCTACACAAACACAGAACACTGATACTCAGTCTAGCAAGCATTATTGCATCTACCAGTCAGGAACTAAACACAAATTTAGTTTGTGCAGCCTGTTATGTAATTATTCTAAGTTCAAATGTCAGTCTTGTTAGGGCTGTTATGTAATTATTCTAAGTTCAAATGTCAGTCTTGTTAGGGCTGTTCCACAAATGATTAGTTGGGGTCCCAACCAGTGATCCATGACTAATATGTCAAAGGTTGTGGTATGTATTGCCATATCTGTGCATAAGGGCATATAAGTGCATGCTAAAAACACATAGTAAAGTTTGTCTTGTTTAACAACACCACTGGAGCACATTGATTAATTAATCATCGGCTGTTGGATGCCAAACATTTGGTAATTCTGACAAGTAGTCATCAGAGGAAACCTGCTACATTATTCCTAATGCAGAAAGGGATCTTTTATATGCACCATCCCACAGACAGGATAGCATATACCACAGCCTTTGATATACCAGTCGTGGTGCACTGGTTGGAATGAGAAATAGCCCAATGGGCCCACCGATGGGGATCGATCCTAAACCGACCGCACATCAAGCGAGCGCTTTACCACTGGGCCCGAATAAACACAGAGATGCAAATGTAAACATAATGCTGGATGCCATTCCATAATGCCATATTATGCAGCATGCTACTTTCACTTATAAATGTCTTAATTAACACACTGAAGTATTAGATTAATGCTGTCTATATTAAAGAAAAAATTAATGACATTTCTGGAATGAGTTTGACTTCACTTTGTGCAGAGATCTGGGGCCTAATTCACAAAGCTCTCTTAGACAACAAAGTATCCTCTTTGCAAGTCTTTTAGCACTGCACTGCGAGATCGCAAAGTTGCGAGAGTTTAGTGAATTAGGCCCCTGATATTTTAATTACGATAAGGCCTCATAAAAAAATATGTATGTTTCCAGTTTCCCGATCTACTGTAATTTTATGTAGCAACCCTGAAATTGTTTAAACCATGATCCCTGCAAACTAGATTCGGAAAAACTTGGCCAATTATAGTTTCTCGGTTTTATTTGAATTTTTTTTTTTTTAACGATTTTTTTAAGTATGAAACACACATATTTTTTAAATTATGGTAATGGTTTTGTTGTTCCAATTCATCTTACAGTGTGCAGGCAATTTGTGGAATAGATTTCATACAGATCAGGATTCTTTTGGATAATATTTAAGTTTTTCTGGTATGAACAATAATGAATATAATAAAATTTAAAAACCCAAATCTGTATTTTCCTGAGTCCACTTTTTTGTACTTATTTTTTATACAAGTACATTGTACTTGAAAACGATCATGCAAAATAGAATGATAATTCAAAGAATTATTAGGTAACAAGTTTTTGTTTGTTTTTCTGTATGTGTTGTTGTTTCTTAAGATCAGTTACAAACAAGAGATTTTATTTATTTATTTTGTTTGTTTTGAACCTTCTAGTTTCAAGAGTTTACAAGATAGTTTATAAGCTTAGTGTCTTAGTACGTAAATGTTTGAACACAAATGATACAGTGACAAGTCTATGTGATTTTTATAATGTAAATGTTTGAACACAAATGATACAGTGACAAGTCTATGTGATTTTTATTATGTAAATGTTTGAACACAAATGACATGGTGACAAGTGAAAAGTTTATGTGATTTTTGTAATGTAAATGTTTGAACACGAATGACAAAGTGACAAGTGAGAAGTCTATGCCTCCCCCCCCCCCCCCCGCCCTCCACCACCCCCCATGTCTCTGCTTACCTCTGACAACGACCTGGACAGAAGGCGACGCCTCCCCGGTACCGATACGACTCGTCGGTATACAGCTGTAGCTACCACTATCAGACTCGCGTACGTCAGACAGGAACAGCGTGCCGTTACCCAGCACCTCGATACGGCTCGTGTTTGCCAGGTTCCGACTGTCCTTTATCCACAGGGTGCTGGTCACCGGAGGGTTGGCGTCCACGTGGCATTCGATGCGCCCCGTCAACCCTCTTGCCCACGTCAATGTGCTGGGCATGTCGACAACTGTCGGCTTATCTGGAATAAAAGATATTAATATATCAACTGTCCTTTATACACAGGGTGCTGGTTACTACAGGGTTAGTGTCCACATAGCAGTACATGCACCCTATCAATACCCTCTGGCCCACATCAATGTGCTGGGCATGTCGACAACCTTCGGCTTATCTGGGATAAAATATATTAATATATCAACTGTCCTTTATACACAGGGTGCTGGTTACTAGAGGTTGGCATCCACACGGCAGTCGATGTGCCCCATCAACCCTCTGGCCAACGTCAATGTGCTGGGCATGTCGACAACCTTCGGCTTATCTGGAATAAAAATATTAATATATTGACTGAACTGGACTGGGTGGGTGGAATGGGTTGGTGATAGATGGGTGGTGGGTGTTTTTGTGATGGATGGATAAATGGATGGGTAGATATGTGGGTGGACAGACAGACGGATGGACATATGGAAAGATGGACAGAAAGATATGGATGGGCACAAATATGGATGAATAGATGGATACATGGATGGATGGATGGATGGATGAATAGATGGATGGATGGATGGATGGATGAATAGATGGATGGATGGATGGATGGATGGATGGATGGATGGATGGATGGGCAGAAATATGGATGGATACATGGATGGATGGATGGATGGATGGATGGATGGATGGATGGATGGATGAATACATGGATGGATGGATACATGAATGGATGGATGGATGGATAACCAAATAAAAATGTAAAACCATGTAAAAAGATCAACCTTGACCTACTTACATGTGACACTGACAAAAAAGGCACTTGTAAAATGTTGACCTTGACCTATTTATATGTGACATTGATAAAAAGGTACCCAGTATATGTAAAGTATTGACCTTGACCTACTTACACATGATATTAAGAAACATTGACCTCATTTTTCCTGTACCCATTGCTAGGAAAACTGATAAAAAAGTTACATGTAAAATATTGACCTTGACCTACTTACATGTGACATTAAGAAAGGCCGACGCCTCGTCTTCCCCGTAGCCATTGCTAGGGCGACACATGTACCAGGCCATGTCGTCCTTGATAACCGTGGTGATGCGCAGACTCCCGTCCGACTGGATCAGAATCCGGCCAACCTCGAACCCTTTCAGTTTCCTCACGTCCAAGCCCTTCTTGAACCAGTGGTACGTGATGTTGCTAGGATATGCCAGTGCATTGCACACAATTGTCACAAGCTCTCCT
This sequence comes from Gigantopelta aegis, assembly GCF_016097555.1. NCBI lineage: Eukaryota > Metazoa > Mollusca > Gastropoda > Neomphalida > Peltospiridae > Gigantopelta > Gigantopelta aegis. The sequence continues at coordinate 46,215,136 of NC_054710.1, forward strand.
TTCATCGTCGTTATGTTCTGCGGGGAATTCATTATTAGTGGACCTCCTAAAAAACACAAAAATATGAAACATTATTACCTATATGGTTAAAAATATCTTGGTACATATCAAAGTGATACATCCCATTAGAATGTTGAGTGGGTTCTTAACATACGATGACGTCATTCGACTGCCGCACTACAACCTTACCGGAATGTTAATCAAACGAGTTCAGTGATATAAATTGAAATCAACAAAGGGTAATAAATAGGATATTAAACTCGCTACCATTTCCTATCATGTTTATCTCCCTCGTGAAATAATTTATATTGTTACTTGCTAAAGCTTGTGACAATGGAAAATAATTTCACTCAGGACATAAACATGATACAAAATAATTTAATTTAAATGTCTGTAAGCTTTGCAACTTCAAAATATATCAAAAGTATTCTTTTAACCAATCCTACAACTTACACTTGTCTTTTTAATGTGTGATAATGCTGAGCCAGCTAAATTTTATGTCACTAATATGTTAGTTGATTTTGTTTAAACTTATTTTCATGCTTATATTCAATAAAGGTTCAAGCATAACTGTCCTGGGCACACACTTGAGCTATCTGGTCTGTCTCTGCAGGGCAAAGGGTTAGTGTTAGCGAGGCCTTACATCTACCCATTAAACTCGCTCTGGGTGGGAGCCGGTACTGGGGTCTGAACCCAGTACCTACCAGCCATTAGTCCAGTGGCTTAACCACTACGGCCACTGAGACGGTAAATTTTGTATAATGCAGCCCACTGAGATATATTTTATACTATTTTCCTGTCAACTTGTCTTGTATTACATTTGGCACAGAATCAGCGTCTGCCAGGCAGCGTCTTGCAGAGATCAGTTGGTGGATATAAGAGTGGATGTATTTAACCTGGATAAATATGAAGATTAACTCTTTATATCCACACACATTAGCATCATGTTGCCCTTTCAGTGCCACTTGTCGGTATCGCAAGTGAAACGGTTTATCTGGCTACACAAATGCCAACACACAAATGCAGCCATGTTTTAGGAATCAAAAAGATAATCCTACATCTGAAGGTGAATTCAGTTCCCAGGAAATACATCATGTAAGGGCTGTTCCAAAATTGATCATGGGGGGATACTTTTTTCAAAATATACTCATACTTACTAAAAATATATTTTAATTTAAACCAAGTAGCCATAGAGAATATCGACTAGTTTCAAATAGTAATTACACAGGGAGCCTCCCAGCTCCCACATAATATATACTGGTGGAAACAAATACGGGAACAACTGATTTTTCAGACACAATTGAATCCACTACTAGAGTAAGAAGTTTGTTTTGTTTAATGACACCACTAGAGCACATTGATTTATTAATCATCGGCTATTGGATGTCAAACATTTTGTAATTTTTACATATAGTCTTAAGAGAGAAAACCAGCCACATTTTTTTTCATTAATAGCAAGGGATCTTTTATATGCACTATCCCACAGACAGGATAGCACATACCAAGGACTTTGATATACCAGTCGTGGTGTACTGGATGGGATGAGAAATAGCCCAATGGGCCCACCAACAAGGATCGATCCCAAACCAACCATGCATCAAGGAAATGTTTTATTTAACGACACACTCAACAAATTTTATTTACAGTTATATGACGTTAGACATATGGTTAAGGAGCACACAGATATTGAGAGAGGAAACCCGCTGTTGCCACTTCATGGGTTACTCTTTTCGATTAGCAGCAAGGAATCTTTTATATGCACCATCCCACAGACAGAGTAGTACATACCATGGCCTTTGATATACCAGTCGTGGTGCACTGGCTAGAACGAGAAATAGCCCAATGGGATCAATCCCAGTATGGTTATATGACGTTAGACATATGGTTAAGGACCACACAGATATAGAGAGAGGAAACCCGCAGTCACTACTTCATGGGCTACTCTTTTCAATTAGCAGCAAAGGATCTTTTATATGCACCGTTCCACAGACAGAGTAGTACATACCACAGCCTTTGATATACCAGTCAATGGGGATCGATCCTAAACCGACTGCACATATCAAGCAAGCACTTAACCACTGGGCTACGTTCCCCCCCCACCCCCACCCCCACAGTTTAGATTAAAATAACTTGAAATGCATTTTTGAATATGTACAAATTTTTACGGGTTGTTATTAAAATTGCTGTACAAAAAGACCTTGGTGTGCTCAGAACAGACAAAAAGCCTTTCAAACCCAAATTAGTGTAATCTGAAGCCCTCGCTTCGTATAACTGGGCTCAATACATTAACGGGTTTTTTTAATTTTTGTAACAATTTTTAGCCCCACTGTTCATTTCAAATTGCCAAATCTGTCCCTGATTTCCCAGACATCTGTTCCACAGATCGGACAGACATTTTTAATCTCCAAAGATTGCTACAACACCAGAGTGTAGTATGAAGACATCCATTATAACAAGACTGATAGTTTTAAAGATACAAACCACAAACACATGTAGCTCTACAAATAGCACTCACACAACACAAGACGTTTGTCACAAGACGTTTGTATGTGTAAATCATGTGTATACATAAAGCACCATTATACATTCATGGAAATCATCAGACAATCATGGCTACAGATTGTTTAATCTATCTTAGCGCTACCATATTGTAAAACCATAGTAAGTTATGACATCACTACAATTACTCTTTATAGCCTACAATGGTTTTACGATATTGTAGCACTAAGATAGCTTTAAAAAATCTGGGCTCAGTCTAGTAAAATCGGGAGCATGGTTGTTTTACAATATCACAATGCTAAGATAGCTTTAAAAACTATGGGCCTAGTCTAGTAAAATCAGGAGCATGGTTGTTTTACAATATCACAACGTTAAGATAGCTTTAAAAACTATGGGCCCGGTCTTGTAAAATCGGGAGCATGGTTGTTTTACAATATCACAACGTTAAGATAGCTTTAAAAACTATGGGCCCGGTCTAGTAAAATCAGGAGCATGGTTTATTTTACAATATCACAATGCTAAGATAGCCTTAAAAACTATGGGCCCGGTCTTGTAAAATCGGGAGCATGGTTGTTTTACAATATCACAACGTTAAGATAGCTTTAAAAACTATGGGCCCGGTCTTGTAAAATCGGGAGCATGGTTGTTTTACAATATCACAATGCTAAGATAGCCTTAAAAATCTGTGCCCAGACTAGTCAAATCGGGAGCATGATTGTTTTACAATATCACAACGCTAAGATAGCCTTAAAAATCTGTGCCCAGACTAGTCAAATCGGATGCATGATTGTTTTACAATATCACAACATTAAGATAGCTTTAAAAACTACGGGCCTAGTCTAGTAAAATCAGGAGAATTTAAATCAGTGGGTAGAGTGCTCACCCGAGATGCAGGTCACAGAAAAAGTGTTTATTTTTGTTTATGACACCAATAGAGTAAATCCATTAACAAACCATCAGCTATTGGATGTCAAACATTTGGTCATTTAGTAATAGTCCTCAGAGGAAACCTGCTACATTTACCATTTTAGCAGTAAGGGATCTTTTATATAAAATTTCCCTTAGACAGGACAGCACATACCATGACCTTTGATATTCCAGTCATGGGGCACTGGTCATAATGAGAAAAAACGTAACCAGAGAATGGGACCACTGTCTGTACAAAACAGGTATTAGTTGTGAGTGAAAGAGAAGTCCGATTGAACTATTAAAATATGCTCTGATCTGAAGCTGGTAGTGGGGTTTGAACCCAGTACTTACCAGCCTAAGTCCAATAACTTAACCACAACACCACTAAGGCCAATATAAGCAGGGCTTCTAGATTATGGTAGCCCCACTCCCATAGCTAGTGATATTCAATGTTGGGCTAGTAAATATCTATTATTGCAATGCCCGATGGCTAGTGAAATCTTTTGGTCAAATGTTACAGTTAAGTCTGTTGTGTAAATATGAATATCCTGCCCCCAACCCAACCTCCCAATGTTAGTGTGTTTAAGCTCTATCTCTCTGTTCAGGTGACATATCTGATTATTACCATTATTTAGTAAATTTTATTAACTTAAAGTGAAGTAGGGGTAGTGAATTTTTAATCATGGCTAGTAAAGTTTTAAAATTACTGATCCCATGGCTAGTGGATTTTATAAAAATTCTAGAAGCCCTGATGAATGCATGTCCTGTAATAATAATGTCAGTACAAGTGAGAGTTACAGTGTCTGTAACGAACTTGTGTATACCTGCTAGGTGTGGATTTACTTTAACTCTATTGTCAGAATACAGACCACTGTAATAGCTTCATGCTCCAGATAACTCGTCTGGCAAGCCAGCCATATAAATTATAATTAAAGCAAAAAATTGTTATACAGAACAAAAATACAGAGTGGCAGATCTCGGGGATTCCAAGACTACTCTCTGTCTAAAGGACTGCATCAAGTGGGTAAAAATCCCATGCCTCGACTGGGATCCGAACCCAGTACCTACCAGCCTGTTGACCGATGGCCTAACCACGATGCCACCGAGGCCGGTCAACGGATGGATGGATGGATGGGTAGATGGGTAGATGAACAGATGTATGCATGCATCACTGGATGGTTAAATAAACAAATGGATAGATGACTAGTCACAAAGATGGGTGGATGTAAAGTTCATGGATAGATGACTAGTCACAAAGATGGGTGGATGTAAAGTTCATGGATAGATGACTAGTCACAAAGATGGGTGGATGTATAGTTCATGGATAGATGACTAGTCACAAAGATGGGTGGATGTAAAGTTCATGGATAGATGACTAGTCACAAAGATGGGTGGATGTAAAGTTCATGGATAGATGACTAGTCACAAAGATGGGTGGATGTAAAGTTCATGGATAGATGACTAGTCACAAAGATGGGTGGATGTATAGTTCATGGATAGATGACTAGTCACAAAGATGGGTGGATGTAAAGTTCATGGATAGATGACTAGTCACAAAGATGGGTGGATGTAAAGTTCATGGATAGATGACTAGTCACAAAGATGGGTGGATGTAAAGTTCATGGATAGATGACTAGTCACAAAGATGGGTGGATGTATAGTTCATGGATAGATGACTAGTCACAAAGATGGGTGGATGTAAAGTTCATGGATAGATGACTAGTCACAAAGATGGGTGGATGTAAAGTTCATGGATAGATGACTAGTCACAAAGATGGGTGGATGTAAAGTTCATGGATAGATGACTAGTCACAAAGATGGGTGGATGTATAGTTCATGGATAGATGACTAGTCACAAAGATGGGTGGATGTAAAGTTCATGGATAGATGACTAGTCACAAAGATGGGTGGATGTATAGTTCATGGATAGATGACTAGTCACAAAGATGGGTGGATGTAAAGTTCATGGATAGATGACTAGTCACAAAGATGGGTGGATGTAAAGTTCATGGATAGATGACTAGTCACAAAGATGGGTGGATGTAAAGTTCATGGATAGATGACTAGTCACAAAGATGGGTGGATGTAAAGTTCATGGATAGATGACTAGTCACAAAGATGGGTGGATGTAAAGTTCATGGATAGATGACTAGTCACAAAGATGGGTGGATGTAAAGTTCATGGATAGATGACTAGTCACAAAGATGGGTGGATGTAAAGTTCATGGATAGATGACTAGTCACAAAGATGGGTGGATGTAAAGTTCATGGATAGATGACTAGTCACAAAGATGGGTGGATGTAAAGTTCATGGATAGATGACTAGTCACAAAGATGGGTGGATGTAAAGTTCATGGATAGATGACTAGTCACAAAGATGGGTGGATGTATAGTTCATGGATAGATGACTAGTCACAAAGATGGGTGGATGTATAGTTCATGGATAGATGACTAGTCACAAAGATGGGTGGATGTAAAGTTCATGGATAGATGACTAGTCACAAAGATGGGTGGATGTAAAGTTCATGGATAGATGACTAGTCACAAAGATGGGTGGATGTAAAGTTCATGGATAGATGACTAGTCACAAAGATGGGTGGATGTAAAGTTCATGGATAGATGACTAGTCACAAAGATGGGTGGATGTATAGTTCATGGATAGATGACTAGTCACAAAGATGGGTGGATGTAAAGTTCATGGATAGATGACTAGTCACAAAGATGGGTGGATGTAAAGTTCATGGATAGATGACTAGTCACAAAGATGGGTGGATGTAAAGTTCATGGATAGATGACTAGTCACAAAGATGGGTGGATGTATAGTTCATGGATAGATGACTAGTCACAAAGATGGGTGGATGTAAAGTTCATGGATAGATGACTAGTCACAAAGATGGGTGGATGTAAAGTTCATGGATAGATGACTAGTCACAAAGATGGGTGGATGTATAGTTCATGGATAGATGACTAGTCACAAAGATGGGTGGATGTATAGTTCATGGATAGATGACTAGTCACAAAGATGGGTGGATGTAAAGTTCATGGATAGATGACTAGTCACAAAGATGGGTGGATGTAAAGTTCATGGATAGATGACTAGTCACAAAGATGGGTGGATGTAAAGTTCATGGATAGATGACTAGTCACAAAGATGGGTGGATGTATAGTTCATGGATAGATGACTAGTCACAAAGATGGGTGGATGTAAAGTTCATGGATAGATGACTAGTCACAAAGATGGGTGGATGTAAAGTTCATGGATAGATGACTAGTCACAAAGATGGGTGGATGTAAAGTTCATGGATAGATGACTAGTCACAAAGATGGGTGGATGTAAAGTTCATGGATAGATGACTAGTCACAAAGATGGGTGGATGTATAGTTCATGGATAGATGACTAGTCACAAAGATGGGTGGATGTATAGTTCATGGATAGATGACTAGTCACAAAGATGGGTGGATGTAAAGTTCATGGATAGATGACTAGTCACAAAGATGGGTGGATGTAAAGTTCATGGATAGATGACTAGTCACAAAGATGGGTGGATGTAAAGTTCATGGATAGATGACTAGTCACAAAGATGGGTGGATGTAAAGTTCATGGATAGATGACTAGTCACAAAGATGGGTGGATGTAAAGTTCATGGATAGATGACTAGTCACAAAGATGGGTGGATGTATAGTTCATGGATAGATGACTAGTCACAAAGATGGGTGGATGTAAAGTTCATGGATGAGAAATGTACTAAGTTGTCTCTATCATCAAAACATACAGGCATGTTCCCCCCCCCACCCCCCACCCCCAGGTGTAACCTCCGATATATCGCCAGTGACAGAGCCTAGGGGATGGGGTGTTGCTAACTGAGTGAGGGACCTATTAATGTTCTCCTATCCTCGAAATGTTCAGCCATGTATTCCTGGGTACAACCTGTGGCATCGCGTTCATGGATAAACAAACATCTTATACACAGAACACATCCAGACATGCATCAACAGATGAATGGATGAAAGGATGAATGAACAGATTTGGATGAATGATCAATGAAATCACAATAACTAATAAACATTTAACAACACAGGAATGAAAAACAGATTGGCTATTTGAAGTTAGCAGGAGAAATAACCCTAATCAGAATGCACTAATGTATGAACATGCGGTTTTATTCAATTGCTATTCACACCAGGTGGGGGGGGGGGGGGGGGGACCATACAAATACAAGTGGTTTGACATGCATGTGAGCGGGGTAAGCCTGGAGATATGTGACACGTTATGCATGTTAAGATTGGCTTTCAAGCAGTAACAAAACCTCTTAGTGTGCAGATCTAGGTGAAATATGTATGCTGATTCATACCCGGCATGGATCAAACCTGGCGGGATACACGATTTCAATTAAGGCATACAAAAGTCTGAAGTGGAGAGTTCAAGCAGGCTGTGAGAAAGTGCTACAGTGATTTACCTACATGTAATAATAAAAAGTTAAAAGTTTGTTTTGTTTAACGATACCACTAGAGCACATTGATTTTTTTTAATGATTAAATATTTTACTGCCCCCAGAATATAAAATGGCAGTATCAGGGTTGGGGTGCCCTGAGCTCACTGTCTCACAATATTTTTTTTAAAAGGTGTGTGAAGGAGTAGAATGTGCAAAGAAGTTATTTTAGAAATAAATATATCTCAATAATTAAATTTTCTTTGCATCTGTACATTTTACGGAAATCTGATTGGTCCAGAGGTGCTTACTTTTTTTCATTCATATCTCAATGAAAAAAAAAAAATTAAGCCACGCCTACTAACCCCCCCCCCCCCCCCCCCCCCCAACTTTTGTGCAACAAGCCGGATTATTCAGGCAACCATATTTAGATATTTGGAAAAAAAAAAACACATGAAAGCTACAAAAGCAATTTAAAAAACGTATACAATAAATTAATGGAAAATGCTATAGCAGAGTAGACATGTAGATCTACATGTATACACATCTTCGCTAATTATGACATGAGACTCAGTCAGTGGCCAAATTAATCATGTAGGAAACTTCACGCCTGTAACTTACTTGTAAGCGATGTTCTACAGATATTGCCAAAAATTAAACAGTTCCACCGATAGCATAAATGTTAGACACGTTTCCTTCATTCACTTCCATAAAATATAAACTAAACACGAATAGGACAATTCCTTCCAATATAGGCCTAACTAAATGATCCGTTAAAATGCACAGCAGCTAGATGAAATGGCGTCACTTATCAAAATTACATCGTTTACCAAATGACTTCATTTACAAAAAATTACCCGACTCAAACAATAGTGAATGTAAGTTTGCATTCCTACGCGACATAAGTATCAATGAAGTTTACACGAACAATACTACAAATAAAGCTGAACAAAATAAATTCAGTTAAAGTTATTGTTAAAGTATGCATATAAATTTAATTATAAGATTTGACTACAATTGTTTTTTGGTTCATGCAAGTATAAACCGAAAAAAATAAGTGCCCACTTTTGTATGACCCTACTAGCAATTCATAGTGGGTTTCTTCCCATAGAGTGATTATTTTGTATGACCCTACTAGCAATTCATAGTGGGTTTCTTCCCACAGAGTGATTATTTTGTATGACCCTACTAGCAATTCATAGTGGGTTTCTTCCCACAGAGTGATTATTTTGTATGACCCTACTAGCAATTCATAGTGGGTTTCTTCCCACAGAGTGATTATTTTGTATGACCCTACTAGCAATTCATAGTGGGTTTCTTCCCATAGAGTGATTATTTTGTATGACCCTACTAGCAATTCACAGTGGGTTTCTTCCCATAGAGTGATTATTTTGTATGACCCTACTAGCAATTCATAGTGGGTTTCTTCCCATAGAGTGATTATTTTGTATGACCCTACTAGCAATTCACAGTGGGTTTCTTCCCATAGAGTGCTCCCAAGTGTGATCATTGCTGTACCACTGAGGTATATCTCACCCCTGATTCTCAGTGGAGTATTTTTTAGTAGATCAAAGGCTGTGGTATATGTGCTGAGTTGTCAGTGCAAAATTATATATAACAATAACACCTTGCTTTTAGTACAAAGTAGAACTATATAGTACATGACCTAACAATATAGCTGGATGAATAATAAACAATATAAATTCAGATTTATAAAAATAAAAGGGTAAATATTACTTTATTTTCAAAATAGGGGTGGTACATAGCCCAGTGATAAAGTGCACATCTGATGCACGGTCAGTCTAGGATCGATCCCTGTTGGTGGGCCCATTGAGCTATTTCTTATTCCAGCCAGTGCACCACAACAAGTGTATCAAGTGTATGTGCTATCCTGTCTGTGGGATGGTACATTAAAATATCCCTTGCTACCAATGGGAAAATGTAGTGGGTTTCTTCTCTATGATTGTGTCAAACTTGCCAAATGTTTGACATCCAATAGCTGATGATTAATAAATTAATGTTGCTCCAGTGGTGTCGTTAAATAAAACACACTTTGTAGGGCAAGACTTCCGAACGTTCCAGCATTCAGTTCATTCAGGCTTACTACCGCTTACACATGTAGGTTTAGGGTTAGGTTTAGTGGTAGTATTAGCATGCATGCTGGAACGTTCGCAAGTCTTACCCTTTGTTTTTATTTTCAAAATACTATAGACCTATCAAAATACAACTCTTGTTAAAAAGGAAAAAAAAAATTCTTAATTGTTGCATTACAATTTAATATATTTTGTGACCCTAAAACTTCCATTCAAGGTTAGGAAAAACCCTACTATCGGTGTCCCCTATTTTAAATGCACGTACAAGTGGGTTCTTAAGATTAATCTCTAAGGAACACAAAACACAGGAAATGTTAAAGTGGAGGTCGACAGGATATTCTGTGTGAGATAACCTTCGTACTGTATGGGCCAACACCATGTAAAAATCTGCACCTTAGCTTTACCCTCTACCTGCAGGAAGTTGTATCGGTGCTCTATAGTGCTGACAGGAAATTACAAACACAGAAAGCACTCAATGGAGGCCAAAGGTGACATTTTGCTTTTAGATATGGAATTGGATCAATACAGAGGGGGAAAATATTAGTTTTAAAACACCCAAGCACATTTTAAACCTGGAACCCGTCGATGTTATACTCTGTACAGCAAATTAATTTGTATATATGCACTTTGCTAGACAGGACAGCACATACCACAGCATTTGATATACCAGTTATGGGGCACTGGTTTTGATGGGAACAAATTGAGAGCGATCAATTCCATTTAAACACTAACAGCAGGCCACATTTACTTCCAATGTTCAAATTGAGAGCGATCAATTCCATTTAAACACTAACAGCAGGCCACATTTACTTCCAATGTTCAAATTGAGAGCGATAATTCCATTTAAACACTAACAGCAGGCCACATTTACTTCCAATTTTCAAACTGAGAGCGATCAATTCCATTTAAACACTAACAGCAGGCCACATTTACTTCCAATGTTCAAATTGAGAGCGATCAATTCCATTTAAACACTAACAGCAGGCCACATTTACTTCCAATGTTCAAATTGAGAGCGATCAATTCCATTTAAACACTAACAGCAGGCCACATTTACTTCCAATGTTCAAATTGAGAGCGATCAATTCCATTTAAACACTAACAGCAGGCCACATTTACTTCCAATGTTCAAATTGAGAGCGATCAATTCCATTTAAACACTAACAGCAGGCCACATTTACTTCCAATGTTCAAATTGAGAGCGATCAATTCCATTTAAACACTAACAGCAGGCCACATTTACTTCCAATGTTCAAATTGAGAGCGATCAATTCCATTTAAACACTAACAGCAGGCCACATTTACTTCCAATGTTCAAATTGAGAGCGATCAATTCCATTTAAACACTAACAGCAGGCCACATTTACTTCCAATGTTCAAATTGAGAGCGATCAATTCCATTTAAACACTAACAGCAGGCCACATTTACTTCCAATGTTCAAATTGAGAGCGATCAATTCCATTTAAACACTAACAGCAGGCCACATTTACTTCCAATGTTCAAATTGAGAGCGATCAATTCCATTTAAACACTAACAGCAGGCCACATTTACTTCCAATGTTCAAATTGAGAGCGATCAATTCCATTTAAACACTAACAGCAGGCCACATTTACTTCCAATGTTCAAATTGAGAGCGATCAATTCCATTTAAACACTAACAGCAGGCCACATTTACTTCCAATGTTCAGCCCTGCAAGGCCAGCTATCTGTAGTTGACTAAACCAAGGAAGGATGAAACATTTTACATTATTTCATGGGATATCTGTTTTAATTGTCAGCAAGGCATCTTGCATCATCCCACAGACAAGATAGTACATACCACTGCCTTTGTTACACCAGTTCTGTAGCACTAGTTGGAATGTGAAACACCGTAGCCCAGTAGCAGGTATTGATTTTAGATGGATTGGCCTACATCCTGCCTTAGTGCTTTGGTGGTTTGAAGGAAGGAAGTGTTTTATTTAACGACACACTCAACACATTTTATTTACGGTTATATGGCATCCTACATATGATTAAGGACCACACAGATACTGCGAGAGGAAACCCGCTGTCACCACTTCATGGGCTACTCTTTTTGATCTTTTATATGCACCATTCCACAGACAGGATAGTACATACCACTGCCTTTGTTACACCAGTTGTGGAGCACTGGCTGGAATGAGAAATACCCCAATGGGTCCACCGACGGGTATCGATCATAGACTGACCGTGCATCAAGCGAATGCTTTACCACTGGGCTACATCCCGTCCCTTTCTTTCTTGGTGGTTTGTGTCCAGTATCTGTGAATCAGGAAACAAAACACTGCATGTGCTAGATCAATAAACAAGCTCCACAAGACAACACAGATTGTAAACACCACCACAGGGAGCTCATAAACAAACATTAGGGACCCCGGAGAGACCCCTAAAATAGCAGGAACTTTAAGTGTATGCAGTCTGCCCTGTGGTAATAAAACTTTATGGCTGTCTGTCTTTATAGGGTTGTAAACTGAAGTAGCACTGGTCAACAATATATTTACAGGTATTTTTGAATAATAGATATTAACGTCACTAAAATATGACCGGCTGTTATTTTTCTTGAAAACAGCAGGGCAAGAGAAATATGTTCTGTTAAGAAGAAATATGGCCTGCTGGAAATATAGGATAGTATGTGATGAAGGAATGTCCATCGAGGGCAAGCAATCGCAGTCTCTTGCTGGAAATATAGAACAGTATGGGATGAAGGAATGTCCATCGAGGGCGAGCAATCGCAGTCTCTTGCTGGAAATATAGAACAGTATGGGATGAAGGAATCGAGGGCGAGCAATCAAAGTCTCTTGCTGGAAATATAGAACAGTATGGGATGAAGGAATGTCCATCGAGGGCGAGCAATCGCAGTCTCTTGCTGGAAATATAGAACAGTATGGGATGAAGGAATGTCCATCGAGGGCGAGCAATCGCAGTCTCTTGCTGGAAATATAGAACAGTATGGGATGAAGGAATGTCCATCGAGGGCAAGCAATCGCAGTCTCTTGCTGGAAATATAGAACAGTATGGGATGAAGGAATGTCCATCGAGGGCGAGCAATCGCAGTCTCTTGCTGGAAATATAGAACAGTATGGGATGAAGGAATGTCCATCGAGGGCAAGCAATCGCAGTCTCTTGCTGGAAATATAGAACAGTATGGGATGAAGGAATGTCCATCGAGGGCAAGCAATCGCAGTCTCTTGCTGGAGTACAGAGCTTGACCTTAGCAGTAGCCCGGAGTGTTTTGGCTACCAGTTTCTCCCTCGGCCTACCAGATATCTAAACCTGGTAGTCCGCTGCGCTACTAGCTTTTGTACATCCAGTTACTCCACAATCAATAAGACATTTAAACATCTAAAAAAACTACAACCTAAAACAACATGTTTAAATAAAAATAAATGATTTTTCTTTCATCTCTCTCTCTATCTTTTTTAATTTATTAAAATTATGGGGCTACCAATTTTTACTGAGGGCTTCCAGATTTTATGACCTGGTAGCCCCCTGGGCTACCATTAACAAATATTAAGGTTGAGGCCTGGAGTGGTTTTTGTATCTACGGTCAATGACAGTCACTTTTCGCACCCTTGTTTTGGCTTCATACACAATAAATATAACACATGTATGCAAATGTATTTTTTTCTTATATATTTGACAAAAGGTACTTTTTTTTATATCTTTCATCTTTTAAAACTTAAACTTAATATTTTGTTCAGAATTATGAAAAATAAAAACATACCGACCTGAAAACAGTATTGTCTGCTTGTTATAGAATTTTGACAGGGTCAAAGTTAGTAGACCAGTTTTTAGTTTAATATGGCGAAGCATTGTAATAATACAGCTAATTTTGAATTTGAATGACGTCAGAATGCCAATGACATCACTTTGCATTTCCTTACAATAACAATAAAATGAATGATGTTTCCGTTTTAAGAATGCTGGAAAAATTCCAATGAGAAATTGCTAGTGAAATGTTTTTGTTTAAACATTACTATATATATAATGCACCTGAATGTGTTTGAAGAAAATCTTGTGATTAAAAAATTGTACCTTTTACAAAATATGGATTTCAAGTGGAATTACTGCCGGATACATGCCATTGGTGTGTTCTTGGTTGTTCTAACCCTAAAATGATTTTCTCTGTAAGTGCTCCACGACTGATATATCAAGAAAGAAATGTTTTATTTAACGACGCAATCAACACATTTGATTTACAGTTATATGGCGTCTGACATATGGTTAAGGACCACACAGATTTTTGAGAGGAAACCCGCTGTCGCCACTTCATGGGCTACTCTTTTCGATTAGCATCAAGGGATTTTTTACATGCACCATCTCACAAATAGAGTTGTACATACCACAGCCGTGATGCACTGGATGGAACGAGAAATAGCCCAAAGGGCTCACCGACAGTGATTGATCCCACACCGACCGCGCATCATGTGAGTGTTGTACCACTGGGCTACATCCCTCCCCCTATTAATGACAAACTACACATCCTAGCTACATGCAAATCCAAAGGTATTTATAACCAGAATGCCTCGACTGGGATCCGAACCCAGTACCTACCAGCCTGTAGACCGATGGCCTACCACAACGCCACCGAGGCCGGTTTGATATATCAAAGACATTTGGTATAATATGCATATAAAAGATCACTTGTTTCTAATGGGAAAAAAATAGCAAATTTTCTCTGAAGACTGTCAGAATTACCAGATGTTTGACTTCCAATAGCTGATGATTATATACTCAATGTGTTCTAGTAGTGTCGTTAAACAAAACAAACTAACTTTTAATTGAAATGAGTTCTGCTCTTAGACTTATCCGACAATGTAGTGACCAGTTTCTGTTTACAAAATGTCATGGAATTCTACCATGAATATTAATGAAGGAATAACAACTACATACACATGTGTATACAAAAACATACTTATAGCAACTTGTCAAGAGATTGACAAACACATCTGTAAAATAAGTTTGTTTACAGGACAAACTCAAGAGCTTTGTGGAAAGTTATTGCCTGTTTGGACATTAATGAATGTATACACAGCAAGTAATGGGAAGGAAAAGAATATTTTGTGAACACCTCTGTATGTTGTTTATTCAGTGACTATTTGGAATAGTTCCGTATCTAAGCACTTTGTTTATTCAGCAGTTATGCTGATGTAAAGAAGTTATGAATCATATCAACATTAACAGCCAAAACTGAATGTAACCAAAACTCTTACCCGAAGTATCAAAAAATCAACTGTGTTACTGGTCCGGCTACGGTGGCGCAGTGGTTAAGCCATCAGACTACAGGCTGGTAGATACAGGGTTCGCAGCCCAATACCGGCTCCAACCCAGAGCGAGTCCTTAAGGGCTCAATGGGTAGGTGTAAGGTCACTACACCCTCTTCTCTCTCACTAACGTATAACCAGACAGCCAGACATATGGTTAAAGACTACATAGATATTGAGAGAGGAAACCTGCTGTTGCCACTTCATGGGCTACTCTTTTCGATTAGCAGCAAGGGATCTTTTATATGCACTATCCCACAGACAGGGTAGCACATACCACAGCCTTTGGTATACCAGTCGTGGTGCACTGGCTGGAACGAGAAATAGCCTAATGGGCCCACCATTAGTAGCAAGGAATCTTTTATATGCATCATCCCACAGACAGGGTAGTACATACCACAGCCTTTGGTATACCAGTTGTGGTGCACTGGCTGGAAACGTTTTGTTTTGTTTAACAACACCACTAGAGCACATTGATATATTAATCATCAGCTATTGGATGTCAAACATTTGGTAATTTTGACATGTAGTCTAAGAGGAAACCCGCTATATTTTATATGCACCATCTCACAGACAGGATAGCACATACCACGTTCTTTGTTACACCAGTTGTGGAGCAATGGCTTAACGAGAAATAGTGCATTATATTAAGGTGTTTTTTTTCAATGGCATGTCGTTTTGTCATATACGTTTTCTGAATTGCAGGAGTTGTAATGAGACTGTCCCGAGTTTTCTGAATTGCAGGAGTTGTAATGAGACTGTCCCGAGTTTTCTGAATTGCAGGAGTTGTAATGAGACTGTCCCGAGTTTTCTGAATTGCAGGAGTTGTAATGAGACTGTCCCAAGTTTTCTGCCATTGTAAGGTGTTGACGACTAACAGAGCACTTTTGGCAACTATATAATTACATATTAAAGCAATTTTTCCTGTATAATTACATATTAAAGCATCATTTTTGTAACCTGTTATACAACATCAGTGTCAGTCAGTATATAACAAGGTGCAACATAACATCAGTGTCAGTATAACAAGGTGTAACATCAGTGTCAGTATAACAAGGTGTATATATTAAAGCAATTTTTCCTGTTTACAACATCAGTGTCAGTATAACAAGGTGCAACATCAGTGTCAGTATAACAAGGTGCAACATCAGTGTCAGTATAACAAGGTGCAACATCAGTGTCAGTATAACAAGGTGCAACATCAGTGTCAGTATAACAAGGTGCAACATCAGTGTCAGTATAACAAGGTGCAATAACAAGGTGCAACATCAGTGTCAGTATAACAAGGTGCAACATCAGTGTCAGTATAACAAGGTGCAACATCAGTGTCAGTATAACAAGGTGCAACATCAGTGTCAGTATAACAAGGTGTCACTTTAAGAATGCTTCACAACAATAATACGCATACTTAAAGAAAGAAATGTTTTATTTAACGACACACTCAACACATTTTATTTACGGTTATATGGCGTCAGACATATGTTAAGGACAACACAGTTTTTGAGAGGAAACCCCGCTGTCGCCACTACATGGGCTACTCTTCCAATTAGCAGCAAGGAATCTTTTATTTGCGCTTCCCACAGGCAGGATAGCACAAACCATGGCCTTTGTTGAACCAGTTATGGATCACTGGTCGGTGCAAGTGGTTTACACCTACACATTGAGCCTTGCGGAGCATTCACTCAGGGTTTGGAGTCGGTATCTGGATTAAAAATCCCATGCCTCGACTGGGATCTGAACCCAGTACCTACCAGCCTGTAGACCGATGGCCTACCACGACGCCACTGAGGCCGGTGCTATGCTTAAAGAATAATAGACAAAAAAGAAAAGGGATATAGAGGGGAGGGTGGGGAGGTCCACAGATTTGGATAAATTAGCAATTATCACATTTCAAGGTAGAGGGGCTGGGTATATTAATCTAGGTCAAAAAGTCATAGAAAAAAACACAGGAAAAAAAAGTCACAGGGGAAAAAGTCACAACTTTTAACAAAAAAATATATTAGGAAATGAAAGACAGATCAAACATATTTTGTCACTGAGAGTTTTTGTCAATGTTCTTTGTTTTCAATGTTGATGGTTTAAACGGATTATAGTGGTGAGAACATGCTCACTATACAAATGTAGGTCGTATTATATGAACCTATATATAGGTCACATCCATTCAAGAGACAGACAGATGTCCAGGTGGATTTTATAATTAACACAGACTCACATCATTACAGTTGTGTGTTAATCTTAGAGCATCGAGAACAATGGTGTGAGGTCAGCAGAGAACCAGTCTATAGTGTGATGTCGTGAGAACTTCGGGTAGTTTCAACGTCTGAAAATCTGAGAACCGTCTATGTGCATGCTTCAAGCATGAGTTGTGGGGGTGGGTGGGGTGGGGGATATAGCTCAGTAGTAGAGTACTCGCCTGAAGTATGATAGATTGCTTGATGAATTGCCCATACAACCAGCGCACGTGAAGGAATTTTAGCAAGTGGGGACTAGACTGTGGTGAGGGAAGTCTATAGTTTGCTTCACAGAGGGGCGAGTGGTAAAGCGCTCACTTGATGTGCGGTTGGTTTGGAATTGATCCCCGTCAGTGGGCCCATTGGGCTATTTCTCGCTCAAGCCAGTGCACCCTGACTGGTACATCAAGACCGTGGTATGTGCTATCCTGTCTATGGGATGGTGCATATAAAAGATCCTTTGCTGCTAATCAAATAGAGTAGCACATGAAGTGGCAACAGCGGGTTTCCTCCCTCAATATCTGTCTGGTCCTTCCTTCCTTCCTTTGCTAAATATACTGAAAACAAATTTGCTAGAGCAAGGACGTTTCGACCCCTGAAACCCCCACTGTATATGCACCTGCTTGGCTTTTCCCCCATCAAGCCAGTGTTTCATGCTACATAAAGGCATGGTATATACTGTCCTGTCGAAAGTTCATATTAAAAAATTCCCATGCTACTTTATTGTTAGGTCTAGCCTAATTAAGTAGTGGCAGCAGGTTTCCTCTCTTGCTCTACATGGACAAAAATGTCAAAATATATAACCATATGATAGCCTCCAGACAGCCCTAATCTAAAACATGCTCATGTTTCACCAAACAAACATTCCTTTCCTTTCTTCTCCAAGTTGACATGTCCCAGGCCCTATTGGATGGACAGGTAAAATTATACCTGCCAGATGATAACCCCTTTAGGCTTATAGCAGCTCCTTATCTGTGACCCCTATACACACCTCTGTATCTTTGTTACCATGGAAACAACAATAGAATCGACCAGGCATAAAAACATAATGATAATGGCTACCAAACTGTCTCTATTCACTTCTGACAATCTGCTGCTGTAAGGGAAGAGCATTATAATTATGAAATGAAGTCTAAAAGACAGGTCGACAAAGGAACAAGTGACCCCTCGTGGATTTCACTTGTCATAGAAGCATGACGGGTCACAACCCTCCTGAGCAATCTAAAAACACAAACATGTCACAGGAATGTGCTCAATACTATTGCTGTTTTTTAAATATTTATAAACAGAAGAACAGCCCTCTGAAGTCAGATCATCTTGTGACGGCAATTTAGTACAGAGGAAATTAATACCAGATAATGATAAAAATGCTGTTATTTCCAATGTTTAAAGTAGGTTCAAGCACCCCCCCCCCCCCACTACATGCCATGTTAATAATCATTGCCCCTCACCTCACCCCACCCCACCCCCCAACTTCAAAAGAAGCTCTGATGGACCTGTCAAGCAAACAACTATGTGATATGTCTAACCAGGACAGTAAAGATAAACACTGTATGAAACTACCATAACAAGAAAAGTTTAAAATACATTCATTACAATTTGTTCTACATTTTGACGGCATCCCCGACACCCCCCTACAGAATGCCATCAAAACAGACAAAAATTGTTAAGTAAAGATAAAGTTTGTTTTGTTTAACAACATCACTAGAGCATGTTGATTTATTAATCATTGGATAATGGATATCAAACATATAGTAATTTTGACATATATTCTTAAAGAAACCTGCTACAATTTTGCGCCTGGATGTTGTAGTTCACTGGCCGCCAGATGAACCTGGTGATGGTTTAACCCGTTACGGTGCTTATGAAAGTTGAATTGCTGCTATCTCGACGCATTTTTAACCGTTTTAAAAAAAATAAAAAATAAAAAAAATTCAGGGGCAGGTACATTTTTCAGGTACGGGTACAGGCGGGGACTATCACCAACTCCTTTTTTTTATATGGCCTAATGGGAAGCACATTACATTGGTAGTAAACTCAGTCAGTTTACAAGTAACTGTGTTGTGATACCATACTGAAAGCTGATATGATATAAGCCGTCAGATCAACAGGACACTGACACAGTAGTTGTGAACGGGTGAAATATCTTGAATAACTCACGGGGTGAATACCTGGCTCGAGTTTCACAGCTAAACAAGATATATCACCATGTGTGTTTACATCCTTTATCTACCTGTGGTATTTATTTAACACTGGGGTTTCATTTTCTTCTTATACCATCAATTTGTTGTTTCAATACTATAAATTACTAGTAGCTGCGGTATCTTCTGTCTGGCTCCTGTTCATACTTTGGGTCAGGGCATCTATGTTGACTGATACGCTGCATGTAGGATGTTTTAGCCACATAAGTTACTATTGTCATCTATGGGATTTGATTTGGTGGTATACACCCTTTAAGTCTGTCAGCCTGTGTTTGGCTTCTGTTAATACAACATCAGACAAACAAGAGGGGTGTGGGGTGTTGAATCTAGCTCACAGGCCTCCCAGCCACTTGTACATATTAAAATATAGGAAAAATAGGAATTTGTAAATCAAAATATAGGAGTTTCATAGGAATTTTGAGGTCAAATATAGGAGTTTTATAGGAAATTTTGGACTGATAATCATAATTATAGGCATTTTACACAGATTTGTAAAGACATTTACATTACTAATGGTATGTTCTTACCTTGCGTATGTACACAAGATACCATCTACTACCTCAACAAATATATACCAAGGCTTGCCAGCAGTCCATGCCAATATCCAGAATACTTTGAAAGTTGGTGCATTTTGTATCAGTAATACATCCTCCTCACCTCATTAGGTGAGCAGGATCTTGATTGGCACTTGATACAGATCTCTCACATTCAAAGCGTCTTCTGAATTTCTGAGAGGCTGGCTGCCTTTCACTGCGAATATAACTCAGTAACATATTTTATTCATCGGCATTTTGGCAAAGCAACTGAGTCAAATATAGGAAATATAGGACATGAATCTCGAGGCCTGAGCTGCTCAGTATGTAGATTGTTTAACTGAGGTGCTTATGTTGTAGGACTGATTCACCTCAGTGAGCTGCTCAGTATGTAGATTGTTTAACTGAGGTGCTTATGTTGTAGGACTGAATCACCTCAGTGAGCTGCTCAGTATGTAGATTGTTTAACTGAGGTGCTTATGTTGTAGGACTCAATCACCTCAGTGAGCTGCTCAGTATGTAGATTGTTTAACTGAGGTGCTTATGTTGTAGGACTGAATCACCTCAGTGAGCTGCTCAGTATGTAGATTGTTTAACTGAGGTGCTTATGTTGTAGGACTGAATCACCTCAGTGAGCTGCTCAGTATGTAGATTGTTTAACTGAGGTGCTTATGTTGTAGGACTGAATCACCTCAGTGAGCTGCTCAGTATGTAGATTGTTTAACTGAGGTGCTTATGTTGTAGGACTGAATCACCTCAGTGTGCTGCTCAGTATGTAGATTGTTTAACTGAGGTGCTTATGTTGTAGGACTCAATCACCTCAGTGGACCCATTGATTATCTCACTGGGTATGTTCTGTCCCAACCAGTGCCCCACAACTGGTATATCAAAGGTCGTGGTATGTGCTGTCTATGGGAAAAAGCATATAAAAGATCTATTGCTGCTAAAGGAAAAATGCAGAGTGTCATAGGAATCCAGGCCTTTAAAAATAGGAATCTCCCCACCTCCCCCCCCCCCCCCCCCCCACCACCAAAAAAAAGGAATGTTATCAGTGATGGCTTAGGAGCGCATTTTTCAACATTTTGGTAAAGTCCAGTTCAAGACCATACCCAATTGGCAAACATCGGGGCTGTTTGGAAGACCGATTGGTGGACCGGTTTATTCTATATTGCTTATTATGCTCAATATTCGGAATCCATAAGTTTAAAGAACAAGGCAGGAAACCAATCTATGACTGTTGATGGTGAAGAGGAAAAAAATTCTATTTCTCCGGTGTTAACAGCATTTGTGCCTTCCAAAATACGATCCGACACCAAATATGCGAAATTACGATTTTCTTTCAAAAAATGGGAATTTTGAACAAGACAATTGTAATAGTGTAATCTATGCTTTAAATTCGTAATGGTTGGCATCTCTGTAAATGTAGCAGGTTTCCTCTAAGACTACAAGTGAAAATTACAAAATGTTTGACATCCAACAGTCAATGATTAACTTTTTTTGGCAACCAACATACATAAATTGACTTTTCATGATTTTTTTATTTTTTATTAATGTTTACTTGTCATTAAATTAGATCTGTCAATAGGCCGGTGATTATTTTATTGTCACCTGTCTACACAATTGATCAATAATAATTGTTACAATACATAAAAACCAGTGTCCATGGCTTTAAGAGGTTTGGCTTCTATTAAGATGAACCAGCCACTGTGACGGCCACACACTTTGTATTACAGACCTGACACCGCCTGTTAGACTCCCTGTGGCCACACTGGCCAGTCATATGGTCAAGTCAATATTGACCCACGTCCAGTGGTGAACAAATCTGTTGACCATTCCACTGACCCTGCATAGAGTGGACAAATTAGTGGAAGAGACTTGTGACAATTCAGTGACAGTCTGGACTGGACATGTTTTGTCTGGGTCTAGGTGACATAACAAAAGTCCAAGATGTAACAGTGTCTTAAAGGGACGGTCCTGAGTTTTCTGACATTGTAACATGTAGTGTTTTCCCCAGCTTGTTTTAGCATGGTGCAGCACCATGCCTCATAGTCTACTGCTATCTTGCCTTAATCAGCACCATGCCTCAATAGTCTAGTGCCATCTTGCCTTAATCAGCACCATGCTGCCCTGAGATTAAACAAGCCTTTTTCAATAATTAATTCTAAAATTACCCTTATAAAAAAACTAAAAAATATATATGATTAATTAATAAAATGTGCCCATTATATATGTTGCAATTCATTTATTAAAGCATGCACATTAATTACATTTATTTTTATTTCAATTTAAAAAACAAATTTTTTTAACATGCCCTGAAATAGTGAAAATGCCTCAAAAGTGTCTAGTCTACCATGCCCTGCCAAATTTCTAGGGAAAACTCTAACATGTTTAAGACAAACAGAGCCTTTATAAACATCCATTAGCTGATGATTAACAAATCAATGTGCTCTATAGTGCCGTCATTAAAAAAAAAGAGAAAAAAAAGAAGACTTTTTGATGACTTAAAATTACCAACGACACCATGTTAAACAAAAGCATGTGATATCCCATGTAAGATACAAATTTCTTACATAGCTTTCTTTCATGGGGTAGCTCTGTCTTATATACTTGAGGATGACAGAATAACAAATCAAAGTGCTCTAGTGCCATCATTAAAAAAAAAAAGAGACTTTTTGATGACTTAAATTACATATTAAATACATTTTCTTACTTAGAATACTAATGTCTATATATCCTATGTGTTTCTAGCCATCGCTATGTTTGTAGTAGCCCAAACCAGATTTTACCTTTCAATAATTTTGTACACATAAAAAATGATACATTACGAAGTTAAATTTTAAAAATGACTTCTGTATACATTAGCATATGGCCAAAGAAATATATATATATATATATACGCAGATATTGGTATTCTAATCAAGAAAATGTATTTAAATATGCAATTTTAATCTTTAAAACGACTGTTAGTCAGACACATCTTAATATGGCTGTAAACTCCATAGAAAGTGAAAAAAAATAAACAAGAAATAGTATGTTTTAAAATAGGACGTAAACATAATCTGTAAGATACTGTATATACATGTATATTGCATGTGTAAACATAATCTGTAAGATACTGTATATACATGTATATTGCATGTGTAAACATAATCTGTAAGATACTGTATATACATGTATATTGCATGTGTAAACATAATCTGTAAGATACTGTATATACATGTATATTGCATGTGTAAACATAATCTGTAAGATACTGTATATACATGTATATTGCATGTGTAAACAGGGAAAACCCCTCAACGTGTAAAAGCATTCATCATTTCACATCAGTTAATATTTTAATGATATTTACTATCACATATACACACACCTAATTGTACTATTAACTGCACAGTGGGTCTCCAAGTCATAAGGTACACACCGTATACAACACCTGTATACAACAAGCAGTATATATGTGTATATAAACCATGACTGGGTTTAACCATCTGAAAGACTCCAGTCATCTTCAACAATGGTTAACATTCCTTGGCATTCAGAGTCCTGCATACCACGACAATCCCTCTCCCACCCACACCATACACCTAGAGTATTAACAGAAGTGAAATAAGCACATGAATTAACTTATCAAAATATCTCTGTGAAAAGTTTATCAACCAGGATATACATCTCCGTGTGTGTTAAATTCAGATAATTGTTTATGTACATTTATAAATAAAATATATTTAATTACTAAGTAGAAAGTATGGGCTGTCCACTTTCATAATTATTAGAGAGAAAGAGACAGACAGACAGAGATAGAGAGAGATGGAGAGACATGGAGATTATATATATATATATATATATATATATATATATATATAGAGAGAGAGAGAGAGAGAGAGAGAGAGAGAGAGAGAGAGAGAGAGAGAGAGAGAGAGAGAGAGAGAGAGAGAGAGAGAGAGAGAGAGAACAGAGAGATAGAGAAAAATGCAGAGATAGATGCAGAGAGAGAGACAGAAAGATGCAGAGAGACAGACAGCTGTAGGAGAGAGAGAGATAGAGAGATATGGGGAGAGAGAGAGACAAATAGAGAAGATATGGATCTTTAGATTGATAGAGACAAAGCCAGATAGATAGAGAAAACGAGCCATATACAGAGACAGTCAGGTAGAGAGATCCAGAGAAAGAGATGGAGAGGGAGAGAGTGACAGAGAAGATACAGATATATAGACTGACCAACCGAGAGACAGAGACCAAGAGACAAGAAGGGAAGACAAGACAGACAAATAGAGAGATTGACAGAACAAAGGAACACCCACAGTTATGGATGACACGCACCCCATCACCCCTACCCACATTCTCTGAATTACCCCATGTCATACACCCCTATCTACCCTCTATGGAGGACCAGACACCTACCAATACTTTCTGGACAACACCCCCCAAAAAAACACCCCTATCCATCCTCTATGGATGACCGGACACCTACCCATACTCTCTGGACAACCCCCCCCCCCCCATCCCCCACCCCACAAAAAAGGCCACCCTCTGAGGATGAGCCCATGCATGGAGTAACAGCCAGTGGTACAAATGACAGTGCCACTTTAACACCCAGCCTGCCTACAGCTAGGATTAACATGTTACATCACTGAGCCGTGCCACCCAGTCACACACAACCTGTCCTATAGCAGCTGGTGGTCCTGTAATATATTCAGTAATAACCCTGACAGCAAGCTGGACACTCTGGAAAGTGGTAACAGATGTGTCAAGTCTCAGCTTGTTAATTAGCTGGGAATGTTAAGTTGATGACAGACTAGCTCACTGTCTGGTCACACTTTGTCAGGTGTTAGACATACCTGTATATAGTCAGCCTATAATTACAATATTTGGACTGGCCTCGGTGCTGTCGTGATTAAGCCATCGGACTACAGGCTGGTAGGTACTGGGTTCGCAGCCTGGTGCCGGCTCCCACCCAGAGCGGGTTTTAATGAATCAATGGGTAGGTGTAAGACCACTACACTCTCTTCTCTCTCTATAACCACTAACCCACTTTCCTGGACAGACAGCCCAGATAGCTGAGGTGTGTGTGCCCATGACAGCGTGCTTGAACCTTAATTGGATATGAGCACGGAAATAAGTTGAAATGAAATGAAATAATATTTGGTCTGGAGTGCAGGTAGAAATATATATATACAGGGGTTCTAGACTGGCAAGTGAAGTTTATGGGGGTTGTACTTTTACAAAAAATATATTGAAACAAAATTTTCCTGGAGGTGGGCAGAGGGGGCGGGCAGGGTTCGACCTCCTCACCCCCCACCATACCCATGTCTGAAATGTGAAGAAGAAATGGGCTATCCATTATTTTCAGCTAGCAACATTTCATTGAGGTGGGCAGAGGGGGGGGGGGTTTGACCTCCTCACCCCCCACCATACCCCTGTCTGAAGTGTGAAGAAGAAATCGGCTATCCATTATTTTCAGCTAGCAACATTTCATTGAGGTGGGCAGAGGGGGGGGGTTCGACCTCCTCACCCCCCACCGTACCCCTGTCTGAAGTGTGAAGAAGAAATCGGCTATCCATTATTTTCAGCTAGCAACATTTCATTGTGGGCAGAGGGGGGTTCGACCTCCTCACCCCCCACCGTACCCCTGTCTGAAGTGTGAAGAAGAAATCGGCTATCCATTATTTTCAGCTAGCAACATTTCATTGTGGGCAGAGGGGGGTTCGACCTCCTCACCCCCCACCGTACCCCTGTCTGAAGTGTGAAGAAGAAATCGGCTATCCATTATTTTCAGCTAGCAACATTTCATTGTGGGCAGAGGGGGGTTCGACCTCCTCACCCCCCACCGTACCCCTGTCTGAAGTGTGAAGAAGAAATCGGCTATCCATTATTTTCAGCTAGCAACATTTCATTGAGGTGGGCAGAGGGGGGTTCGACCTCCTCACCCCCCACCGTACCCCTGTCTGAAGTGTGAAGAAGAAATGGGCTATCCATTATTTTTAGCTAGCAACATTTCATTTCAACTTTTAAAAAAACAAAAATGAATAACTGTTAAGGTTCAAGCATGCTATCCTGGGCTCACACCTCAGCTATAAGTTTGGGACATTTTTTTTTTTAAATTTTTTTTTTTTTTTTTTTTAAATATTTCAAAGATTTTTTTTCTAGAACAAAACCCAAATTCCCTAAGATGAATGTGAGGTTGTTTTTTTTACCTCTGACTTTTTCTGAGGTCAGATTGACAAAAGGAGTACAAAAGCATGTTTAAAAGTCCGAACATTCCAAGTCTGACTACAGGTGTCATTGTCTAACATACCAGTATCACTGTTTCAAAGTTCATATGTCAAACACAAACAAGAGGCAACCCTGTCATGTAGGTTGATGTCTAAACACTCTCAGATGACAACCCGGTCTGTGCCTACATCGACAAGACAGCTGTGGAATGTCGTGTTTACAAACACCCCAGCACATTGCATATATCAACAAGACAGCTGTGGAATGTCGTGTTTACAAACACCCCAGCACATTGTTTAATAAGCAGATATATATACAATGTATGTATTACTTGTATGTACAACATGGTCATTTTTTTTTTAAAGTTTGTTTTTTGTTTAACAACACCACTAGAGCACAGATTTATTAATCATTGGCTATTGGATGTCAAACATCTGATGGTAATTTTGACATACATGTAGTCATAGAGAGGAAAGCTGCTACATTTTTCCATTAGTAGTAAGGGATTTTTTTTTATGTTCACCATCCCACAGACAGGATAGCACATACCACAGCCTTTGATATACCAGTTGCGATGCACTAGCTTGAACGATATGGTCATTGAGACACTGAGTGTTAGGTAAGAGAAGAAGCCCATTAAAACCACACAGGTTACCCCTGGACATGGTCCAAGCATACCAATTCTGGACCCCGAGTCTTACTTTGTCCACATACATGGTCCATAACAACAGCACAATGGATTTAGATTCCTAAAAAAAAGTGTTTGTTTTGTTTAACGACACCACTAGAGCACACTGATTTATTTATCATCGGCTATTGGATGTCAAACATTGGCAATTTTGACATATTGTCTTACGAAACCCACAACTTTTTTCCATTAGTAGTATGGGATCTTTTATTTATGCACCATCTCACAGACAGGATAGCTCATACCACAGCCTTTGATATACCAGTTGTGGAGCACTGGCTGGAACCAAAAATAGCCCAATGGGCCCACCGATGGGGATCGATCCTAAACCGACTGTGCATCAAGCGAGCACTTTACCACTGGGCTACGTCCCACCCCAAGATACGTAAAAGACAAACGACCAATGAATGCGAGTGATGACCCCCCACCCCCTCCTCACCACATTTGCCTCGAATGTTTTAGGAAAGTGGCATAATTGCAATACAAATTTTAACACCTTTTATTTGGCACTGGAGTGATCTTCAGCACACCCATCATAAATTAGGAAATAGTCCTGCATGTGACATTTACTTTTAGACATTCTCAACTGACACAGTGTCTTGTGAATGTGACATGAAGACAGAGCCATTCATTAGCCAGTCAGTGGCAAGTCATTCACGTAACACAACACTAAATTTAATCTATGGAGTCTATGAAAGTTCTATTGTCGAACATGATTAAACCAACCTCCTCTGTTAAAGGTTAACTTTTAAGAGTAAAATTATTAACTACGGGGAGGGGGAAGGAAGGAAATGTTTTATTTAATGACACACTCAACACATTTTATGTACGGTTATATGGCATCAGACATATGGTTAAGGACCACACATATATTGAGGGAGGAAACCCGCTGTCACCACTACATGGGCTACTCTTTTCTTTTAGCAGCAAGGGATCTTTTATATGCATCATCCCATAGACAGGATAGCACATACCACGGCCTTTGATGTACCAGTCGTGGTGCACTGGCTGGAGTGACAAATACCCGAATAGGCCCACTGACGGGGATCGATCCCAAACCACCCCTATGGGGAGGGATGTAACTAGTGGGCCCATTTAGCTAGTTCTCGCTCCAGCCAGTGCACAACTTGTACATCAAAGGCCGTGATATGTGCTATTGTGTCTATGGGATGGTGCATATAAAATATCCCTAATAAAAAAATGTAGTGGGTTTCCTCTCTAAGACTGTGTGTAAAATAAATTACCAAATGTTTAAAATCCACTAGCTGATTACTAAACCCAGGGCTCACTTTGGAATTATTTCAGTTTTTAGTAAATTTTCAGAAATGTAAAGAATTTCCTTGAAAATTAATCAAAATTGGTTAATTTAAAGAACATTTTATTCTACAAACACTGAACGATATAGCATAAAAATTAGCACTTGGCTAATTTGGCAATGGACAAGGTGACTCAAGCACTGAAATCTATGTGCTGAGGGTGCAGGGCTCGACCTTAGCAGTAGCCCAAAGTATTTCAGCTACCAATTTCTCACTCGGGCTACCAAATATCTAAACCTGGTAGTCTGCTGGGCTACCAGATTTTTTTTGTACCTCCAGTTACTCTGCAATCAACATCCTAAGACAACATTTACATAAAAATAAATTATTTTGCTATTTTCTCTCTTTTTTTAAAAGTTTATTAAAACCATGAGCTACCAATTTTACTGAGGGCTACCAGATTTCATAACCTGGAAGCCCGGTGGGCTACCACTGAAAAACGTTAAGGCCAAAACCTGATCTGGGTGGTGTCGTTGAACAAAACAAACTTCTTTAACTCTTATTTTTAATAATGTGGTAAGATTTTTCATGGCTCACTAAGTTAAAAAAACAACCCAACAAATACATAGTCATTTATCTGTAAGGTACGAGAGACCAGAACTAGAGCAATAACATTTCCCTGCATGAGTAACCAAGCATAACTGTTTTTTCGGTGCTCCTCACAATAGTGCATACACTTTATCTCAAGTGATCTGAAAAATAATCTCTCCATAAAGTAGACACCCATACATGTGAATACCGACGTGCATGGAACATAAACTTTATAACTGAACACAACATACCGACAAACCTCTGCTTTATAGGTCAGTTGTACAAGATTAGATAAATCGGTGGATTTGTAATACAGGTGACATCTGAATAAAGTCAATTTGTACAGACGTACATTTAGAAGAATTGGGAATAGATATATAATCGTGGGAAGAACAGTCTTGTGCCCCAAATAAAATGGTCACAAAGGAATTGTAAAGTTTGTAAATGGTTGAAATTCTTTAAAAAAAAATTGTTTTGTTTAACGACACCACTAGAGCACATTGATTTATTAATCATCAGCTTTTGGTTGTTAAACATGTGGTCATTTTTGACAGTGATAGAGAGGAAACCAGCTACATTTTTCTATTAGTAGCAAAGGATCTTTTATATGCGTGATCTCACAGACAGGATAGCACATACCACGGCCTTTGATAAACAAGTTATGGTGCACTGACTGGAACAAGAAATAGTCCAATAGGCCCACTGACGGGGATTGATCCTAGACCGAGCCTGCACGAGGCGAGTGCTTTACCACTGGGATATGTCCCACCCTTTGTAAAACAAGATGATGACATCAACATAATTATGCAAACTGTTCCATAATGTATATGAATCATGACTAATAAATAATTTCTTCAAAAAGATTTGTTTTTTTCTTCACCATCGTTAAATAAATAACTTGCACAGGGAGCAATTATGAACATATTATATATAAAAATTAACTTGCTAAAGCAGGTGGCTGCATAATACAGACTTATCACCTTGTACATCAGGATACACGGTTTTCAATATCATATTATACGGTTGTGTAAGGCAGGTGGCTGCTTAAAACAGACCTGTCAGTTTGTATTCCTGTCAAAATACACTTTTTTATATTATTCCAGTATACGGTTGTCATGGACAGGTGGCTGCATAACTGAGGGCAATTTGTACTCATAGATGATTTGTTAGAACACAGTGGTCTCTCAAGACAGGTGGTTTGTTAATACAGGTTAATTTGTATCATAACAATTGATTTGTGAGAGTATAATGATGGCCTCATAAAACAGGTGATTGCTAATAGAGGTTAATATGTACTATATATCTGGCCTACTTCACAAAACTGTCACAACTTTGCGATCTTGCAGTGCAATGCTAAAAGACTTGCAAAGAGGATGCTTTGTTATCTAGCAGAGCCTAAGAGAGCTTTGTGAATTAGGCTCCATAGTTTGGCAAATAAAAAGGTGGCCTCTTGAAACAGGTAGATGCTTTTAAAAGATTCTATTGCATTTAAAAACAAAAGATTGGGGATGTTTTAACACTAAGCCCTCTCCATAATCAGGGCATCTAGACTGTTTATAAAATCCACTAGCCATGGGATCAGTGATTTTTTAAATTTACTAGCCACGATTAAAAATTCACTAGCCCTACTTTACTTTAAGTTAATACAATTTTACTAAATCAAATTAAAAATCAGATATATCACCTAAAGAGAGAGATATAGCTTAAAGACACTAATTTGGGGGGTGGGGAGTGGGGTTGGGGGTTGTTTGCAGGATATTCATATTTACAAAATACACAACTGCAACATTTGGTAAAAAAAAAATTCACTAGCCATCAGGCATGGCAATAGTAGTTATTTACTAGCCCAACATTGAATATCACTAGCCCTGTGCATAATACTGGTACATATAATACAATGATGTACATTTATATATTTACAATTTATAAACCAAATGAAAGCAGAACTAAGTGCTTAGTAATAGGCACAATGTAATGAAAATAACTGTATCCCCCTCCGATATTATTTATATATTTACAATTTATAAACCAAAATGAAAGTAGAACTAAGTGCTTAGTTGTAGGCACAATGTAATGAAAATAACTGTATCCCCCTCTGATATTATTTATAGAACATGTACAGTGACATTGTAATGAAAACAATTCAATTGTATTCCCCTCCAATATTATTTATGGAACCTCCCTTAACCGCTGGACATATGACCCGAGGGATGACACTTTCCAACTTCATCTACAGCATCTTACAACGATGTAAACAATGAACATTATTTTATTTTACTACCAGCAGTATACAGGTGATGGCAATAAATGCCTCCAGCCGGTTCACCACTCATTATCATTGCCCCCACAGCCTTTATTAGCCTCAATTAGCGGCTAGGAAGGGCTAGCGTCTTTTAACGGTTACTATTTGAATCTTTCACCTTCCGTCACTACAAACACCTCACCTGGAGTCCGCGACTGTGACGTAACTTGACCTTCGACCCACATCGCTACCCAGCACAGGTAGAACAGAGTAATCCATGGGGTGGGGATACGAAACAGCCTTGTCCCCCCCATACGACGACATCGAAATCCCAGGTACCTAGTCCACATGCGGGACAAGTCTACAGGAACACACACACACAACACGTTGCTCCTGGGGTTACCCGACACACTGAAGTGGGGCATCCTAAGGCAGGCTTGGACATTCCTCAGGACCGTTCCATTATTACACACAGGGGAGCAGCTAGTATACAGGTGGCAATTACTCAGGTGGTGCCAGTGTCTGATAATATATATATGTTAATTGACCCCTTTGTGTTAATTGCAGGAAAGGTCAAATAAGTTGCTGGGGATGTGGTAAGTGTAACAATGGGTGACAAATATCCAGACAGAGATTAAAACATGTCTGACGGATACCCCCCTATGACTCGTTGACTAGGAGAAGCCAGTATCCTTTTTATTAGGTCAAACATTTCTTTAAGGGAATTCAAACATTAGGTGCAGTGAATGGAGCTAGTCTTATCTGAAGTTATGTTATAAATAAACTGGTTAATAACTTTAGTGCGCATGTAGAAATGTGGTTTGTATCATTAATATAATCCTCACCTGTCAATTAAACACATCTGGTGTTGAGAAAATATATTTCATTAAAACTAAAAATTGATAAACAGTTATAATGAAATAAAATTAATATACATTTTTATGCAAAACTACAGCTAATTTTCCTTAAATTAATTAATAGTTATAAATTAATTACAGGATTTAATTAAAGGATTTAATGTTTTTATACATATTTTTGTTGCTCAACAATTATCAGGGCCAGTATTCAATTAATATTTAGTGAATGTTGGATCAATGAAAATAGGGTTCAGAAAATTATCAATTCATTTCAGTTTTCATTCTAATTAGATTTTTATGGTTCAATCCAATTAACACTCACTGCAGCTATCTGACTCTGCCGTGGCATAGGAAGGTGCCAAAAAGGGGGAGGAGGCACACTTTTATATTTCCACACTTTTACACTATTATAAAGCAAATATAAAGCAAAATATCTGAAAGGTGTGGGGGCACATGCTCTCCTTGCCCCACCCCCATCCCCATCCCCAGCTCCACCTGTTTCCTACGCCAGTGCTGAGTTACCCGTTTGGGAAACGGTTAATGGTTTGTTGTTAAAAAAAAGAAATTTTGTTTTGTTTATCGATACCGCTAGAGCACACTGATTAATTAATCATCGGCTGCTGGATGTCAAATATTTGGTAGTGGTGACAATCTTCAAAAGGCCGGTCCATGTATCATGTCTACATCCTATATATTTATATTCATAAGATCAAGAACACAAAAAGCCTATTCAGCCTGAAGTGAAATGCAGCCCTCATTAAAGTTATACAATAGTTCCATCAGGCTACTCCAATGTGTTACCTCAACATCTTAGCACGTTGACTTTTAGCCATTAGCACAGATTAAGGATCGGGAAATAAATAAACGTGACTCAAAGCGTCAATCAGTTAACACATGTTGTCTTTGTGTCTGGATAATCCTAATCTCGACTCTCTTTGATCTACGATGTTAACCCACTCAGGGTTTTGTTGTTTTGTTTACCTTAATCCTACCACTGAAGAGAAATTTGCATAAGTACTGTAAGACCGTAATTAACAAAACCCAATGGTGTAATCGTCAGTCATTAAACAATGTAAAGAAATATGACTTAACATTTCTGGTTTAATTAAATATGGGAAAGGTTAATATCTGTTTGTAGGGGTGGGGTGGTGATTATCGAACATGGTCCCTAAAACTACGGCCATGGTATGTACTGGTGCACATAAAAGATCCCTTGCTGCTAATCGAAAAGGGTAGCCCATGAAGTGGCGACAGCAGGTTTCCTCTCAATATCTGTGTGGTCCTTAACATATGTCTGATGCCATATAACCATAAATAAAATGTGTTGAGTGCATCATTAAATAAAACATTTCTTTTTTCTCGTGAAGCTGATCATATTCTGTCTTCGACCAAGCCATTGACCATGTCAGAGGTGAGGGCCATGATGAACATGCCCAAACCTTGAATGGATGTGGTAATTAAAAACCATGGTATAGCCCAATGGTAGAGCGCTCGCCTGATGCATGGACCATGTCAGAGGTGAGGGCCATGATGAACATGCCCAAACCTTGAATGGATGTGGTAATATAAAAATGGGAGAATGGGTCCATGGTATAGCCCAACTGGACTTCAGATGTATTCTGGTAGAATGAGGATCACAATGCCTGATGCATGGACCCAGATACATGGTCAGTGGGCCAACTGAGCTATTTCTCACTCCACCCAGTCCATCATGACTGGTATTTGAAATGTTGTGGTATGTGCTATCCTGTCTGTGGAATGGTGCATATAAAAGATCCCTTGCTACTAATGGAATAATCGGGCTGCTGGTGCTCTCTTGCACTTGCAAAATAGGACATCACTTCTCCCACCCACCCCAAAACCTTTTCTGTCCTAGACGGAGAAGCTGGCATAAGTCAACACATGTGCCCATGTCAGGCGTGCACTACAAGAGCTTGCTATGAAAGAGCATGTTAAACCCTATGACCTGACATAAATGGGAAAATAGCAGGTTTTCAGGACTGGCATGACAGGATGAAGCTTGTTCACATTCGCACCACCGTTAATATGGTGTTTACAAACACTGTAGGGAAGGAACACCGACACTGGAATGGGGAAAACTCACAGCACACTTGGGTCGAGCAGATGTATTCTGCTTGGAGACAATGACGATATAACACAATGGGAGAATGGGTCGAGAATCTGCCTTTTCATTGCCCTTAATGCCAACATGGCTGGGTACCCAATAAACAATATAACATCTTTGTTGGCAATGTATTCTGATAAAAAAAGAATGGGTCGACTGGACTTCAGATGTATGCAGACTTTAACACAATGGGAGACAGGACAGCACATACCAGAGTCGACTGGACTTGATGTAAGACAATGAGATATAGAGAATGGGTCACTGACTTCAGGATTCTGCTTGGAGACAATGAGAAAAGAAAAAACAATGGGAGAATGGGTCGACTGGACTTCAGATGTATTCTGCTTGGAGACAATGAGGATATAACACAATGGGAGAATGGGTCGACTGGACTTCAGATGTATTCTGCTTGGAGACAATGAGGATATAACACAATGGGAGAATGGGTCGACTGGACTTCAGATGTATTCTGCTTGGAGACAATGAGGATATAACACAATGGGAGAATGGGTCGACTGGACTTCAGATGTATTCTGCTTGGAGACAATGAGGATATAACACAATGGGAGAATGGGTCGACTGGACTTCAGATGTATTCTGCTTGGAGACAATGAGGATATAACACAATGGGAGAATGGGTCGACTGGACTTCAGATGTATTCTGCTTGGAGACAATGAGGATATAACACAATGGGAGAATGGGTCGACTGGACTTCAGATGTATTCTGCTTGGAGACAATGAGGATATAACACAATGGGAGAATGGGTCGACTGGACTTCAGATGTATTCTGCTTGGAGACAATGAGGATATAACACAATGGGAGAATGGGTCGACTGGACTTCAGATGTATTCTGCTTGGAGACAATGAGGATATAACACAATGGGAGAATGGGTCGACTGGACTTCAGATGTATTCTG
Source organism: Gigantopelta aegis (assembly GCF_016097555.1). NCBI lineage: Eukaryota > Metazoa > Mollusca > Gastropoda > Neomphalida > Peltospiridae > Gigantopelta > Gigantopelta aegis. The sequence continues at coordinate 46,250,207 of NC_054710.1, forward strand.
CTTGGAGACAATGAGGATATAACACAATGGGAGAATGGGTCGACTGGACTTCAGATGTATTCTGCTTGGAGACAATGAGGATATAACACAATGGGAGAATGGGTCGACTGGACTTCAGATGTATTCTGCTTGGAGACAATGAGGATATAACACAATGGGAGAATGGGTCGACTGGACTTCAGATGTATTCTGCTTGGAGACAATGAGCATATAACACAATGGCGTCCTGGGCGACAACAAGGAAGGAAATGTGTTATTTAACGACGCACTCAACACATTTTATTTACGGTTATATGGCGTCAGACATATGATTTAGGACCACACAGATATTGAGAGAGGAAACCTGCTGTAGCCACTTCATGGTCTACTCTTTCCGATTAGCAGCAAGGTATCTTTTATATGCACCATCCCACAGATAGAATAGTACATACCACGGCCTTTGTTACACCAGTTGTGGAGCATTGGTTGGAATGGGAAATAGCCCAATGTGACATCAGTGATTTGTGTAACACCTGTCACACTGGTACACTGCATGTGGGTAGGTTTATGAGTGTTTGACTGTCAAGTCTTTATTGCCATGCTGGGTACGACACACAATAACACCAGGACAAAAGAAAGAAAGAAAGAAATGTTTTATTTAACGATGCACTCGACACATTTTATTTACGGTTATATGGTGTCATACATATGGTTACGGACAACACAGATTTTGAGAGGAAACCCACTGTCGCTACTTCATGGGCTACTCTTTCTGATTAGCAGCAAGGGATCTTTTATTTGCGCTTCCCACAGGCAGGATAGCGCAAACCATGGCCTTTGTTGAACCAGTTATGGATCACTGGTTGGTGCAAGTGGTTTACACCTACCCATCGAGTCTTGCGGAGCACTCACTCAGGGTTTGGAGTCGGTATCTGGATTAAAAATCCCATGCCTCGACTGGGATCCGAACCCAGTACCTACCAGCCTGTAGACCGATGGCGTGCCACGATGCCACCGAGGCCGGTCAAAGAGTGCTCACCTGATGTGCTATCAGTCTAGAATCAATCCCCGTCAGTGGCCCCCAATACTGGTATTATAAAAGGCCATGGTATGTGCTATCCTGTCTGTGATATGGTGCATATAAAAGATCCCTTGCTGCTAATGGAAAAATGTGGTGGGTTTCCTCTCAAAGACTATATGTCAGAATTACCAAATGTTTGACATCCAGTGGCCAATGATTAATACATCAATGTGCTCTAGTGGCATCATTAAATTAAGTGTCACATTGGTACACTGCATTGTGGGTAGGTTGTGTGTGTTTCACTGTGCAGTGTCACATTGGTACACTGCATTGTGGGTAGGTTGTGTGTGTTTCACTGTGCAGTGTCACATTGGTACACTGCATTGTGGGTAGGTTGTGTGTGTTTCACTGTGCAGTGTCACATTGGTACACTGCATTGTGGGTAGGTTTTGTGTGTTTCACTGTGCAGTGTCACATTGGTACACTGCATTGTGGGTAGGTTGTGTGTGTTTCACTGTGCAGTGTCACATTGGTACACTGCATTGTGGGTAGGTTGTGTGTGTTTCACTGTGCAGTGTCACATTGGTACACTGCATTGTGGGTAGGTTGTGTGTGTTTCACTGTGCAGTGTCACATTGGTACACTGCATTGTGGGTAGGTTGTGTGTGTTTCACTGTGCAGTGTCACATTGGTACACTGGTACACTGCATTGTGGGTAGGTTGTGTGTGTTTCACTGTGCAGTGTCACATTGGTACACTGCATTGTGGGTAGGTTGTGTGTGTTTCACTGTGCAGTGTCACATTGGTACACTGCATTGTGGGTAGGTTGTGTGCGTTTCACTGTGCAGTGTCACATTGGTACACTGCATTGTGGGTAGGTTGTGTGCGTTTCACTGTGCAGTGTCACATTGGTACACTGCATTGTGGGTAGGTTGTGTGCATTTCACTGTGCAGTGTCACATTGGTACACTGCATTGTGGGTAGGTTGTGTGCGTTTCACTGTGCAGTGTTTATTGGTACACTGCATTGTGGGTAGGTTGTGTGTGTTTCACTGTGCAGTGTCACATTGGTACACTGCATTGTGGGTAGGTTGTGTGTGTTTCACTGTGCAGTGTTCATTGGTACACTGCATTGTGGGTAGGTTGTGTGTGTTTCACTGTGCAGTGTCACATTGGTACACTGCATTGTGGGTAGGTTGTGTGCGTTTCACTGTGCAGTGTCACATTGGTACACTGCATTGTGGGTAGGTTGTGTGCGTTTCACTGTGCAGTGTCACATTGGTACACTGCATTGTGGGTAGGTTGTGTGCGTTTCACTGTGCAGTGTTTATTGGTACACTGCATTGTGGGTAGGTTGTGTGCGTTTCACTGTGCAGTGTCACATTGGTACACTGCATTGTGGGTAGGTTGTGTGTGTTTCACTGTGCAGTGTCACATTGGTACACTGCATTGTGGGTAGGTTGTGTGCGTTTCACTGTGCAGTGTCACATTGGTACACTGCATTGTGGGTAGGTTGTGTGCGTTTCACTGTGCAGTGTTTATTGGTACACTGCATGTGGGTAGGTTGTGTGCGTTTCACTGTGCAGTGTTTATTGGTACACTGCATGTGGGTAGGTTGTGTGTGTTTCACTGTGCAGTGTTTATTGGTACACTGCATGTGGGTAGGTTGTGTGTGTTTCACTGTGCAGTGTTTATTGGTACACTGCATGTGGGTAGGTTGTGTGTGTTTCACTGTGCAGTGTTTATTGGTACACTGCATTGTGGGTAGGTTATGTGTGTTTCACTGTGCAGTGTTTATTGGTACACTGCATGTGGGTAGGTTGTGTGTGTTTCACTGTGCAGTGTTTATTGGTACACTGCATGTGGGTAGGTTGTGTGTGTTTCACTGTGCAGTGTTTATTGGTACACTGCATGTGGGTAGGTTGTGTGTGTTTCACTGTGCAGTGTTTATTGGTACACTGCATGTGGGTAGGTTGTGTGTGTTTCACTGTGCAGTGTTTATTGCCATGTTGGGTTAGACAGTACACTCTAATGACACGGCAAAACACAATAAATTTCAAGTGACTAACATGTGTCCAAGGATAATACACAGACTTTTTTGATAATTGTCTATTTAACTTTCTGTATTCAATTAATTTTCAAAATCATTGATCTTTCCACCCAAACTTAAAATATAAACTAATACTTTTAATCATAATCCATTCAAAAAAAAAAAATACAATTTTTTTTATTTAATGTAATACATAATCTTCAGAGGAAGGAAATGTTTTATTTAATGATGCACTCAACACATTTTATTTACGGTTATATGGCGTCGGACATATGGTTAAGTACCACACAGATACTGAGGGAGGAAACCCACTGTTGCCACTTCATAGGCTACTCTTTTTCGATTAGCAGCAAAGGATCTTTTATATGCACCATCCCACTGACAGGATAACACATACCATGGCCGTTGATGTATCAGTCGTGGTGCACTGGCTGGAATGAGAAATAGCCAAATGGGGTCACTGACGGGCATCGATCCCAGACCGACCACACTTCAAGCGAGCGCTGTACCACTAAGCTACATCCTGTCCCTAATCTTGAGAGGAAACCACAAGAACACACTGATTACATCAACAGCTATTGCATGTCAAACTTTTAATTCTTTTTGACATGCAGTCTTAGAGGAAACCCGCTGCATTTTTCCATTAGTAGCAAGGGATTTTTTTAGAAACACTTTCCCCACAGACAGGACAGCACATACCAGTGTTTGATATACTGTGATGGGGCACTGGTTGGGGCAGGAATAATCCATGAAATGTAAAATTGTCCTTTATAACCTTTTAAAAATAATTCAATAATAAAAGCATTATAATAACTATTTTGTAAAAAAAATTGCTTATTATTTATTTTAAAAACCATTAACCTTTCCATGAATATTTTTTATAAAAGACATTAAATACAGTAGACTGTCTATATCAACATCTGTGTCATCCAGATTTCTAGTCAAACTGGCACAATCACAAAATATAATGGCAGTGACTCAGTCTTTTGAGTAAATATCTCCTATTAAAATTATGAAGCCCAGCTTTTAAAAATTATTTGGTCCTTTCTCACTTGATTTACGTGGCTAGAAATTGACACAAACAATCCATTAGAGGTCTGCTGATATCCACCAAAGATCTTAGTAAGCTTGAGTTTTCTAAAGCTAGATTTAGTCTTCACCACAGACTCATTGTTGACGAGTAGTTGACTCAACCAGTCCTGCTTCTGTTCAAACCTAATCCCATTTTGCAGTCAGTTAAGTGTGGTTTTAACAGTTCATATTCAATTTTAGTGTGTGTTCGTTCAAGAGTTTTTAGTTTATCTAATAAAAAATTAAATTTCAGATGTGCATGAGGTCTGCCATCAAAGTATGAACTGACCTTAAGACTAGTTCAAGAGAGATAAGGTGAATCAATGAGCCATTGCTGTAACTCAGTATGTTAAGTGTATTTCTACCATTGCATTTTGTCTCACCACCAACAGGTCTGAACATGTTTAGATCTATTTGACGAGCATTATTCCATAACATTAAAGTTCAGTCATATCACTACATACAAGTCATGTCCTTATGTCTATAATTAAGTCTTGATAATTATTTTAATAACTCAGTCTTTTGAGCAATTTGATATCTTAACCATTCTCAACAAACTCAGTCTTTAAGAGTTATGGGATGATTGTTAGCAACTCAGTCTTTTGAGTAATTTGCTATTCAGACCATAACTAGGGTGGCAAATTTTATTTCAATTTGACGAAATAATTTCATTGAATAATTGATATTTTGTTAGAGAATAGCTGGGTTTCTGCTATTTCTGAAGTTTAATACATAATTTGAAGACTTATTTTGCTCACCCAGAGTTAGTCCTGATAACAAGAATTCCACAGAATCAGTTGATTTTCATATCATTTCGTGTACTGTGATAAACATCCATAAGTGCAACTATAAACCAAGTTTGACTGACTTAGGACTTATATAATTTGTGAGAAGCTAATTAAACGTTAATGCAAAAGCTGGTGTTGTTGCTATAGAGATCACCTTGTCTATTGTCAAATTAACCAATTGTTAATTTTTATAAATTTTATTGGATTTTTCAAGTCTACAAGTCTGAAAATTGGTTAAACTGAAATTTAATCCCTGTGCCAGCATCACTACCATTAGAACATTAATACCTCTCACCTTTTTACTTCACAAAGGTACGACAAACATAATGAGAACAATAATGCCCATTACCATCGACCACGAGTCTTATAGGTTGTGAAATCTTTCCGACCCAGTAATAACTATCCTTACATTCGACCCTTACCTTCGACCACAAGTCTTATAAGCTGTGAAATCTCTCCGACCCAGTAATAACGACCCTTACCTTCGACCACAAGTCTCATAAGCTGTGAAATCTCTCCGACCCAGTAATAATGACCCTTACCTTCGACCACGAGTCTTATAAGCTGTGAAATCTCTCCGACCCAGTAATAATGACCCTTACCTTCGACCACCTTATAGTGTGAAATCTCTCTGACCCAGTAATAATGACCCTTACCTTCGACCACAAGTCTTATAGGCTGTGAAATCTCTCCGACCCAGTAATAATGACCCTTACCTTCGACCACAAGTCTTATAAGCTGTGAAATCTCTCCGACCCAGTAATAATGACCCTTACCTTCGACCACAAGTCTTATAGGCTGTGAAATCTCTCCGACCCAGTAATAATGACCCTTACCTTCGACCACAAGTCTTATAGAAATCTCTCCGACCCAGTAATAATGACCCTTACCTTCGACCACAAGTCTTATAGGCTGTGAAATCTCTCCGACCCAGTAATAATGACCCTTACCTTCGACCACAAGTCTTATAGGCTGTGAAATCTCTCTGACCCAGTAATAATGACCCTTACCTTCGACCACAAGTCTTATAAGCTGTGAAATCTCTCCGACCCAGTAATAATGACCCTTACCTTCGACCACGAGTCTTATAAGCTGTGAAATCTCTCCGACCCAGACCCTTACCTTCGACCACAAGTCTTATATGTGAAATCTCTCTTAATAATGACCCTTACCTTCGACCACGAGTCTTATAAGCTGTGAAATCTCTCCGACCCAGTAATAATGACCCTTACCTTCGACCACGAGTCTTATAAGCTGTGAAATCTCTCCGACCCAGTAATAATGACCCTTACCTTCGACCACGAGTCTTATAAGCTGTGAAATCTCTCCGACCCAGTAATAATGACCCTAACCACAAGTATATGACCCAGTTAATGACCTTCGACCACGTCTTATAGTGTGAAATCTCTCTGACCCAGTAATAATGACCCTTACCTGACCACAAGTCTTATAAGCTGTGAAATCTCTCCGACCCAGTAATAATGACCCTTACCTTCGACCACGAGTCTTATAAGCTGTGAAATCTCTCCGACCCAGTAATAATGACCCTTACCTTCGACCACGAGTCTTATAAGCTGTGAAATCTCTCCCACCCAGTAATAATGACCCTTACCTTCGACCACAAGTCTTATAGGCTGTGAAATCTCTCCGACCCAGTAATAATGACCCTTACCTTCGACCACAAGTCTTATAGGCTGTGAAATCTCTCTGACCCAGTAATAATGACCCTTACCTTCGACCACAAGTCTTATAGGCTGTGAAATCTCTCTGACCCAGTAATAATGACCCTTACCTTCGACCACAAGTCTTATAAGCTGTGAAATCTCTCCGACCCAGTAATAATGACCCTTACCTTCGACCACGAGTCTTATAGGCTGTGAAATCTCTCCGACCCAGTAATAACGACTCTTACCTTCGACCACAAGTCTCATAAGCTGTGAAATCTCTCCCACCAAGTAATAATGACCCTTACCTTCGACCACAAGTCTTATAAGCTGTGAAATCTCTCCGACCCAGTAATAATGACCCTTACCTTCGACCACAAGTCTTACAAGCTGTGAAATCTCTCCGACCCAGTAATAACGACTCTTACCTTCGACCACAAGTCTCATAAGTTGTGAAATCTCTCCCACCAAGTAATAACGACTCTTACCTTCGACCACAAGTCTCATAAGCTGTGAAATCTCTCCCACCCAGTAATAATGACCCTTACCTTCGACCACAAGTCTTACAAGCTGTGAAATCTCTCCGACCCAGTAATAACGACTCTTACCTTCGACCACAAGTCTCATAAGTTGTGAAATCTCTCCCACCAAGTAATAACGACTCTTACCTTCGACCACAAGTCTCATAAGCTGTGAAATCTCTCCCACCCAGTAATAATGACCCTTACCTTCGACCACAAGTCTTACAAGCTGTGAAATCTCTCCGACCCAGTAATAACGACTCTTACCTTCGACCACAAGTCTCATAAGCTGTGAAATCTCTCCCACCAAGTAATAATGACCCTTACCTTCGACCACAAGTCTTATAAGCTGTCAAATCTCTCCGACCCAGTAATAATGACCCTTACCTTCGACCACAAGTCTTACAAGCTGTGAAATCTCTCCGACCCAGTAATAACGACTCTTACCTTTGACCACAAGTCTCATAAGTTGTGAAATCTCTCCCACCAAGTAATAACGACTCTTACCTTCGACCACAAGTCTCATAAGCTGTGAAATCTCTCCCACCCAGTAATAATGACCCTTACCTTCGACCACAAGTCTTACAAGCTGTGAAATCTCTCCGACCCAGTAATAACGACTCTTACCTTCGACCACAAGTCTCATAAGCTGTGAAATCTCTCCGTAATAATGACCCTTACCTTCGACCACAAGTCTTATAAGCTGTGAAATCTCTCCGACCCAGTAATAATGACCCTTACCTTCGACCACAAGTCTTACAAGCTGTGAAATCTCTCCGACCCAGTAATAACGACTCTTACCTTCGACCACAAGTCTCATAAGCTGTGAAATCTCTCCCACCAAGTAATAATGACCCTTACCTTCGACCACAAGTGTTATAGGCTGTGAAATCTCTCTGACCCAGTAATAATGACCCTTACCTTCGACCACAAGTCTTATAAGCTGTGAAATCTCTCCAACCCAGTAATAATGACCCTTACCTTTGACCACGAGTCTTATAAGCTGTGAAATCTCTCCGACCCAGTAATAACGACTCTTACCTTCGACCACAAGTCTCATAAGCTGTGAAATCTCTCCCACCAAGTAATAATGACCCTTACCTTCGACCACAAGTCTTACAAGCTGTGAAATCTCTCCGACCCAGTAATAATGACCCTTACCTTCGACCACAAGTCTTATAAGCTGTGAAATCTCTCCAACCCAGTAATAATGACCCTTACCTTCGACCACGAGTCTTATAAGCTGTGAAATCTCTCCGACCGAGTTTTCGAATGTACACATGTACGTCCCCCCGTCGCTGCGCCGCAGGTTCTTGATGGTGACGTGTGTGCCATCTACGGTCTGTCTGAACGTGTTGTGTAGCGGCCGCCCCTCCTTGAACCACATCAGCGTGGGCGTCGGAGAACCCTTCCCCTTACAGAACATCCTAGCTGTCTCGCCACGCCGGTGCTGAAGTAACGCGTTCGAGCTAGAGATGATGTACGGCCGAGCTGAAAAATACAGAGGTGAAAATAATTAAACCTAAATTTGTTCCAATTTGTTCCCTGTGCCACCATCACTACCATTAAAAAATGAATAGCGATATATCTCCTTTTCATTTCACAAAGGTATGTCAAACATAATGAAAACAATAAGAAGCGAGTAATAACAACTCTTACCTTTAACCACGAGTTTCAAGTTTGTTTGTTTTGTTTAACTACACCACTAGAGCACATTGATTGATTAATCATCAGCTGTTGGATGTCAAACATTTAGCAATTCTGGTACATAGTCATCAAAGGAAACCCGCTACATCTTTCCTAATGCAGTACATAATGTGTGGTGTACGTCTGACGTAAATGTTACCAGTGCTTTGTGTTACTGGGCCCAGAGGTTGAAATCAGTGCAGGGTATTCCCCAAAATAGAACTGCGATTTTCAGCAAAAATGAGGGTTGATGATAAAAAAAAAAAAACTAATTAAATCTCTTAAATGGTATGCGACTCCCCATTTTCTTGTAGGTAGATTGGATGTAAGGTGCCTCACTTATTATTGGTATATATCCTGGGTGTGTTTATACGCTGCTTATATCAGTTTTGTTAGTAAATGTTAACATTATCAGCAATAGGAATTGATTTCATACACTGGTTCTGATCCTGAACTTTATTTACTTGCCTATATCCTGTTTAAGGTTCATTACATCACTTCATTTCATTTCAAATTATTTTCGTGCTTATATCCTATTAAGGTTCAAGCACGCTATCCTGGGCACACACCTCAGCTATCTGGGCTGTCTATCCAGGACAATGAGTTAGTTGTTAGTTGGTTAGTGGTTAGTGAGAGAGAAGAGGGTGTAGTGGTCTTACACCTACCCAATGAGTCATTAAGACTCGCTCTGGGCTGGAGCCGGTACTGGGCTGCGAACCCAGTACTTACCAGCCTTATGTCCGATAGCTTGACCACAACACCACTGAGGCTGGTGATGTCACATCCATCGCAATCCCAGTGTCTGGCCATCCCCAGTGGCTTGGTTTTGGATAGAAGGTACAATTGGAACTTATATTTCATTTCATTTCAAATTATTTTCGTGCTTATATCCAATTAAGGTTCAAGCATGCTGTCATGGGTACATACCTCAGCTATCTGGACTGTCTGTCCAGGACAGTTGGTTAGTGGTTAGTGAGAGAGAAGAGGGTGTAGTGGTCTACAGCTACCCACTGAGCCCTTAAGAACTCGCTCTGGGTTGGAGCCGGTACTGGGCTGTGAACCCAGTACCTACCAGCCTGTAGTCCGATGGCTTAACTACGACACCATCTAGGCTGGTCATATCACATCCATTCCAAGCCCAGTGTCTGGCCATCCCCAGTGGCTTGGCTTCGGACAGAAGGTACAATTGGAACCTATAAGATTCTGAATGCAATAGCAGGGAGGTAACTCTATTAGGTCTCACTAACTGAAATCATCAAGGGCTGCCTGGAGGTTGGACTATACCAATTCAAATCCCATAGGCGACCATGTTAACGTTTGTGTTTAAAAACACTATATGCAATATATCAACCAAACTGTGACCCATAAATATCAGTACTACAACCCCTACCTCAAAGTATTAACTGCAGAAAATGGTACCTTTCATGGCTCATTTTCGGTATAACCAGATGTTTCTGCAACACCCCTAGTTTCGCACAAAATTTGAGTACTTTTTTTTACAGGTACCCCATACATGTTCCAAGCACAAGGCTACTTGACACGGTGGTACTACATCAAATAAAATTGCATACATTTTTAGCCCAGATGAAACTAATTTTTTTTACAACCAACACACTCACATTTATAACCAATCACAGGACTTGTGGTGTTAACTTCTCTATCAAAAGTTTGGTGCACCTCGAACTTCGACCCAGCCGGAAATTAATTGGTATAGTGCAACCTGGAGTGGGAGCTAAGCAGATAAGTGTGACACTGATCAGCTTTATGGACTGCAATGAATCTCAGACTGGACGTTCCATCAGTGTTGGGTAACAAATTGGTGTCTGTGAAATATTACAGCATACAGCTGCAGATGATTCCTTTGTCAATCGCGTCTTGGGGCTGGTGCACATCAATGAACTATCACTGGTGCTCCGCGGCTCAAGGAGGCCGCCAACATCGATAAGACACAGAACGGTGCTACTCTCCTGCATGGAGAGAGGCCCAATAATCAATTCCATTTTCAGTTTTATATCTCGACAGGACATTAATTCTCACCTAGGTAGAGAGGCAAGTGGGTTTTATGAATGATGTCTGTGCGAATAAAACCGTCTGTGGGTGAATATACTACAAGTTCGCATTGCCTAGAAAGCTCGGTGGATTAAGATCATTTGCCCGAGGTGCGAAGGGTTGCTGGATCGATTCTCCGTTAGCCGACCTATTGGGTTTTATTTCATTTCACCTCACTTTGTCCAGCTATTGTTCAGTACGCTGTCCTTGGCACACATCTCAGCTGCACCCAGTAGCTCATTTCATTTCAACTTATTTTCGTCCTTATATCTAATTACGGTTCAAGCACGCTGTCCTGGGCTCACACCTCCGCGATCTGGGCTGTGAGTCTAGGACAGTGGGGGCCAACAGCTGATGTGTATTTTTGTATTAAGGTGTCAAAAATGTACTCCCAGCTCATATTTTCCATCCCAACAAGTACCCTATGACTGGTATATCAAACACCATGGTATGTGCTGTCTTGTCTGTGGGGAAATGTATGTAAAAAAAATCCTTTGCTGCTAATGGCAAAATGTAGCGGGAATCATCTGAAGACTGTGTAAGAATCACCAAATGTTTCTTATCCAATGATTAATAAATCGATGTGCTCTAGTGGTGTCATTAAACAAAAAAATCTTTATTGTTTTCCATTTGAGCTATATATCAGGATTTATAGTTGTTTGAAAGAAAGAAAGAAATGATTATTTAACGACGCACTCAACACATTTTTATTTACGGTTATATGGCGTCAGACATATGGTTAAGGACCACATAGATTTTGAGAGGAAACCCGCTGTCGCCACTACATGAGCAGCAAGGGATCTTTTAATTGCGCTTCCCACAGGCAGGATAGCACAAACCATGGCCTTTGTTGAACCAGTTATGGATCACTGGTCGGTGCAAGTGGTTTACACCTACCCATTGAGCCTTGCGGAGCACTCACTCAGGGTTTGGAGTCGGTATCTGGATTAAAAATCCCATGCCTCGACTGGGATCCGAACCCAGTACCTACCAGCCTGTAGACCAATGGCCTAACCACGACGCCACCGAGGCCGGTTTATAGTTGTTTGTGACATAACTATTAGTAGATCTGTGAAGTTGGAGACTAATGTAGATACCTCTATACCAACAGTAGTCAGATTGACCTTTCACTCGTAAAACAATGGCAATCTCGAGGTGTCAAAAATTACATAAAGGAAATTAAATATAAATTGTTTCTGTTACCTTGACATTTAATGTTGGTATCTGTTAGATACAGGATTTGTCCTTTCCTCAATGAGAAGCCTGCGGAATGTGTTATTTATTGGTCACTGTGATGTTAATTAAAGAGACTGTCCTGGGGTTTCTGGTTTTTGACTAGTAGCCTTTTTAACATTACATATTACCAGTACAGTGAAACTCCCCAAGACCAGACCCTCTCTAAACCGGAAACCTCTCTACACCAGACATTTTCCAAGGTCCCGTGATTTTCGCATCTTTTATCACTAAGGTTTACCTATCTAAACCGGAAACCTCTCTAAACTGAACACACCGGATGCCTTATGCATATTTCAAGTGCTACAGTTTCCTTTTATTTTCATGCTTATATCCAATTAAGGTTTAAGAAGGAAGGAAGGAAATGTTTTATTTAACGACGCACTCAACACATTTTATTTACGGTTATATGGCGTCAGACATATGGTTAAAGACAACATGGAAATCCGCTGTCGCCACTTTATGGGCTACTCTATTCGATTAGTAGCAAGGAATCTTTTATATGCACCATCCCACAGACAGGGTAGTACATACTACAGCCTTTGTTACACCAGTTGTGGAGCACTGGCTGGAACGAGAAATAGCCCAATGGGTCCACCGACGGGGATCGATCCTAGACCGACTGCACATCTTCTTTGGAAGCCCAAAGCTTGGCAGCCAGTGTTGCTCCGTTGGGCCAGTGCTTTATCCTGGCTTCACTGTAGAGGGGGCAGAATTGCAGGATGTGCTCTGGGGACTGTGGTCCTGTTTGACGTGGACATTCATCAGTGTCTGCCAGTTTCAGGCAGTACATATGGGATCTGAGATGGCAGTAACTGGTTCTTGTTTACATCCAATTATGGTTCAAGCATGCTGTCCTGGGCACAAACATTAGCTGTCTAAGCTGTCTGGCTCAGTATTAATACATTTAACGATAATGGCAATAAACTATGAGATAAAGAAAGTATTTTTTTTGTTGAATTCACTTTCAATTATTTTCATGCTTATATCCAATTAAGGTTCAAGCATGCTTTTCTGGACACAAAAACCTCAGCTATCTGTGCTGTCTATTTCAACATTAATACATTTAATGACAATACCAACAACTAAAAAATTAAGAAAATTATTTGAAATTTAATTACATGCTTATACCCAATTAAGGTTCAAGCACGCTATTCTGGACACACACACACACCTCAGTTATATCTAAACCATCTGGCCCCCTTTCTAGGTAGAGCCCTGGGCCCCGTTCCACAAAGCAATCTTAGACCTAAGATCGCCTTAAGTGCATAGCTACCTTATGCACGAAGGTGATCTTAGTGCTAAGATCGCTTCATGGAACAGGGCCGTGGAGCATTTAACGACACTAGCCAGCTCCAGACACATTAATAAAATAACGCGTCCATTAATAAGGACTTTGATCTCACTACGTAATATGCTTAGTCCGGTTTATTGAATTTACGACCGAACACCCGACAACGGCCGAACACTGATCCAATATGGCAGACGTCGGCATCCAATCTGCCGTGACGACGGTGATCACCATTCTGCCTTAATTACACCGTTTCCACGGCGAGCACAAACAAATTACGTGAAGTTGTGACCCTCCCGAGTGTTTGTTATGACCACGTGGGATCGGCTGTGTATTCAAATCCAGGTCGGTATTCAAACACACACAGAAACCAATCGCGACGGTACGGCCTGGCCCATCATCGGCTCCTTCCTAATCTCGTTACTTCCCCTTAGATGATGGTCGTGTGACCAAATTGCACTTTTCTGTGTGTGCATCACAATTGGCTCGGGTTTAGAAATGTCAAATAGTGTTCGAAGAAATAAAGATCTTGAAGACGACGGGAAAAGCAATTTCTGTGTAACAACACCTGCGACGCTGGTTAACAAGCGGCTGGTCGGGCGTCTAACATGGTGGCCATTGTGACACCTGGTGTGATTGAGTGCAGAGTAAAACTGTGCAGGGTTAACTCTGGACGAGCAGAAAGTGTCAACACATTATTCCCCCCTCCCCCCCCCCCATCCATTCCATCCCGTATTGTTAGTTTTAGAATTAGGGTGAGGTTCCCTCTTTATACATGTATCAGTATAATTGGGGGTGGGGGGGGAGAGGTGGTAAAAGGTGGAGATCTTTACTGAAAACACCAGGCAATACTGACATTACTGACACCTCCAGGCAATACTGACACCTCCAGGCAATACTGACATTACTGACACCTCCAGGCAATACTGACATTACTGACACCTCCAGACAATACTGACATTACTGACACCTCCAGGCAATACTGACATTACTGACACCTCCAGGCAATACTGACATTACTGACAACTCCAGGCAAAACTGACATTACTGACACTTCCAGGCAATACTGACATTACTGACACTTCCAGGCAATACTGACATTACTGACACTTCCAGGAATACTGACGTTACTGACACCTCCAGACAATACTGACACCTCCAGGCAACACTGACATTACTGACACCTCCAGGCAATACTGACATTACTGACATCTCCAGGCAACACTGACATTACTGACACCTCCAGGCAACACTGACATTACTGACACCTCCAGGCAATACTGACATTACTGACACCTCCAGGCAATACTGACATTACTGACACTTCCAGGCAATACTGACATTACTGACACCTCCAGGAATACTGACGTTACTGACACCTCCAGGCAATACTGACATTACTGACACCTCCAGGCAACACTGACATTACTGACACCTCCAGGCAATACTGACATTACTGACACCTCCAGGCAATACTGACATTACTGACACCTCCAGGCAATACTGACATTACTGACACCTCCAGGCAATACTGACACCTCCAGGCAAAACTGACATTACTGACACTTCCAGGCAATACTGACATTACTGACACCTCCAGGCAATACTGACATTACTGACACCTCCAGGCAATACTGACACCACGACTGATACTATGGATGGATAGATGGACGGACGGACGGATAGACAGAATGAGGGACAAATGGATGGACAAACGAACAAACGGGATGGATGGATGGATGGATGGATGGATGGATGGATGGATGGATGGATGGATGGATGGAAGGATGGATGGAAGGATGGATGGATGGATGGATGGATGGATGGATGGATGGATGTCTTGCAACAACCCAGCATAAAAAATATATCTGCTATTGGCTGTCAAACTAAGATAAATGTGTAAATGAAATGACAATTAACATTGATATAAAAGTTCAAGCAGACACTACAACCACCATCACTACAACCACCATCACTGCGACCCACCATCACTACGACCATCATGACTAGGACCACCATCACTATGACCACCATCACTAGGACCACCATCACTATGACCACCATCACTACGACCACCATCACTAGGACCACCATCACTAGGACCACCATCACTAGGACCACCATCACTATGACCACCATCACTATGACCACCATCACTACACAACATTGACAGTTGTTTCAACAAATGCATATTCACCATCGTCATTAGTTTAAAAAAAAATCACAATCCTGATGGTGGACATCAATCTTGCAGTGGAATGCCACGTTACATGTATGGCTTACTAAAGCAGCGACTAAGACCTGTGGGATCAGTGCATGGCGAGGAGGAGGAGTGCGAACAAGCCGTCCGGGCTAATGTCCTCCTTTAAAACGCTCAGAACACAAGCCCCCGGTATTTGGCCAACAATTGAAAATTCACAGAGATTTCCATCTGTCACTGGAAACTGTCAAGGAAAGGTTCTTCAGCCAGTCAAAGAATTCTTTGAAGATGAAGACACGTGCACATGCAGAATGATAATTGGGTTTGAATTGGCGTTGGGAAGAGCAGGGCCCAGTTTTGCACATGAACGTAAATCTACATGGCTAAACTACAATTCTTATTACTATTATAGTACAACAAATAGAGTTTGAAGAAGGAAGGAAATGAGTTTATTTAATGATGTGCTGAACACATTTTATTTACGGTTATATGACGTCGGACATATGGTTAAGGGCCACACAGATATTGAGAGAGGAAACCTGCTGTCACCACTTCATGGGCTACTCTTTTCGATTAACAGCAGGGGATATTTTATATGCACCATCCCACAGACAGGGTGGTACATACATGTACCTTTGTTATACCAGTTGTAGAGCACTGGCTGGAACAAGAAATAGCCCAATGGGCCCACCGACGGTAGGATCGATAGCACATCAGGCGAGCGCTGTACCACTGAGCTACATCCTGCCCCCCTTCCCCCTAAAAAAATTTTTAAACAAACTATTCAAGGATTTGCAATATATTATTATGGGTGACATAGGATCATTGAGACACAAGACGAATACATGTCCACTTAGACTGAATTGCAACAGAACCAAAAAAAACCTAAATAATGAAACTAATAAAATTGGGTTCACCGAACTGAAATTGAAAAAAGAAAATCCAAATTACTGCTTTAATTTAAAAACCCGATTAAACTGTAATCTTTAGGGTTCAGTACAGCAATTGGGATGACAGGACTTCTTGAACCGAGGTAGAAATGTATTGCACGATGTCGCAAAGGCAACAAAGGCAAGACTCGGGTCTCCATTTGTCTGCGATGTTCTTCTTAATTGAATCTTAGCTTGGTGTTTAGGTTGTGACAAGACGAATCTCCACACAATCTGACCCCACCACCCCGGAATCAAGTCGTCTGTCAATCACTTACCCAGTGCAGGCACGTCACTTCACAGTGGTTATTTTATTATGTATTACATGGCGGGCTTCATAGTTTTGATGACAGGAGGACATGATGTAAAGAGTTTTTATTTTATTATGTATTACATGTCGGGCTTCATAGTTTGATGGGAGAGGAGGGGCAAGATGTAGAGCTCTGTTCTTATTTCATGTAACTCTGTAACTCTGTCTCTTCTCTCTCTCTCTTTCTCTCACTTTCTCGCTTGCTCTCACTCACCTCTCTCTCTTTTTCCATCTCTCCTCTTCTCTTCTCTCTCTCCTCTCCCTCCCTCCCTCTCACCTTTCCCACTCCCTCCCTACTAACTCCTCCATAACATAATTATCCATCATCAATTAAAAAATTTGTGTCCAATTTTTTGTTATGAACCATATTACACCATCAATTATTTAACACAAGCTCGACTTCACAGTGCTGTCACACAAAAACTCATTCACTCTCTCACTCTCTCTAAATCCCTCCCTCCCTCTCCCCTCTATCCACCCTTTCTCTCTCTCCCTCTCTCTCTCTCCCTGTCTCTCTCCCTCTGTGTGTGTCTCTCTCTCCCTCTCTCTCTCCCTCTCTGTGTGTGTCTCTCTCTCTCTCCCTCTCTGTGTGTGTCTCTCTCTCTCTCTCTCTCTCTCTCTCTCTCTCTCTCTCTCTCTCTCTCTCTCTCTCTCTCTCTCTCTCTCTCTCTCCCTCTCCCTCTCCCTCTCCCTCTCCCTCTCCCTCTCCCTCCCCCCCCCCCCAATGATCTATTATTCAAAGTGTCCGCCCAGCATGCAGCCCCCAACAAGCATGGCTTAATGACTCCACTGGGAGGACGATGCCAGTTACTTAGACATATTGTCAGTGAGGCAGGTGACGAAGGAAGCGCGGCCAAATTAAAAGCTCATCTGGCAGTGAGACAAAAACTCTTACCAGTAATTTAAAACTCGTCGCCACAGCTCGGAAGTATCATTACAGACGAGGAGAGCAAACGCATTGTTGTCAGGTCTCGTGGTTAAGGCGTGCATGTTTGCAGGGTTGTAAGAAACAATAGGTGTAATTACACGGCATATGTGTCGTCCTGTCTGTGGGAAAGTGCATATATAGAATCTCCCTTACTGCTAAAGGAAACAATATATGGATTAAAGTTTGTTTGCTTTCTTTAAAGGCATCACCAGAGAACAGTGATTAATTAATCACCACCTAATGGAAGGCAAACATTTGATAATTCTGACAGTGTCTTCAGAACAGAACAGAACAGAACAGAACAGAACAGAACAGAACAGAGCTTTATTACACTCACGCCGTTGCATGACATATGAGGAGTATGATACATAAACTGTAGTGATGCACTATCTTCAGAAGACATGGCAGCACATACCAGTCTAAATTTGTTACCCATTTTGTTGGATGGATTTTGTGGTCAGGGCGTAGTATACCTAATACCAGTAATCTGCTGCCTAGCCACATAACCTGCATTATTATCTAGGCAGTATTTAAATTGTGAAGATCATGTAGGGCTATCAAATCAAATGCATGTACTGAGTATATCTCACCATGTTAATGTTCTAAACATCAGACCAGGACTCTCGCTCTCCATCACTCTCCTGACATCACTCTCCTGACATTACAGAGTTCAATCAGAGCAATACATGTACTGAGTATATCTCACCATGTTAATGTTCTAAACATCAGACCAGGACTCTCGCTCTCCACCACTCTCCTGACATTACAGAGTTCAATCAGAGCAATACATGTACTGAGTATATCTCATCATGTTAATGTTCTAAACATCAGACCAGGACTCTCGCTCTCCATCACTCTCCTGACATTACAGAGTTCAATCAGAGCAAAACATGATGTATACATGTACTGAGTATATCTCAACACCATGTTACTAAACATCAGAAGATATCTCACCATGTGTTAAAGTTCTAAACATCAGACCAGGACTCTCGCTCTCCATCACTCTCCTGACATTACAGAGTTCAATCAGAGCAATACATGTACTGAGTATATCTCAACACCATGTTAATGTTCTAAACATCAGACCAGGACTCTCACTCTCCATCACTCTCCTGACATTACAGAGTTCAATCAGAGCAATACATGTACTGAGTATATCTCAACACCATGTTAATGTTCTAAACATCAGACCAGGACTCTCACTCTCCATCACTCTCCTGACATTACAGAGTTCAATCAGAGCAATACATGTACTGAGTATATCTCAACACCATGTTAATGTTCTAAACATCAGACCAGGACTCTCGCTCTCCATCACTCTCCTGACATTACAGAGTTCAATCAGAGCAATACATGTACTGAGTATATCTCACCATGTTAATGTTCTAAACATCAGACCAGGACTCTCGCTCTCCATCACTCTCCTGACATTACAGAGTTCAATCAGAGCAATACATGTACTGAGTATATCTCAACACCATGTTAATGTTCTAAACATCAGACCAGGACTCTCGCTCTCCATCACTCTCCTGACATTACAGAGTTCAATCAGAGCAATACATGTACTGAGTATATCTCACCATGTTAATGTTCTAAACATCAGACCAGGACTCTAGCTCTCCATCACTCTCCTGACATTACAGAGTTCAATCAGAGCAATACATGTACCTCAGCTAAACATCCCAGGACTCTAGACATTACAGAGTTCAATCAGAGCAATACATGTACTGAGTATATCTCACCATGTTAATGTTCTAAACATCAGACCAGGACTCTAGCTCTCCATCACTCTCCTGAGAGTATATCTCATCATGTTAATGTTCTAAACATCAGACCAGGACTCTCGCTCTCCATCACTCTCCTGACATTACAGAGTTCAATCAGAGCAATACATGTACTGAGTATATCTCACCATGTTAATGTTCTAAACATCAGACCAGGACTCTCGCTCTCCATCACTCTCCTGACATTACAGAGTTCAATCAGAGCAATACATGTACCTAGCTTCCATTAGCATGGGCGGGACGTAGTCCAGAGGTAAAGCATTCGCTTCATGCGTGGTCAGTCTGGTATATCAAAGGCTGTGGTATGTGTTATCCTGTCTGTGGGTTGATGCATATAAAAGATTCGTTGCTGCTAATCGAAAAGAGTAGCGCCATGAAGTGGCGACAGCAGGTTTCCTCTCTCAATATCTGTGTGGTCCTTAACCATATGTTCGACACCATATAACCATAAATAAAATGTGTTGAGTGCATCGTTAAATAAAACTTTCCTTCCTTCCCCTTAGCATGTGAATTTATATATGGAATCCTTTTCTCTTTTTTTAAACAACACCACTGGAGCACATTGATTTATTAATAATCAGCTATTGGATGTCAAACAGAGAGGAAACCCGCTAAACTTTTGCATAGTAGCAAGGGATCTTTTATATGCACCATTCTACAGACAGGATAGCAAATACCACGGCCTTTGATATAGCAGTCGTGGTGCACTGGTTGAAATAAGAAACAGCCCAATGGTCCCACCAACAGGGATCGATCCTAGACTGACCGCGCATCAAGCGAGTACTTTACAACTGGACAGATAATGATTACATCTCACCATGATAATGTGTCAAACATCAGACCTTGGCCCCGTTCCACGAAGCGATTTTAGCACTAAGATCACCTTAAGTGCATTAGGTAGTTATACATTTAAGGTGATCCTAGCACTGAGATGGCTCCATGGAACGTGACCCTGGACATTTGAAGGGAGCTATCACTCTCACTCGCCATCACTCACCTCTCACTCGCCATCACTCACCTCTCACTCGCCATCACTCGCCATCACTCACCTCTCACTCGCCATCACTCACCTCTCACTCGCCATCACTCACCTCAGACTACAGCTCAATGAGAGCAATATCTAGCTCCCCTTAGCATGTGAATTTATATATGGAATCTTAAATGGCTCCCCATAATCTAATGTGAGGAAGCAATCACTCCTCTATTTGTTTTCATTCTAGGGGCGGGACTTAGCTCAGTCGGTTGAATGCTTGCTTGAGGTGCTTGTGTCGCAAGATCGAACCACCTTGGTGGATCCATTCAACTGACTGTTTTTTTCTCATTCCAGCCAGTGAACCACAACTGGACAAAGGCCGTGGTATGTGTTATCCTGTCTGTGGGAAAGTGTATATAATGCTGCTATTGGAAAAATGTAGCGGGTTTCCTCTGATGACTATGAGTCAGAATTACCAAATGTTTGATATCCAATAACCGATGATTAATTAATCAATGTGCTCTAGTGTTGTCGTTAAACAAAACAAATGTTCATGTCAAGGTCTGGACCAAGTTTCTGATAAACCTGTCATCAGCATTCTGAGAGCACTACTGCCGGGCTAAAAAAAATTCATATCTCATAAATTTAAGGGCCATAACTCTGCAAAATATGGGTAAAATCGCCATGTATGTTAAACTTGATCAGTAACAGTACATGATAAAGCCATACACAAAATATGGGTAAAATCGCCATGTATGTTAAACTTGATCTGTAACAGTACATGATAAAGCCATACACAAAATATGGGTAAAATCGCCATGTATGTTAAACCTGATCTGTAACAGTACATGATAAAGCCATACACAAAATATGGGTAAAATCGCCATGTATGTTAAACCTGATCTGTAACAGTACATGATAAAGCCATACACAAAATATGGGTAAAATCGCCATGTATGTTAAACTTGATCTGTAACAGTACATGATAAAGCCATACACAAAATATGGGTAAAATCGCCATGTATGTTAAACTTGATCAGTAACAGTACATAATAAAGCCATACACAAAATATGGGTAAAATCGCCATGTATGTTAAACATGATCTGTAACATGATAAAGCCATACACAAATAAAGCCATACACAAAATATGGGTAAAATCGCCATGTATGTTAAACTTGATCAGTAACATGATAAAGCCATACACAAAATATGGGTAAAATCGCCATGTATGTTAAACTTGATCAGTAACATGATAAAGCCATACACAAAATATGGGTAAAATCGCCATGTATGTTAAACTTGATCAGTAACAGTACATGATAAAGCCATACACAAAATTTCAACTCAATATCTCAGGGCATTGTGAAAATAAAAAACATTAAAAAACTAAATGTGGGACAGATGGACAGAAGGACAGACAGACGGACGGATGGACGGACCGACAGACAGATGGACAGACGGACAGACGGACAGAAATGAAACCTATAGTCCCCTTCAGCAGGACAGGTTGTTAGATCCACCGATTGGAATCGACCCTACAACCTATTACACCTCAAGCCAGAAATCTGCCAGCAAGCCACAACACACACCATTATCAAAGCAATATTTAACATTGCGAAGACCACCTTGTTTTATCGAATCCATCACACGCATACTGATCGTATCTCTCGCAATGTTAATGTTCGAAAACAACCCGTACACCAATACGTGTGTAGCCATGAGGGAGTAAAACACATCGTTAATGAAATGCCTTACCACCGAGATTGCATATAAATGAACAGCGTTATGAATCATTCACGACACGTAATTAAATTACAAGCATGCGGGGCCAGGCGGCCGAGTGTAGCCGCGGTAACTGCGGAGTCTGTGTACGATTCACCAAGTGCCACCATTCCTAACTTAGTGACAGCCGCAGAGGAATTTACTTGTTAAAAAACCGATGCTCATTAATCAACGAACATCCAAACTCAAAAGAGTGATGCCACTGTGCATAGGGGATTCGTTTCAAATGGTCGGCCGCCACAGGGCATCGCGTTTCTGCAGCTAAAATTAAATATTAAATACACGGTCTTCTTTAGAACATTAATGGCTGTGTATTCTTCTTCTTTTTTTTCATTTCAACTTATTTTCATGCTTATATCTAATTAAGGTTCAAGCACGCTGTTCTGGGCACACACCTCAGTTATGTGGGCTGTCTGTCCAGGACACTGGGTTAGTTGTTAGTTGTTATTGGTTAGTGAGAGAGAAGAAGGTGTAGTGGTCTTACACCTATACCCACTGAGTCGTTAAAACTCGCTCTGGGTGGGAGCTGGCACCAGGCTACAAACCCAGTACATACCAGTCTTATGTCTGATGGCTTAACCACGACACCACCGAGGCCAATGTGTATTCTATTGTTTCTTACTGTCATACCTTTTCTGATACCCAAGAGCCGATGTGTATTTTCGTGCTGGGGTGTCGTTAAACATTCATTCATTATAGTCATAATGTTTTACTAGTAGTAGAAAACATTTATATTAGTAAAATGATATGTGCCACCACAAATTTGATTACACAAAATACCAAAATATATCAAAAGCTGTGGTATGTGCCATAATACACTATTTTATTAATATGTGAGGATACATCACAGACTGTGATATGTGCCATCACATGCTATTTGATTATACAATGTACTAAGATACATCACAGACTGTGATATGTGCCACCACATGCTATTTGATTGATATGCTAACGTACATCACTAGCTGTGATATGTGCCATCACATGCTATTTGATTGATATGCTAACCTACATCACTAGCTGTGATATGTGCCACCACATGCTATTTGATTGATATGCTAACGTACATCACTAGCTGTGATATGTGCCACCACATGCTATTTGATTGATATGCTAACGTACATCACTAGCTGTGATATGTGCCACCACATGCTATTTGATTGATATGCTAACGTACATCACTAGCTGTGATATGTGCCACCACATGCTATTTGATTGATATGCTAACGTACATCACTAGCTGTGATCACCAGACTGTGATATGCTAACGTACATCACTAGCTGTGATATGTGCCATCACATGCTATTTGATTGATATAACGTACATCACTAGCTGTGATATGTGCCATCACATGCTATATTGATATGCATCACATCACTGCTGTGATATGTGCCACCACATGCTATTTGATTGATATGCTAACGTACATCACTAGCTGTGATATGTGCCACCACATGCTATTTGATTGATATGCTAACGTACATCACTAGCTGTGATATGTGCCATCACATGCTATTTGATTGATATGCTAACGTACATCACTAGCTGTGATATGTGCCACCACATGCTATTTGATTGATATGCCAAGGTACATCACAGACTGAGATATGTCACATGCTACTTGACTGATATGCTACATCATGTGTATTGGAATGTCTATATAAAAGAACATCTTGTTCATTCTAAATTCCATAGCACCAAAACCAACCCTCTGCCTGTTACAGACTACAGTCAGGCGGCTGGTGCTGTCTTGCACCTGTCAGTGCAGGCGGTCCCCTCTCCCACCCACCCCAACCCTTTCCTGGGCGGAGGAGTCGATTGAGGCTGGCACCTGCATCCATGACAGGCATGCTGCTACAACAGCTTGCTCTGAATGTGCAGGTAAAACCCTCTGACCTGATCTGATCTGACCTACAAGTCTACCAGAAGCATCCTGATGCTATGTCGACATGTTAGTGTGCCAAGTCTACCAGAAGCATCCTGATGCTATGTCGACATGTTAGTGTGCCAAGTCTACCAGAAGCATCCTGACGCTATGTCGACATGTTAGTGTGCCAAGTCTACCAGAAGCATCCTGACGCTATGTCGACATGTTAGTGTGCCAAGTCTACCAGAAGCATCCTGACGCTATGTCGACATGTGCCAAGTCTACCAGAAGCATCCTGACGCTATGTCGACATGTTAGTGTGCCAAGTCTACCAGAAGCATCCTGACGCTATGTCGACATGTTAGTGTGCCAAGTCTACCAGAAGCATCCTGACGCTATGTCGACATGTTAGTGTGCCAAGTCTACCAGAAGCATCCTGACGCTATGTCGACATGTTAGTGTGCCAAAGCAACCTGTACACCACACAGCCAGTAGAACTAAAGCACCATCAATGAAAAGATTTACTTAACAGATTGCATATAAACGAATCTGTCACGACATGTAATTACATTATGAGCATGCAAGGCCAGGCGTCCAACTGAACCATTGCTTCAGGTGCTTGCATCGCAGGATCAAATCACCTCAGTGGATCCATTCAACTGATTGGGTTTTTTCTCTCATTTCAACCAGTGAACCACAACTGGTCAAAGGCTGTGGTATGTGCTTTCCTGTCTACTGGAAAGCGCATAAAAAAAAATCCCTTACTGCATTAGGAAAAATGAAGTGGGTTTTCTCTGATGACTACGAGTCAGAATTATCATATGTTTGACATCCAACAGCCGATGATTAATCAATCAATGTGTTCTAGTGGTGTCGTTAAAATGTTGGGTTTTTTAAATGATGTAACCGTCCTGTCTGAAAGATTCACAAAATTCCACCCAGAGCAAGTTTTAACTGCACTAACTTCTCTCTCAGAGAGGGTGGGATGTAGCCCAGTGGTAAAGCACTCGCTTGATGTGCGGTCGGTTTAGGATCGATCCCCATCGGTGGACCCATTGGGCTATTTTTCGCTCCAGTCAGTGCACCACGACTGGTACATCAAAGGCCATGGTATGTGCTATCCTGTCTATGGGGTGGTGCATATAAAAGATCCCTTGCTGTTAATCGAAAATAGCACATGAAGTGGCGACAGCGGGTTTCTTCCCTCAATATCTGTGTGGTCCTTTACCATATGTCTGACGCCATATAACCGTAAATAAAATGTGTTATGTGCATCGTTATATAAACCATTTCATTTCTCTTTCAGTATCAGCTAACAATTAACTCACTGTCCTGGACAGACAGACCAGAAAATTAAAGGAATTAGTCTTAAAGATATAACATTAACATTAGCTATAGTGTATCAAACAAAGTTGTATTTCATAAATGTTAACTTTAAAAAACTCACAAAATAAATGAATACATGGAATGAATGAATGAATGAACGAACGAACAAACCAATGAATGAACTAACGAATGAACGACTGATTGATTGAATGACTAATTGATTGAACGAACGAACGAACGAACGAACGAACGAACGAACGAACAAACTTTTTTGTGATGATCGAATGAGTAAATGAATTATTGGGTTTTTTCATCTCCTAACAGTTATGTTTCCACAAAGCACTTCTTGGTGACGTATATGTCAGCCTCTCTTCCTTGTTTCAGTTTCCCCCCATGAAGCCCGGCTTGGTGACATGTTTCCTGGCCGCTCACACCCCGGCTATTGAAACACACTTCATCATGCTCCCTGGTTCTCGAAAGCAGACATTTTACGCTTCGTTGTTACAAATTACCAAACAAACTGAGCTGGAAAATTTGACGGATTGGGGTGAGATTCAGCACAAGACTACATAAGCTGGCCATTTGGGCCAGGATGAAACCCATCAAACTGATCTGTGTTGAGCTTTCTTAAAATGCTCCTAGGCCCTACGGAGAACCTGAGGTGCACAGTAGCATTTGTTTGAGATACTGAGGTTCCTGTAAGTGTCATAAGAAGAAGGAGGAAAATGAAGAAGAAGCAAAAAAAGGAGGAGGAAAAGAAGAGGAAGAGGAAGAAGAAGAAAAGTCAAACAGTTTTTTGTGAGAAACTTAATCTGGTAGACAGACTGTAAATATTAGCCTAACATGTTCACAAGACATTGATAATTTTAGTAGGCACAAAAACTACTGGAATTCACACTGAATAATTTAAAGGGACATTCCCGAGTTTGCTGCATTGTAAGATGTTTCCGACTAATAAAATATTTCTACGATTAAACTTACATATTAAATATATTTTCTTGTTTAGAATATCAGTGTCTGTGTATTCAATGTGTTTTTGGTCGTTTTAATATTTGTAAGAAGCCCAAACTGGATTTTGTCTTCAAATAATTTCTTACGTACAAAAAAATCTTTTAGGAAATAAAATGAAATTTAACCTAGTAAAAATACTAGAACGATCAAAAACAAGTTTAATATACAGCCACTAATATTTTATGCCAAAAAATGTAATTACAGTCGTCAAAAAGTCTCTGTTAGTCGATAACATCTTAAAAATTGCAACAAACTCAGGAATGTCCCTTTAAAATAAATTAACAATTTTTTTTGTGTTGTTTAACTGTTAAAATGGGCCTAAAATTATCATAAGATACTGATAATTTTAATACACAAACACTATGGAAATTTAAACTGAATAATTTATATAAATTAAAGATAATTTACATCATTTAAAGATAATTTACATAAATTAAGGATAATTTACATAAATTAAAGATAATGTACATAAATTAAAGATAATTTACATAAATTAAAGAAAATTAAATATTGGCATTTCTGCTGTGGTTCAGTATAGTTTTAATTTCATAATCAGATTTAAACATAATAATAATCATCTTTACTGTATAAATTAAAACACATGTATATCTGACACTGAGCTTTAACTAAATAATCTAGCCAGTGCACCACAACTGGTACAATTGTATATCAAAGACCGTGGTATGTGCTATCCTGTGTGGGATGGTGCATATAAAAGATCCCTTCTTACTACTGGAAAAAATTAGCGGGTTTCTTATCTAAGACAATATGTCAATTACCAAATGTTTGACACCCAATAGTTGATGATTAATAAATGTGCTCTGGTGGTGTCGTTAAACAAAACAAACTTTAACTAAATAGCTGTGGATTAAAGTGTGCCAAAAATCATGTTGAACAAACATTCCTTTCGTTTCTTTTTCCCATTCTCTCCAGTGTGTGAGAAACTGAGTCAAACATCATAGTATATATACACCCACAATGGCCGTTCCACAACAGGTCAGAAACCCATCTCATAAAGCTCTGCCTTACCCACACCAGTTATTTTATATTCCCAGAACTCCTTCAAACATCGTGTCGTAAACCATCAGCTGAATAACCAGCCAGAAAACCAGACACAGCCACGATGACAGCTCGCCGTAACTCCCGCCGAAATGAAGCGAGGGGTCGGAGGTCGGATTGTTTCCCCGGCACGGTATTGATTGGTTGTAAAAGCAGTAATGTTTCGGGGCGAGATAGCACATTAAATGTGTGAGAATAATGGAGCAGCGGTCAGCTAATTGGCCAATTAATACAGAAACCGACCGACAGCTTCGGCACCATAACCAACACAATAAAACAATATCGAGAGTTATGTCCCTTGGTGTCAGTGTGATAACACTGTTTTGTGGGTTTTTTAAATTAACATTAAATCAAATACAATTTTGTTTAACACAATGTAGCTAATGTTAATGTTGTTATTTTTAGGACTAATGTACATGTATATATGGTATAGATTATTACCAGAGTATGTTTTGGTATCACCAATATCATATATTAGGAATACAAATTGTATTACGCGAGCTTCTGGTGACCGTAATACATTATTTTTATTCCTAATATACTGACAGTGCAGAAACATATAATGGTAATATTCTTTTTATTATATAATCTCAAATTTGAAAATTGGTGATCAGTTGAAAACTGAGTAGCAACTATTATTTAATATTTTAGAATGGTGTAGTGATCTTAAAGGGACATACCCTAGTTTTTAAACACTAAGGCATATTTTTTACTATTAGAGCCATTTTTGATAACTGAAATCATACTTTATTTAGATTTTATTGTTTAGATTATCTATTTCCGTACATTCGAAGTGTTTTTGGTCATCCTGGTGTTTTTAAGTGCATTTCTCATATTTTTAAAAATGCACATGCATCTGAGAAGTAAAAGTTATGGAGTCGATCTTTAGTCTATTTTTAGAGGGTATTTCACCATTTCAAAGTCACACAGACTCATGTTTCACTCACTTGTAACTTTATCCAAATGTGTTACAGGTTTGTAGATTAACTAAATTTACCCGGTAATATTAATTTTCCCAGGTTGAAACTAGGGTCTGTCTCTTTAACAATTTGTGTAGAGAACTGTGATGCGATACTGAACAAAATGTTCCCCGACAATATATTTTTGTAAACTTTATACTTACCTATACTTGCAGACATCAATACACAAAATTGTCATAAACCCATATGATAATTTAGTGTATTAACCCAGTTAATAATGGTATGCAAATTTGCAAGGTCTCTAGGTCATGTGTTGCTGTAGATGAGTCATTTGCTTACAAGCCAGCAATATTTAGTTAAAATGTGCCAATCGTGCTGATGTCACAATACTGATGACAGTGACTTTAGAATTGTGATTTACTAAAAAAAAAAAATTAAATTGTTAGATAGATAGATAGATAGAATTCGTTACCCGTGTTTTTTAAAATATAAAATATGAACGTCGTCTAGTTAATCGGTATTTGTCGAGGCTCCGCTATGATTAACACACACTCAGTTGATATTTCACATAATTAAAAACACTCATGATGAATCCTCTATGTATAATTAACAGATAAAATAATTAAAGAAAACAAACTTTGACTTGAATAATTTACAATATATTCAATTTGCAAAGTAATTAAATTCTCAAAGTATGTGATGTGAAAGCTATTACCTACTCAATGTCAGTTTATTGTATATGCTATCTACTATAAGATCAATCTCATTTATTTATAAAGCTTTACACAATGGTAATGGCTGTGTGTGCTCTGACACTGTAACATAAAGATTATTCACCTGTACATTCAATAACATTTTCAAAGTGCTTATTACTCTGTAATGATCAAGTTCAACTTTATAGTTAATATTTAATATTTTTGTAATGAACTAATACATTGTGTGGTTAATATTTAATATATTTTCAAATTAAACAGCAGAAATGAGATCTGTTTGCATGATTAACAAACCCACACAATGACAGATCTTCATTATACATTTTCCCCAGAGACAGGACAAAACATATCACCATCAAGAACAATTATATAAGTGGATTTAAAAAACACAATAAAACAGATAAAGGTAAAAGCTAAAATTTGTTTCAGTTTTCCTGACACCACTATACAGCACATTGATTTAGTAATCATTGGCTATTGGATGTCAAAAATTTGACAAATTTGACATATAATCTTAAGAGAGGAAACCCACTACTTTTTTCTATTAGTAGCAAGGGATCTTTTATATGCACTTTCCCAAAGACAGGACAGCACATACCACGACCTTTAATGCACCGCTCATGTTGCACTGGTTGGAACGGGAGACAAAACCCAACCAGAGAATGGGTCCACTGACTCAAGCACATCAAGTGATCACTCGTGAAACTAAGGCAATTTATTTATTTCAACTTAATTTCGTGCTTATATCCAATTAAGATTCAAGCACGCTGTCCTGGGCACACACCTCAGCTATCTGGGATGTCTGTCCAGGACAGTGGGCTAGTTGTTAGTTGGTTAGTGGTTAGTAAGAAAGAAGACAGTGTAGTGGCTTTACACCTACCCACTGAGTCGCTAAAACTCGCTCTGGGTTGGAACTGCGGACCCTGTACCTACCAGCCTCTAGTCCGATGGCTTAACCACAGCACCACCGATGCCGGTACTAAGGCAATTGTGTTTTATGTCAAGTATATGTACACACAAATTCGAAGCACACACTCTACATGCCATTACTGCAGTTCACAGGCTACGTCAACTTCTTCACATACTTCAACAGAGCTTACCCTGTCCACTGCCAAATTAGCCAAATGCTAATTTTTATACAAAGTGGCTACAACATTTAGTCTTTGGCTAATAAAATACTTCATAAATTAAGCACATTTTATTAGTTTCCATGGAAATTCTCTACATATCTGAAAATTGGCTAAACCAAAATTAGGTCCAGTGTAAGTCCTGCTTGAGTCTTATAACAAACATTATATATACATGTATATATGGATTTTAAACAAGTTTCTTTTGTTTAACGACACCACCAGAGCACCTTGATTAATTAATCATCGGCTATTGGATGTCAAACATTATATATACATGTATATATGGATTTTAACAAGTTTCTTTTGTTTAACGACACCACCAGAGCACCTTGATTAATTAATCATCGGCTATTGGATGTCAAACATTTAGTAATTCTAACCACTAACCTACATCCCATTATCGCAGTTTACAGAATACATCATCTTCTTCAAATAATTCAATCTCACAAAGGACAATTATATATACTATGTGTACATCGTATGGCTGACTGTTGTATATCATGTACATAAGTCTCAAGTACTCTCTCTAGCCACTGAACTACATCCCATTATTGCAGTTTACAGAATACATCATGTTCACAGACTTCAATATCACAACAGACAATCATCTATATACATGTACTTGTATATGCATTTAAAAAAAAAAACACACAATAAAATGGACGATTGTGTTTTATATCACATACATGAGTCTCAAGCACTCTCTCTAGCCACTGAACTACATCCCATCACTGCAGTTTACAGAAGACATCATGTTCGCAGACTTCAATATCACAACAGACAATTATCTATATATATACTAGTATATGGATTAAAAAAAACACCTACAATAAAACGGATGGTTGCGTTTTATATCACATACACGAGTCTCAAGCACTCTCTCTAGCCACTGAACTACATCCCATTACTGCAGTTTACACCATACATCATGTTCACAAACTTCAATATCACAACAGACAATTATCTATATATATGGAGTTAAAAAACACAGATAATAAAAATCACGGCTGATTGAGTTTTATGTCGCGGACAAACATCTTAAGATGACTTGATGAATATTACAAAACCGCGTCGAACTCTGCGACTTTGTCGTTATGCTTATCAACAATCCTCCACAACGTTTTCATGTCATCATTTATCAACTCGCGTAATGACCTCAAGTCCGGTAATGGACCTCTCACAAGCTTCGGCTGATGGTCCAGGTATTTATGGTTATTTTGTTTTAATGTTCGATCAACCGTGGAACGTGTTTGTCTGTCAAGCGGAAGAGAGAGTCGGAAGGGGGAGGTGATTCAACAGTGATGAGGGGAGGTCACGGGTTTGAGTTCAATAATCTGCCGCGCAGCAGACAAACACATAAAGAAAGATAACGCTGGCGGGATGGAACATGTAAAAACTAGAATAGATTTTACAATAATCGACAGAGAGAATGTGAAGACGGAACATTTCCAAGAGCATGTCCCTGTGTAACAGAAATCAAAGTCAGACAGAAAAAAAAAACCTGTTAGGCACTATATCAAAGGTTGTAGTATCCTGTCTGTGGGATGGTGCATATAAAATATCCCTTATTACTAATGGAAAAATGTAGCAGGTTTCTTCTCTAAGACTATACATAGAATTTTTAACAATTGA
Source organism: Gigantopelta aegis (assembly GCF_016097555.1). Lineage (NCBI taxonomy): Eukaryota > Metazoa > Mollusca > Gastropoda > Neomphalida > Peltospiridae > Gigantopelta > Gigantopelta aegis. The sequence goes on from NC_054710.1 coordinate 46,282,126, forward strand.
AATTACATATTAAATTTTATTTGTTTTGTTTAATGACACCACTAGAGCACATTGAATTATTAATCATCAACTATTAGATGTCAAACATTTGGTAAAAATTACGTATTAAATGCATTCTCCTTGTTTAAAATGTCAGTGTCTGTAATTATACAATGTGGGGTTTTTGTAATTGCCCAAACTTTTTTTCATCTCCCATTAATTTTGTATATACGAACAAAAAATATTAGGAAGTAGAATGAAATCTGAGTTACTATAAACATTAGGTCAACCAGAAACATATTTGATTTATAGAAAGTGATATTGGAAACAATAAGCTGCATTCAACAAGAGGTAACTTTATAGTTGTTAAAAAGGATTTATAGAAAGTGATATTGGAAACAATAAGCTGCATTCAACAAGAGGTAACTTTATAGTTGTTAAAAAGGATTTATTATTTACAAATATCTTACAATGGAAAGAAAAAGAAATGTTTTATTTATCGACGCACTCAACTCATTTTATTTACGGTTATATGGCGTCAGACATATGGTTAATAACCACACAGATATTGAGGGAGGAAACCCGCTGTCACCACGTCATGGGCTACTCTTTTCGATTAGCAGCAAGGGATCTTTTATATGAACCATCCCACAGACAGGGTAGTACATACCACGGCCTTTGATATACCAGTCGTGAAATAGCCAATGGGACCACTGATGGGGATCGATCTGGACACTGACCATGCATCGAGCGAGCACCTTACCACTGGCTACATTGCACGCTCTATGTTACCATGGTTACAAGCTCCTGATAGTTCCTTTAATGACACTCTCAACACATTTCTGTTTTATGGTTACACAATTAAACCCCTCTAAACCAGACACCTTTGGACAAAGCAAAAAGTCCAGTTACAAGAGGTGTCCAGTTTAGAGAGATTAAGTTATGTACTGATTTATTAAATAGAGACTCTGTAAAATATCTGGTTTTGAGGGAATTCCAGTTTACAGAGGGTCTGGCTTTGAAAGGTTAAGTTATGTACTGATTTATTAAATAGAGACTCTGTAAAATATCTAGTTTTGAGGGAATTCCAGTTTACAGAGGGTCTGGCTTTGAAAGGTTAAGTTATGTACTGATTTATTAAATAGAGACTCTGTAAAATATCTGGTTTTGAGGGAATTCCACTTTACAGAGGGTCTGACTTTGAGAGGTTAAGTTATGTACTGATTTATTAAATAGAGACTCTGTAAAATATCTGGTTTTGAGGGAATTCCACTTTACAGAGGGTCCAGTTTAGAGAGATTAAGTTATGTACTGATTTATTAAAAATGGACTCTGTAAAATGTCCTCTTTTGAAGGAATTCCGGTTTACAGAGGGTCTAGTTTTGAGAGGTTAAGTTACATACTGATTTATTTAAAAAGACTGTAAAATGTCCGGTTTTGAAGAAATTCTGGTTTACAGAGGGTCTGGTTTTGAGAGGTTTCAATGTATAATTAAATTTCTGTTTCATGTATTTCAATTTAAAGTCATCCCATTGATCAAGCTGTATCAAGGCCATTTGGCTAATTTCTTGATGAACGTAAAACACAACCTTGTCAGAGAACATCATATCTCATGATGTCACTTTATGTTGGTCCGACACCATATAACCGTAAATAAAATGTGTTGAGTGCGTCTTTAAATAAAACATTTCCTTTATTTTGTAACTTTGTCTTACTGAGCATTATTGTTTAAAGGGACATTCCTAAAGTTTTAGACGATTGTTAAGATGATGACAATCAACAAAGACTTTTTAATAACTGATATCACATGTTAAATATATTTTCTAAATAAAATATTAGTGACTATATATTAAACATGTTTCGGATTGTCCTAACACTTGTACTAGGTCAAACTTAATTTTATTCCCTAATATATATATTTTTCTAAATAAAATATTAGTGACTATATATTAAACATGTTTCGGATTGTCCTAACAGTTGTACTAGGTAAAACTTAATTTTATTCCCTAATAAATATATTTTTCTAAATAAAATATTAGTGACTATATATTAAACATGTTTCGGATTGTCCTAACACTTGTACTAGGTCAAACTTAATTTTATTCCCTAATATATATATTTTTTTGTACGTACGAAATTATTGGGATACCAAATCCAGTTTAGGCTACTTTCAAATATTATGATGACCAGAAACATCGAATGTACATACACTGATATTCTAAACAAGAAAATATATTTAATATGTAAGTTTAATAGTAGAAATATTTTATTAGTCGGAAACATCTTACAATGCAGCAAACTGAGGAATGTCCCTTTAAGAATATTTTTAAAAATAAAATATGAACTTTTAATGATATTATTAAATATTCTTTTTCTTTTATCAGAGTATGTGAAAACAAATCATGTGAATCGGCGAAGAAATAACAGACAATTATTAAATGACATTGGATAGTGCCCTATTGAATGACAGATATTAAATATTCATTCTTATTTGAAGTACAAGTATTTGTATGTGCACTGGGTTTCTCGTTGTTCTAATGATTTTTGCAGATCACGTTTCATTTTGATTCCTAATATATATTTTACGTAAACATGATATTACTGTATATGAAGGTAAAATGTAATATAAACTACTGCCAACATTAGGATGATCACAAACGCATTGAATGAACAAACACAGATATTCTAAACAAGAAAAATCTATATAATATGTTATTTTAGTCATACAAAAGGCTTTGTAAGCCAGAAATTGTATCTTACAGTGACAATAATTAAAGTTAAAACTGCCTTCTCTTTTATCAAATGTAACAGAGTAATTTTCATGAGTCAGGAAGATTTTTAATGACTCGTACAATGTTTCGCCTAAAACCAAGTAATGACACTGCAAACAGTTTTTGTTTTAGTGTTGCGACTAATTTCATTTCATTTCATCTTAGTTCCGTGCTTATATCCAAATTAAGGTTCAAGTATGCTGTCCTGGACACACATCTCAACTATCTGGGTTAGTTGGTTAGTGGTTAGTGAGAGAGAAGAGGGTGTAGTGGTCTTACACCTAACCATTGAGTCATTAAAACTTGCTCTGGGTGGTAGCCGGTACCGGGCTGTGAACCCTGTACCTACCAGCCTTATATCCGATGGCTTAACCATGATACCACTGAGGCGGGTGTTTGGCTTAAAAACAAGTGACTACAATGCAAACAGTTTTTATTTCAGTGTTTGACCTAAAAACAAGTGACTACAATGCAAACAGTTTTTATTTCAGTGTTTGACCTAAAAACAAGTGACTACAATGCAAACATTTTTAGTTTCAGTGTTTGACCTAAAAACAAGTGACGACACTGCAAACATTTTTAGTTTCAGTGTTTGACCTAAAAACAAGTGACGAAACTTCAATCATTTTTAGTTTCAGTGTTTGACCTAAAAACAAGTGACAAAACTGCAAACAGTTTTTGTTTCAGTTTTTGTCCTAATTCTAATAAATGCAGAGCCATCTTTCCGCTTTCAAATAATTACTATCATTGACAATGTGGGTTTTTTTCTCTCCTTCGCCGATAACATTAAACAACTGCAGTTAGAGGGCACCGTGACAGAAAAACGACTTAAGAAATCCTGTTTGTAAATCGATTAGACGATGAATTACGTCATTTTAGTTTTTATTGCTGAGCTTGTGTGTTCCTTCATGAACTCCGAAACCAGATTACGATGGCTAAATGTCTGACGTCTGACAACAGAAGCATGACTGGCTGCCTTTCCACAGGTCATAGCGAAAATCCCTTGCAACATCGGGAAAAAAACTAAGACATTTTTAGGCTGTACCTTAATTGACTTCCTGAGAGAGGCAATGTTTTTATATACCCACAAAATAAAATGAGCTTTCTTAAAGCATTCTTAAAGCATTCTTAACCTTCTTAGTACTGCAGGCGAGATATCTCGCCCGACATCACGTCAGTCGACATACTGTACACTGTATACAGTGCATTCCCCAATTCATATTTCCCTGCCGTTTTGCACACGACACTCACCAGAAACGGAAATATAATAAAAGAAAAAAAGATTTTTTTTCAAAATGGTGGCTTTTGTTTTGATTTTTTCAATTGAAAATACCTTGAAATTTTGAGTTCAAAAAGTGGTTTTCGGCAAGTATTTTCGCTTGACAACAATGGCGGCACGTCGCGGTCATTTTCAGGGATCAATAGCTGATTGTGACAGCTAATTTGATAATAAATTTGATCGTTTTACCAACAAAAATTACCAAATATTGCAATATGAATCGTAGTTCAGGTTTTTGAAAACATTTTGGTCAGAAAACCACTGTTATCGGGAATAATGGACATAAATACTGGACAGCTGGCCACAAATGCCCATAAGTAAACGCAACTTTTTCGATTTTTTGCCTAATTTTAATCACCATTAGCTGATGTAAAAATAATAAAAATTACAAAAAAAAACCCACGAAAATAATACTTACCGATTCATATATGAACTTTATTTCATGTATTTATAAAACATTTAAGTGAATATATGTGAGTAAAAATTATAAACTTGTACCCACTCAACGTGGTTTTTGTTGAAAATTAATCCAGTAGTCTAAAGGTTAAAGCTTTCTTAAAGCATTCTTAAAGCATTCTTAAAGCATTGCTATAAAGCAATACATGTCCCATGCAAGGCACAACAAATTTTTATATCTCCTTAAGTTCAAGTGCCATAACTCTGTCAAAAATGGAAATCTCCATGAACATCAAACTTGATCTGTAACTCCTAGTAACTCCAAATGATAAACCTATACACCAAATTTCAGCCCAATATCTTGAGGCTGTGCAAAAGAAAGTTCAGGCTACAGATTTTCGAAGCTATCTTAGCGCCATGATCTACGATGCCATAAAATCATCATAAGCTATGATGTCACAACGACAAATGCCACAGTCTATTATGGTTTTACGATATATGGGCCCACATATATAGACAGACAAAGACCTTTTTTATTTTTTTATTTTTATTTTTTATTTAACGACGCACTCAACACATTTTATTTACGGTTATATGGTGTCAGACATATGGTTAAGGACCACACAGATTTTGAGAGGAAACCCGCTGTCACCACTACATGGGCTACTCTTCCAATTAGCAGCAAGGGATCTTTTATTTGCACTTCCCACAGGCAGGATAGCACAAACCATGGCTTTTGTTGAACCAGTTATGGATCACTGGTCGGTGCAAGTGGTTTACACTTACCCATTGAGCCTTGCGGAGCACTCACTCAGGGTTTGGAGTCGGTATCTGGATTAAAAATCCCATGCCTCGACTGGGATCCGAACCCAGTACCTACCAGCCTGTAGACCGATGGTCTGCCACGATGCCACCGAGGCCGGTAGATAAAGACAAATCTTAAGGGTTTTTGTTTAACAACATCACTATAGCACATAGCTATTGAATGTCAAACATTTGGTAGCAAGACTTCCGTTTGTTCCCCTAACACATCCTGCTTTTCCCTGCTTTGTTTTTACATACTATCTTATCGTAACATGGTTTACCGGGTAAATATAAAACATTATATGGAGAAATATATTTGGAATGATAAAATTATTTTAAATTTCATTTGGGAATTGGAAGAAATAATAAATTTGTACGTACATTATTTTAGACAAAAATCAGTATTGAGATAATACAACACATTTCTATGACTAGAAATACATTGGTTATAGTGATATCACATTCTAAACAAAAAAAATATAAGTAACTTATGTTTTTAATAATGTAAAAATATTTTATTTGCCAAGAACCTTTTAAAATAGCTACACACTCAGGCCAATCCCTTTAAAACTTGTGCTGTTGTATTTCTTAAAATAAAAATAAAAATCGTCTTTCTTTTCCTTTGGGCTAATTCATGAACATATAGACTCTGTCTTCTGAGCTGTCCACACCATCACCTACCTGTCTCAACTTCCTCCACAGGTGCAGTCTCTGTGTACTTCCCTGCACCCACCTGGCGTCCTCGTCTTCTGTCGCTAATAAAGCTGGTCTGACACACAGCACTAACTAATGACCGCCGGTAGTAAAGTCACAAACGGAAGTTTCGAAGTGGTCAGAATAAGCCCACAGCTAAAATCTGATTGGGAATGACAGGCATGTGGCACAGATAGCCACAAGAGACAAGCACCTGTCATGGTTGGAAAGACAAGGACTGTGATATGGAGGTGGACAGGTGAAAGAAGTTGAAAGGACGAGTCACTAGATCGGGAAGAAATGAGATGGAATTCAAAGGAGAGAAAGGAAAGGGAACAGTGGGATAAAAAATTATTTAAAAAAATAATAATAAATTTTATAAAAAGTTCAAAAATGAAAAATGCATGAATATAAATGTATGTATATGGACTAATAATTTGTATAGCTAAAATTGAAATCACACTTGACCATGTACTAATATCTTATTATATGTCCCAAGCTCCGAGCCAGGCATCTTATAATTGAATAAGTAACAAGATGATGAACAAAACAGGTCATTCCATTACCCAGCCATCACGGTGTAAGTACACATAAGCAAAGAAGTTGAAGCTTTCTTCACTAATGGAAAATCACCAGTGAGGAAGGATGAAAGAAAATGTTTGGGTTTTTTATTTATTTATTTTTTTATTATAGTTTTTTTGCATTTTCCCCCGCCATTTTCACAATATTCAAGTATTATAATGCCACACATACATTGGAAATGTTTTATTTAACGACACACTCAACACATTTTATTTACAGTTATATGGTGGTTAAGTATCAAACAGATATTGAAAGACGAAACCTGCTGTCGCCACTTCATGGGTTACTCTTTTTCGATTAGGGATCTTTTATATGCACCATCCCATAGCCAGGATAGTACATACCATGGCCTTTGTTACACCAGTTGTGGAGCACTGGCTGGAATGAGAAATAGCCTAATGGGCCCACCGATTGTGCACGAGGCAAGCACTGTACCACTGAGCTACGTCCCACCCCATTACCAGTGAGAGAAATAGCCCAATGGGCCCACCGATTGTGCATGAGGCGAGTGCTGTACCATTGAGCTACGTCCCACCCCATTACCAGTGAGAGAAATAGCCCAATGGGCCCACCGATTGTGCATGAGGCGAGCGCTGTATCACTGAGCTACATCCCACCCCATTACCAGTGAGAGAAATAGCCCAATGGGCCCACTAATTGTGCATGAGGCGAGCGCTGTACCACTGAGCTACGTCCCACCCCATTACCAGTGAGAGAAATAGCCCAATGGGCCCACTAATTGTGCATGAGGCGAGCGCTGTACCACTGAGCTACGTCCCACCCCATTACCAGTGAGAGAAATAGCCCAATGGGCCCGGCGATTGTGCATGAGGCGAGCGCTGTACCACTGAGCTACGTCCCACCCCATTACCAGTGAGAGAAATAGCCCAATGGGCCCACCGATTGTGCATGAGGCGAGCGCTGTACCACTGAGCTACGTCCCACTCCATTACCAGTGAGAGATATAGCCCAATGGGCCCACCGATTGTGCATGAGGCGAGCGCTGTACCACTGAGCGACGTCCCACCCCATTATCAGTGGGAGAACAGAAATATTTGTTTAACGACACAACATCTTTGAACTACGGAGAAGAAGAAGGAGGAGGAGGATCGAATGCCTTTGATGGACTCGGTTTTTGCCTGTTCCAACCATTGTCCAATTACTGGTACATCAAAGGAAACCTTGACCATGTTGCCGTTGTGGTATATTACAATTGTAACCTTACAGAATAATTAATGCAACATTACATATGTAATACTTAAATTTCTGGTACATCAAAGGAAACCGTGACCATGTTGCAGTTGTGGTATATTACAATTGTAACCTTACAGAATAATTAATGCAACATTACATACGTAATACTTAAATTACTGGTATATTATCAAAGGAAACCTTGACCATGTTGCAGTTGTGGTATATTACAATTGTAACCTTACAGAATAATTAATGCAACATTACATACGTAATACTTAAATTACTGGTACATCAAAGGAAACCTTGACCATGTTGCAGTTGTGGTATATTACAATTGTAACCTTACAGAATAATTAATGCAACATTACATATGTAATACTTAAATTACTGGTACATCAAAGGAAACCTTGACCATGTTGCAGTTGTGGTATATTACAATTGTAACCTTACAGAATAATTAATGCAACATTACATACGTAATACTTAAATTACTGGTACATCAAAGGAAACCTTGACCATGTTGCCGTTGTGGTATATTACAATTGTAACCTTACAGAATAATTAATGCAACATTACATATGTAATACTTAAATTACTGGTACATCAAAGGAAACCGTGACCATGTTGCAGTTGTGGTATATTACAATTGTAACCTTACAGAATAATTAATGCAACATTACATATGTAATACTTAAATTACTGGTACATCAAAGGAAACCGTGACCATGTTGCAGTTGTGGTATATTACAATTGTAACCTTACAGAATAATTAATGCAACATTACATATGTAATACTTAAATTACTGGTACATCAAAGGAAACCTTGACCATGTTGCAGTTGTGGTATATTACAATTGTAACCTTACAGGATAATTAATGCAACATTACATACGTAATACTTAAATTACTGGTACATCAAAGGAAACCGTGACCATGTTGCAGTTGTGGTATATTACAATTGTAACCTTACAGAATAATTAATGCAACATTACATATGTAATACTTAAATTACTGGTACATCAAAGGAAACCGTGACCATGTTGCAGTTGTGGTATATTACAATTGTAACCTTACAGAATAATTAATGCAACATTACATACGTAATACTTAAATTACTGGTACATCAAAGGAAACCTTGACCATGTTGCAGTTGTGGTATATTACAATTGTAACCTTACAGAATAATTAATGCAACATTACATACGTAATACTTAAATTACTGGTACATCAAAGGAAACCGTGACCATGTTGCAGTTGTGGTATATTACAATTGTAACCTTACAGAATAATTAATGCAACATTACATACGTAATACTTAAATTTCCACTACATTCATTACAATACAATGTGATCTTACTGATTCAGCTGTAAGTTTGTTTTGTTAAACAACACCACTAGAGCACATTGATTTATTAATTATTGGCTATTGGATGTCAAACATCTGGTAATTTTAACAGTCTTAGAGAGGAAACCTGCTACAATTTATCTATTAGTAGCAAGGGATCTTTTATATGCACCATCCCACAGACAGGATGGCACATACCACGGCCTTCAATACACCAGTCGTGGTGCACGTTTTCAGAGGAAACCCACTACATTTTTATCCATTAGTAGCAAGGGATATTTTATATTGATTTTGTCCCACATTCATAGATGCAACTATAAATCTTTTGTAAGAAACTGAACTAATTAAATGTGAAATTTGACACCATTGTAACATCATCGCCTACACTACAGATGGAAAAGTAACATATATGTAATGCCAATGAAATACAAAAATATTAAAAACCAATGACATTTTATCATTACATATGATTCAGATTAAGCCTAAAAAACTTAAAAGTCGAATTATTTTATAAAAACAATATCAACATAAGGGGATTTTAAAATTTTAAGGTTTTTTTTAATAGAACTAATGGAACAAAAAATGTTTTAAAAATGTATGGATCACCAAGTGCAAACAACTCTCTACCTTATGTGACATCACATATATCATGTGACAACAGAGTCTGGAGAATGGAGCTACAGTTAGATGTAAGTACCAGTCTATTTCCTCGGGGAAATCTCTTGTAATTCTGCCCCGTTATAGACGGGATCAATCTCTCACGTTATTTCCACTTTTAAAGGAAAACTGACATCGGATTTTGATGTTCCACTTTCAGTAAGCCGAATGCTTTAAATTTGATTTATGGTATGTTTTTATGTATTAATAAACTGTAACAACCAAGAATTCTGCAGAGTTAAATGTTTCACCGACTATAAACGGAGAGCTGGGCATTATTGAAATTTTAGGTTTGGTATCGGTATTGGTATTTTGGGGGTGATTTACCTCAGTATCAGTATGGTATTCGGATATAATACAATATGAATACCGATATCGAGCAGTATTTTCGGTATGCTCGGTTTTAAATGCATGCTCGAGTTAAGTCTCACCCGCTAATTTCATCTAAATAAAATTAAATTCCATACACAAGGCCCTCATCTCTTTCTTCTTTGCAGCTAGTTTGCATTTCAGATAGATTGTTAGTGCTTTACTAAATGGTGGATAATATTTTTCAATACCGAAATTTTCAGTATTTTGAAATTTGCTCGATACGGTAAATCGGTATTGACACGATACCGATACTGAACGGTATATACAGTATACCATCTAGCTCTTCTTAAAACATTTTCATTGCTCTGTGACAAACATCCATAGGTGCATCAATAAAGCAAGTTTAACTGACCTAGGATGGTGGATCCATTCAACAGATTGTGTTTTTTCTCATTCCAACCAGTGCATCACAACTGGTCAAAGGCTGTGGTATGTGCTTTCCTGTCTGTGGGAAAGTGCATATTAAAGATTCCTTGCTGCATTAGGAAACATGTAGCGGGTTTCATCTTATGACTACAAGTCAGAATTACCAAATGCTTGACATCAAATAGCCGATTATTAATTAATGTGTTCTAGTGGTGTTGTTAAACTGATAGGACTTAGTTTGTGGAACTTCCGCCAGACAGGACAGCACATATTACAGCCTTTGATATACCAGTTGTGGGACATTGGCTGGGACTTCCCACACAGGACAGCACATATCACAGCCTTTGATATACCAGTTGTGGGACATTGGTTGTGACTTCCCACAGACAGGACAGCACATATCACAGCCTTTGATATACCATTCAAGTGGCAATGACCAATGGTAAAATGACCTATATCCTTCCAGGGATTCCGCCAGAGATTTATTCCAGGGTACGTCCTTGATGGGCTGTGTAGTTTACCAGCATATCATGTCGAAGTTAAACAACTTTTCAACTGTAAGTGAGCTCCGTGGTCTAGACAATCAAGCTGACGACAGTGGTTCAAATCCCGTCAATGCTGGCTTACACATTAATTCATCTTTCTCATCTATCACCCTCTGCCTACCATTCTCATTATCATAATATATAAAAAAACTTTCGATTTTTTCTCCTATGATTTTAATCTGTTTCGACCCTTTCTGTCAGTTGTCCACACCATCGCCTACCTGTCTCAACTTCCTTTACACTTGTAGTCTCGGTGTACTCACCTGGCATCCTCGTCCTCTGCCGCTAATAAAGCTAGTCTGACCCACGGCACTAATTAATGACCACCGGTAGTAGGGGAGCATAGTAGGTGATTACAAGTGTCTCTTAACAATGCCAGAGGTAAATACTGAACACTCTTTGAAGTGGTCAGACTAAGCCCTCAGCTAAAAGCTGATGGGAATGACAGGTGTGTGGCACAGATAGAAACAAAAGACAAGCACCTGTCACGGTTGGAGAGACAAGGACTGGAATGTGGAGGTGGGCAGCGAAAGAAGTTTAAAGATAGAAGGAGTTGCCAGATTGGGAAGAAATGAGATGGAATTCAAAGAAGTAAAAGGAAAGGGGCAGTGGGATAAAAAAAACAAAAAACTTTTCAACAGTAAACAAAAATTATATCTGAAAATGTTTGTGTACTCATCAGTATACTCTCAAAATATTTTTGGGTCTGAATTTTTACCTATTTTACTGTCTGGAAAAATCCTTTATCAAGGGCCATTGGTCTTATGACAAATCGTACCTGAAGCAATGATTTTACCACTGAGCTACATCCCAAGTTTTTCCTACATTGATACAGCTCCATTGGCAATGAGAGACAGATAGATTAGGACTTGATTTTGCCGTCAAAATTGAATGAAGACCAGTGTATGACGGCCCAGTCTGACAACCGACGGCCAGGGTGAAACCCTCCTGGGATTGACACGGATGTTCGGTCTACTGACACGCTGTAAGTACCAGTCGATTGCTATTCAGGGCATGATTTCAATTAAATGCCATCAAGTCTGTGTTCCACAACCACCGGAGTGCCGTTAACACATTTTATTTGTGTTCACGAAATATGTATGTACCACAGGTACAGTTTACTCAAATAGGGCCAGAGAAATGTTTCTTTAATGCTGCCCCAGAAGTGTAGAAGATGAAACGAGACTGGCATGCACCATTCTGTTTTCATGAAGTACAGTGAAACTTCAGTAAAACAGAATTCATTCAAAACTGGACCCTCGGTAAACCAGAATTCCCTCAAAACCAGACCCTCAGTAAACCAGAATTCCCTCAAAACCGGACCCTCAGTAAACCAGAATTCCCTCAAAACCGGACCCTCAGTAAACCAGAATTCCCTCAAAACCGGACCCTCAGTAAACCAGAATTCCCTCAAAACCGGACCCTCAGTAAAGCAGAATTCCCTCAAAATGGGACCCTCAATAAAGCAGAATTCCCTCAAAATGGGACCCTCAGTAAACCAGAATTCTCTCAAAACTGGACCCTCAGTAAACCAGAATTTCCCCAAAACCGGACCCTCGTTAAACCGGAATTCCCTCAAAACCGGACCCTCAGTAAATCAGAATTATCTCAAAACCAGACCCTCAGTAAACCAGAATTCGCTCAAAACTGGACCCTCAGTAAACCAGAATTCCCTCAAAACTGGACCCTCAGTAAACCAGAATTCCCTCAAAACTGGACCCTCGGTAAACCAGAATTCCCTCAAAACCAGACCCTCAGTAAACCAGAATTCTCTCAAAACTAGACCCTCAGTAAACCAGAATTCCCTCAAAACGGGACCCTCAGTAAACCAGAATTCTCTCAAAACTGGACCCTCAGTAAACCAGAATTCTCTCAAAACTGGACCCTCAGTAAACCAGAATTCCCTCAAAACGGGACCCTCAGTAAACCAGAATTCTCTCAAAACCGGACCCTCGGTAAACCAGAATTCCCTCAAAACTGGACCCTCAGTAAACCAGAATTCCCTCAAAACTGGACCCTCAGTAAACCAGAATTTCCTCAAAACCGGACCCTCTGTAAACCAGAATTTCCTCAAAACCGGACCCTCAGTAAACCAGAATTTCCTCAAAACCTGACCCTCAGTAAACCAGAATTTCCTCAAAACCGGACCCTCAAAAACCAGAATTTCCTCAAAACCGGACCCTCAAAAACCAGAATTTCCTCAAAACCGGACCCTCAGTAAACCAGAATTTCCTCAAAAATGGAAATTTTTCATTGAACCTCTTTAAATATCAGTACAGAACAGGACACCCAGTAAGGTCAAGTACAAAGTCTGGTTTTAAGGGTATCCAGTTTTGAGGGTATTTACTGTTGTATCATACCAGTCATCTTATTTATTATTTTGTTATCGGTTGTACTATACCAAATAGAATGGCATAGGCAACAATGTTAACATATGTGGCTAAAAATACTACATACATTATTATCAATGATACTATGACCCATGTGAGAATTAACTGGGGAAAAAAGTGGAACATTTCATGGCTCATTTTAGATATAACTGGATGGTTGGGTTTTTTTTTTACACCACCTCTGGTTTCATATAAAAACCATTTATTAACTAATTTTGTTGTATATCTATAACTACAATTTAGGCCATTGAATAATCCCAAAGATTTTAGTGTTCAGGGGCCTAATTCACAAAGGTCTCTTAGGCTCTGCTAGACAATAAAGCATCCTTGCTATAAGTCTTTTAGCATTGCACTGCTAGATCGCAAAGTTGCGAGAGTTTAGTGAATTACTGGTAGGCCCCAGGTCAAGTAAAATAATTACTTTATCTTAAAGTAAATTTTTTCAAAAACTAAGTTTGTGTAATTTTCAGAGCTCTCACACATGAACATTCAAAATAAATAGAGAAAGAAATACTTATAGTGCTTCAGTGAAGTGAAATATTTACTTTTTGCCCTCGAACCAAAGCAATTTTTTACCAGTAAATTCCCACAACCCAGCGGTGCCAAAAGAGTGACATTGATTAATACATTTCTGACACTTTCATTAAGGGCACAGCATTAAGCAACGTGTTACTTAATGACGGGATCGCCCCTCCGTCTTACAAAGGAATATAAACACGATTACCTCCCTTTGCAGATAGGCTTAACTTGTTAAAGTGCTTTATCCCCCAAGACGCCATCTCTAGCGGCAACAAAGGGAAGAGCAGGCAGGCCAATTAGAAGTATTCACAATCCAATTTCTGCAGATTCTCTCACAATATCCCATCATTATTCTCTCAGGCTTTTTTTTTCTTTTTTTTTTCTTTCTTTTTTTTTTGAGAGCTCTAAGACGTTTTCATTAAAACTGAAATATCTGCCTCATTGGTGTCGTGGTTCGCAGCCCGGTACCGGCTCCCACTCAGAGCGAGTTTTAACGACTCAATGGGTCTCACTAACCACTAACAACTAACTACTGACCCACTGTCCTGTATAGACAGTCCAGATAGGCGAGATGTGTGCCCAGGACAGTGTGCTTTTAACTTAATTGGATATAAGCACAAAAATAACTAATAATGAATGAATGAATGAATGAATGCATGAATGAATGAATGAATGAATGAATGAATGAATGAATGAATGAATGAATGAATGAATGAATGAATGAATGAATGAATGAATGAATGAAACTGTAATGAGTTTGTTACTGTCACTGACGTCCATTAAAGTTAAAGTTTGTTTTGTTTAACGACACCATTAGAGATCACTGATTAATTAAGCATTGGCTATTGGGTATCAAGCACTGGATAATTCTGACATATAGTGTTTGAGAGGAAACCTACTACATTTTTCCATTAACAGTAAAGGATCTATTATGAACTTTCCGACAGACAGGACAGCACATACCACATCCTTTGATATAGCAGTCATGGGGCAATGGTTGGGATGGGGGGAAACCCAATCAGAGAACAGATGGTCATTAAAAAGATACATTAAAATAAAAAGGAAAGGAAAGTTTCTTTAATCACACTCATCACTTTTTGAACTATGTACAGCTATTTGGTTTTAAATATGGTTAATTCAACACTTGCTGGAGAAAGAAAGGACATTTCCTGCCACTGCATAGGCTACTCCTACTGATAGAACAGCAAGTCATCTTTTATATGCACTTTCGCAGGACAGGACAGTACATACCATGGTCTTTTATGTATCAGTCATAGAGCACAAGTTGAGACAAGAGAAAAACAACAAGTTCATTAAGGGCAATTAATCATGTGACCGATCACTCACTGAGCAACCTCCATCCCTTCAAACTAACATCATATCTAAACGAGGCAGCTTTACAACTATATTTCTAAACTTTTCTTTATGCAGTATACTGGTAGTTAATTATTTACATGGAACTCATTTGTCAAGATCCATCTTGGCATCATGCTATAAACCAAGTTTCATTCATCTAGGACATTCAGTTTGTGAGAAATGTATCTAAATGCAAACGTTGACGTTTTTGCCGCCACCGAAAAATAACACATATATATCTCTGGTTTTTATGTCATAAAAGTGAGACAAAGATATATGTGAGACTGCAACTTTCAGTAGGGTTGTTTCATCACGAATATTCTCAAGTGTCACAGTACGTAAAGCTGAGATCAATTATTTATCTCTGGCATCATCATCCTGCCAAAACAAAGACTGATCACTGTTGCTAATGGTGTTGCCGGGGATATTGCCAGTGGTGTGCCACTGTTAGACTGGTACCCCAAAGTCTGTTGTCTGTGGACTGACTGACAGATGTGGTTTGGGTTTCGGTCCTGTGTTTGTCAGATCCCAGCAGTCACAAGACTGGTTTCTGTGTGTGGTGAACACATGGTGTAGATAGACAGAAGGAAATGATGATTAATTTAATAAAAGTTCTCATCAAGAAATTAAAAATATACTTTACAACAAAAGAAATGCAAATATTAAGCTAGGTGTTTGTCTTTTTTTAATTTTAAAATTATTTGTCTTCACTAAAGCAGGTTTCCTCTGTAAGCCTGTATCAAAAATTACCAAATGTTTGACATCTAATAGCCAATGATTAATAAATCAATGTGCTCTAGTGGTGTCATTAAACAAAACAAACTTTATATCACCTTGGTGGACTCATTTTTTAATTAATTTGTTTTTTTAATAGATGAATGTGCTCTAGTGGTGTATTCTGTCCCGGACCAGGTCACTGGCTATCCAAAGACTTGGCCTGTGACAGACATGCCTGTGACCATAGTGGTATATGGGCATGTTAAAAATACTCTCTCTCTGTCTCTCTCTCCGTCCCTCCCTCTGTCTGTCTGTCTCTGTCTGTCTCTGTCTCTCTCTGTCTCTCTGTCTGTCTCTCTCTCTCTCTCTCTCTCTCTCTCTCTCTCTCTCTCTCTCTCTCTCTCTCTCTCTCTCTCTCTCTCTCTCTCTCTGTGTCATTAAACAAAACAAACTTTAACTTTTTTCTGACTGAGGACATGATGTCTACAGTTACTGAGTGCCATGTTACGTGACGTGTACCTAGGTGCATATAAAATAACATAAGTATAGAACAATGGAAGAAAAATGTCAGCAATTATCTTACTGACGCCATATAACCGTAAATAAAATGTGTTGAGTGCGTCGTTAAATAAAACACTTCTTTCTTTCAATTATCTTATGTAAGTATGGCATTATAATTTTAACAATCAAGGAAGATATTTTCAATGAGTTCACAAAACATGGCATACAATTAATGGAAGGAAGAAGGAAATGTTTTATTTAATGACGCACTCAACATATTTTATTTACGGTTATATGGCGTCAGAACAATTAATGCAAGACAATATAATCACTAGGGTTATAAAATCATTTTTTCTTTCTTTTTTTTCTTCTGTTTTTTTCTTTCTTTCCTTGCTTGATTATAGGATCTGCAAATCGGTAAGTGCTGTTCTGAATCAAATCTGTTGGAATGTCTTCGTTTCAAAGACCATTGATTAGCTAAAGGAAATATTCTAAGTGCTTTATAAAAAAACATGAGGAGTACCACGTGGCCTTTCAACATGTTTCTTGTTTAATCCACGGCATTTAGTCTGTACCATACCTTCGTATTCAGTCAGGGCTCAACCTTTATGGACGCCCAGTGTATTTGGGCTGTCATTATTAAAGTTTGTTTGTTTTGTTTAATGACACCACTAGAGCACATTGATTTATTAATCATCAGCTATTGGATGTCAAACATTTGGTAATTGTGACATATAGTCTTAGAGAGGAAACCTGCTACATGTTTCCATTAGTAGCAAGGGATCTTCTTTATGCACCATCTCACAGACATGAGATATCATATACCACGGCCTTTGATATACCAGTTGTGATGCACTGGCTGGAACAAGAAATAGAAGAAATAGCATACTAAAGTGGTGTCCTTAAAAAAATATCTATTCAGTTCTGCTTTATAGTTACGTTTTGTAAGAACATGTAAGATAAATAATATGCATCCATTCATTTAATATTCCTTATTACAACTGTAGACAACTCTTTGTCATTTTGCTAATGAATGATCTATTTGTTCAGGTCTCGGGGAAATTGCTTAACAATCGTTGAATTGCTTTGTGAATTCATTGCATTTCATCTTATTTTCGTGCTTATATCCAATTAAGGTTCAAGCACGCTGTCCTGGGCATACACCTCAGCTATCTGGGCTGTCTGTCCAGGACAGTGGGTTAGATGTTAGTGGTTATTGAGAGAAGAGGGTGTAGTGGTCTTACACCTACCCATTGAGTCGTTAAAACTCGCTCTGGGTGGGAGCCGGTACCGGGTTGTGAATCCAGTACCTACCAGCCTTATGTTCGATGGCTTAACCACGATGCCACCGAGGCTGGTTGCTTTGTGCAATGTATGCATTTTTCATTAGACCATTCAGTTTAGTAGGTGGTTACAAGTGCCTCTTAACAATGCCAGAAGTAAGCACTGGACACTCTCCTAAGTGGTCAGACTAAGCCCACAGCTAAAAGCTGATGGGAATGACGTGTGTGTGGCACAGATAGCCACAAGAGACAAGCACCTGTCTTGGTTGGAGAGACAAGGAGGTGGAGGTGGACAGCGAAAGAAGTTGAAAGATAGAAGGAGTTGCCAGATCGGGAAGAAATGAGATGGACTTCAAAGGAGACAAAGGAAAGAGACAGTGGGATAAAAAAAAAATAATAATTTTAAAATAATTTAGGGCGTCATTAACATGGTGGTATCAAAGAAAAGAAATGTTTTATTTAATGACGCACTCAGCACATTTTGTTTACGGTTATATGGCGTGGTATCAGGTTGTGTAAAAAGAACTGAGTAAACTGAATTAATTGTTTTGAGGTTGTTTTGTTTTCTCCTTTTTGGGGTGTGTGTATATATACTCTTCAAAAAAAGAAACGCAAAAGGGTACAAATGGGTTATAACTCCGATTTTATGTTTCCTACCGGTTCATGCTTTGTGAATATAAGGTCATTGCATGTCCCAAACACATTCCCACGGTTACATTCGATAAAACGCAGCTACTGTACAATAAAGTTCCAAAATGTGAATATTCGCAAAAACGCAGCCACGTGCAAACCATGTCACCACTGCACGTGCGTTGTCTGCACGTGCAACATGAACACCGACAGTATAAAAGTGCAGGGTGTTCGCTTGCCTGGCCTCTGTATCTGGCCGACAGTTGACAATCCAGGACATGCCACGTCTCAGTGAACCGCAGAGAAACAATGCCATCGGCCGACTAGACGCAGGCGAATCCAGAACGGCCGTTGCCAGGGCATTCCATGTGTCCCCAAGCACCATCTCCAGACTGTGGGACCGTTACCAGCAACATGGATCAACACATGACCTCCCTAGATCCGGTCGACCACGGGTCACTACCCCCGGGCAGGACCGCTACATCCGGGTACGCCACCTTCGGGAACGATTGACTACTGCCACCTCCACAGCCGCAGCAATACCAGGTTTGCGCAGGATATCCGACCAGACCGTACGGAACCGCCTACGTGAGGTAGGAATTCGTGCCAGACGTCCAGTTCGAGGTGTCATCTTAACACCACAACACCGTCGACTCCGACTGCAGTGGTGCCAGATTCATCGACAATGGCCTCAACTGCGATGGAGACAGGTGTGGTTCAGTGACGAGTCCCGATTTCTGCTCCGACGTCATGATGGAAGATGTCGCGTGTATAGGCGTTGTGGTGAACGTTATGCGGCAAACTGCGTGCAGGAAGTGCACAGATTCGGCGGGGGTAGTGTCATGGTGTGGACAGCCATCTCACACACTGGCAGAACTGACCTGGCCCACGTGCAGGGCAACCTGAATGCACAGGGCTACACTGACCAGATCCTCCGGCCACACATCGTTCCAGTTATGGCCAACGCCAACGCAGTGTTCCAACATGACAACGCCAGGCCTCACACAGCACGTCTCACAACGGCTTTCCTACAGAACAACAACATTAATGTCCTTCCTTGGCCATCGATATCACCGGATTTGAACCCAATTGAGCATCTATGGGACGAGTTGGACCGACGCCTCCGACAGCGACAACCACAGCCCCAGACCCTGCCCGAGCTGGCAGCAGCCTTGCAGGCCGAGTGGGCCACCATCCCCCGGGACGTCATCCGTACTCTGGTTGTTTCAATGGGCAGGCGGTGCCAGGCAGTTGTCAACACACGCGGAGGCCACACCCGGTATTGACTCCAGATGACCTTGACCTTGGTGGTGTGTCCTATCACTTACTCACAATGGACTAGAGTGAATTGTGAACAATCCTGCAACATTTGGTAATTATCGGACTCACCATTCAATAATTAATTCAATTCTCCAAATGTTACGACAATGTGGTTTTGCGTTTCTTCTTTTGAAGAGTATATATTTGTGTATGTGTTTTTTAATTCACTATTCCCTAGCTATTACTGAGGTAAACTTTGTTTTGTTTAACGACACCACTAGAACAAACTGATTTATTAATCATCAGCTATTGGATGTCAAATATTTGGTAATTCTCACATGTAGTATTAGAGAGGAAACCTGTTACATTTTTTCATTAGTAGCAAGAGATCTTTTATGTTTTATTCCTATAAATAAAATACAAATTTTGTTTCTCCGTCTGGCCTGTACATTAATATTGTTATTATTATTAATTGTTGTTGTTGTTATTGATGTTGTATATTTGTTTGTTTTTATCTATTTACTGACACCAGTTTGATTGGTGATACGCAATAAATTGAACTGAATTGAATTGAATATCCCACAGGCAGGATAGCACATATCACAACCTTTGAAATACCAGTCGTGGTGCACTGGTTGGAATGAGAACTAGCCCAATGGGCCCACTGACGGGGATCGATCCCAGACTGACTGTGCATCAAATCAGTGCTGTATCACTGGGCTACGTCCCACCATTGAGCTACGTCCCACCATTGAGCTACGTCCCACCATGGAGCTACATGTAATGCACGTCCCCCATTACAAAGAGATTAACTAGTTAATCACGTCAGATATCTGCTTTATCCTGTGAACGTAACAATGAGAAATGCCGAGAGCCCTGAACAGGATAAAACAGATATCCAATGTCATTATATAACTAGTTATTACCTTTATGCTGCAGACCATAAAAATTGAGGGGAAAAGCTATTATTTCTGTTATTTCAGCCCCATTGTACGATGACATTGAGGTAAAATGAGCGATTTTGTAATATAGCTCTGCGTGTGAAGTCGCATGAGTGACGTCAAAAGTCATATCCTGCTAGTAAGCAGAATATCATTTTGTTTTATCCGTCAACATATTCTGTCAATAGAAATGGTGGTTGCAGGATACATATTGATATAGATGTAAAGTCTGCATCCAAAAGAGCCACACAGTTTAGAAGAGACAGCACATGTGTCATGGTAATATGAAAATGTAGAAAACTTTGTAGCACCGGTCCCTAGCACATGTGTCATGGTAATATGAAAATGTAGAAAACATTTGTAGCACCGGTCCCTAGCACATGCGTCATGGTAATATGAAAATGTAGAAAACTGTGTAGCACCGGTCCCTAGCACATGCGTCATGGTAATATGAAAATGTAGAGAACTCTGTAGCACAATGTCATGCATCATGGTAATATGAAAATGTGGAGAACTGTGTAGCACCGGTCCCTAGCACTTGCATCATGGTAATATGAAAATGTGGAGAACTGTGTAGCACAATGTCATGCATCATGGTAATATGAAAATGTGGAGAACTGTGCAGCACCGGTCCCTAGCACATGTGTCATGGTAATATGAAAATGTAGATAACTCTGTAGCACCGCACCCTAATCACTGCGTTAATAAAGATCTTAGATCCATGTCTCTATTGATCAAAAGATTTTCTAATTAACCACCATCCATTCTCTGTGGCGACGGTGGCGGAGGTGCTGTGATCTCGGTTTGGCTGATCTACTTGAAACACGCCAGCTCACGAGCACCCACCGTCTGTGATCTCCTGTTATAGAGCAGGTATTGAAAATCTTTAAATACGCACTACACAGGAAAACAATATTGAGAATGCTCTTACGATCAAACGTCTCAGCTTGGTCGCTCGTGTGCTCCATCAAAGCCAGGCGCAATTTAGACCGGTTTCCGAAACAGTCAGGGCTTGCTTTCACCACCATTAAACTGGCTTCCGATACTATTCTGACTTCTTCAAATAAGATAATTTTCAAAACTACCTATAAATTGTTGCTGCTATCATCACTATACTATTTTTTGAAATCATTTTGCCTTCTTCAAAGATTATGGTTTCCAAATCTATCTAAAATTGTTCCTACTATTAAAGCCGCACACCCTAGTTCCATCCAGCGAAAATAAATTATAATTTGGTTAATCTACAAACCTGTAACACACTTAGATCACGTTTTTATCAAATAAAGTGAAAAAGCAGGTTTTATATCGATAAATACCATGGGAATCCCCATGTCCCAATTGCTTGAAATAATTTTGAAAGTTAGTATTCTGATGTCACCGGTAGATGTCGCTCGAAGCACAACAATGCCTACGTCACGACAAATTTCACAGACTTGGGGTGCGTTCGTTTCACCTCTCCTGGACATGTTCCAACTGTTCTGTCCTGGTTGTATCCCCTCTCCAGATATCGTAAGACTTAGCAAAATTATTGGTTTTAAGGTTTTGTAACGTTTTGTATTGAGACACTTACTTGTCTGAACTTTATTGTTACTGAAAATGTTCACGAACTGTGAAGAAAAATCTCACAAATGAACAACAACAAATCGGATGTTGATTGCGCGAACCGTGCACGAGAAAACAAACCGAACCAAAATGATAACGGTCACGTGATATACCAACGTCTGTGACATTGAAATGGAAATATCCCCTCTAAAAATAGATTGAACCTCGCTTGCTTAAAGGTTTTTTCTCGACAACACGTCTTGTGAAAAAATGCAAAAAATACATTTCGTGGTTTTACAAACATCAGGATTACCAAAAAGCACTTCAGGTGAATGGAAATGTGTATTCTAAATAATAAAATGTAAGTAAAGTGCAATTTTATTTGTGAAAAATGGGGTTTAATAGCGAAAAACAACGCCGTAATGGTTAACAAATAGCCGTAACTAGGGTGTGTCCCTTTAAAGCTATACTACTTTTTCAAACCATTTTGTTGACTTCAAACAATCGTTTTCAAAACTATCTGGAATTGTTGCTACCATCATTACAAAGCTACTTTTTGAAATCATTTTGCCTTCTTCAAACATTGGTTTCCAAATCTATCTGAAATTGTTCCTACTATTAATACTATTCTATTTTTTGAAACCATTTTGACTTCTTCAAATATTATGGTTCTAAAACCTATCTGAAATTGTTTGACTATTATTATATTGGTTTTGGATCCATTTTGACTTCTTCAAACATTATGGTTCTAAAACCTATCTGAAATTGTTTGACTATTATTATATTGGTTTTGGATCCATTTTGACTTCTTCAAACATTATGGTTCTAAAACCTATCTGAAATTGTTTGACTATTATTATATTGGTTTTGGATCCATTTTGACTTCTTCAAATGCTAGCGGTACTGTTAGAATGTTTCTGAAACCAATGAAATGTTTGCAAAACTATCTGAAATTGTTCAATCCACTATTACACTGTGGCTAGTGGCTTGTTAGAAACTTTGTCAGACACATCAAACAACTGTAGTTTACAATGAGTTGTTGTCAGACACTGTGTTACACATCAAACAACTGTAGTTTACAATGAGTTGTTGTCAGACACTGTGTTACACATCAAACAACTGTAGTTTACAACGAGTTGTTGTCAGACACTGTGTTACACATCAAACAACTGTAGTTTACAAAGAGTTGTTGTCAGACACTGTGTTACACATCAAACAACTGTAGTTTACAAAGAGTTGTTGTCAGACACTGTGTTACACATCAAACAACTGTAGTTTACAAAGAGTTGTTGTCAGACACTGTGTTACACATCAAACAACTGTAGTTTACAAAGAGTTGTTGTCAGACACTGTGTTACACATCAAACAACTGTAGTTTACAATGAGTTGTTGTCAGACACTGTGTTACACATCAAACAACTGTAGTTTACAATGAGTTGTTGTCAGACACTGTGTTACACATCAAACAACTGTAGTTTACAATGAGTTGTTGTCAGACACTGTGTTACACATCAAACAACTGTAGTTTACAATGAGTTGTTGTCAGACACTGTGTTACACATCAAACAACAGTAGTTTACAATGAGTTGCTGTCAGACACTGTGTTACACATCAAACAACTGTAGTTTACAATGAGTTGTTGTCAGACACTGTGTTACACATCAAACACTGTGTTACACATCAAACAACTGTAGTTTACAATGAGTTGCTGTCAGACACTGTGTTACACATCAAACAACTGTAGTTTACAATGAGTTGCTGTCAGACACTGTTTTACACGTCAAACAACTAGTTTACAATGAGTTGCTGTCAGACACTGTGATACACATCAAACACTGTGTTACACATCAAACAACTGTAGTTTACGAGTTGCTGTCAGACACTGTGTTACACATCAAACACTGTGTTACACATCAAACACTGTGTTACACATCAAACAACTGTAGTTTACAATGAGTTGCTGTCAGACACTGTGTTACACATCAAACACTGTGTTACACATCAAACAACTGTCAGACACTGTGTTACACATCAAACAACTGTCAGACACTGTGTTACACATCAAACAACTGTCAGACACTGTGTTACACATCAAACAACTGTCAGACACTGTGTTACACATCAAACAACTGTCAGACACTGTGTTACACATCAAACAACTGTCAGACACTGTGTTACACATCAAACAACTGTCAGACACTGTGTTACACATCAAACAACTGTCAGACACTGTGTTACACATCAAACAACTGTCAGACACTGTGTTACACATCAAACAACTGTCAGACACTGTGTTACACATCAAACAACTGTCAGACACTGTGCTACACATCAAACAACTGTCAGACACTGTGTTACACATCAAACAACTGTCAGACACTGTGTTACACATCAAACAACTGTCAGACACTGTGCTACACATCAAACAACTGTAGTTTACAAGGAGTTGTTGGGGGCGGGACATAGCCCAGTCGTAAAGCGCTCATTTGATGCACGGTCTGTTTGTGAATGATCTCCGTCGGTGGGCCCACTGTGCTATTTCTCGTTCCAGCCAGTGCACGTCGACTGGTGGCTGTGTTACGTGCTATCCTGCATATCTAAGATGCCTGGCTACTGATGGGAAAATGTAGCGGGTTTCCTATCTAAGATGCCTGGCTACTGATGGGAAAATGTAGCGGGTTTCCTATCTAAGATGCCTGGCTACTGATGGGAAAATGTAGCGGGTTTCCTATCTAAGATGCCTGGCTACTGATGGGAAAATGTAGCGGGTTTCCTATCTAAGATGCCTGGCTACTGATGGGAAAATGTAGCGGGTTTCCTATCTAAGATGCCTGGCTACTGATGGGAAAATGTAGCGGGTTTCCTATCTAAGATGCCTGGCTACTGATGGGAAAATGTAGCGGGTTTCCTATCTAAGATCCCTTGCTACTGATGGGAAAATGTAGCGGGTTTCCTATCTAAGATGCCTGGCTACTGATGGGAAAATGTAGCGGGTTTCCTATCTAAGATGCCTGGCTACTGATGGGAAAATGTAGCGGGTTTCCTATCTAAGATGCCTGGCTACTGATGGGAAAATGTAGCGGGTTTCCTATCTAAGATGCCTGGCTACTGATGGGAAAATGTAGCGGGTTTCCTATCTAAGATGCCTGGCTACTGATGGGAAAATGTAGCGGGTTTCCTATCTAAGATGCCTGGCTACTGATGGGAAAATGTAGCGGGTTTCCTATCTAAGATGCCTGGCTACTGATGGGAAAATGTAGCGGGTTTCCTATCTAAGATGCCTGGCTACTGATGGGAAAATGTAGCGGGTTTCCTATCTAAGATGCCTGGCTACTGATGGGAAAATGTAGCGGGTTTCCTATCTAAGATCGTGTCAAAATTACCAAATGTTTGACATCCAATAGCCGATGATTAATAAATCAATGTGCTCTAGTGGTGTCGTTAAACAAAACAAACTTCTATAAAATGAGTTGAGGTATCATTCAACATACATTCCTTTCTTCCCCTCTTTCTGTCCCTTCATACATGTACCGTATATCGCTGTGTATTAGCCGACTCCATGCATTAGCCGACCCCCTAGTTTCACCCTCCAAATCGGCTTTAAAATTATCGACCTTGTATATAAGCCGACCCCCCTATATAAAACTAACCAAGTCAGATGTCTGTGTGGTCTCTACAAAATGACAAAGTACATCTGCTTTCAAACGTCATTTGTCACAGCAAACTTATCCGGAAGCAGTAGCCGATTTCTATTTATAGAAACGGTGTCCGGTTAATTTATTTCTCGTAAAATATAAGTACCAAGATAGCGAAATATACCTAAACATTCTTGATTGCAGCCACACGTTAAAAACACAGTGACTCTTTGCATTGTTGATTGTGCTAATCGGTCTTTTCATTACTAGTCGGCTATACCCTACCATACCCAACCACCCGTGTCGATTAATCCCAAGCCGACAAACAAAACAAATGAAGCTGGAACAATTAACGTGTTCACCGGTTTAGTAAGCAGTTTTGTAATGACACGTGACCTGCGAAGTTTTCCGAAATTGTTTTGATCGGTCACCATTTATTGTTGTTTAAACAGATAAATATTACTAAATAACTTTTAAACACCAACATTTATTAAAGATGAACATATATATACAATTTTAATATCTTTTATTTGTAATAGCTTGTGTTAAAATGCAATATTAAACCTTTATGAAAGCGGAAATGCAGAGCACAATAATGACAATAGATCGAGTCGAGCCGTGACGTCACTATTCTAACTTTACATTTCCAATAAAATGTTGACTCCTTAGATAAGCCGACCCCAGCCTTTGACTTGATAAATTTTGTATCAAAAAGTCGGCTAATACACAGCGATATACGGTATGTGTATAGATACCTACAGTGTGCTTCTTCAAACTACACATATCATTTGTAGCGGGCACAAGACATCAATGTTTCATGCAGAAAAACCAATTATTTACCTGCAAATATAATTGTACATAAATCCTTTAATTGCGCGTGCGGGCGGAATTGCCGTCCCATCAAACCGATCCATACTGGCGGCACAATTACTCTGAGCCAGGTAACGAGACTCATTAAAGAAACAATCCTACACTTAAGCCATTTATTTTTAATAGTCTGCACGTCTGTAAGTGGGTGCAGCTGTTCCAAGAAAATTGTTTGTCGCATTACCTTGGCTGTTGTTTGATCTATTACACATATGATGTAAGTTTGTGCTGAACAAAGTCACAGTATCATGGGTATTGTTTGATAAAAGGGGCAGTACGTATAGCCCTGTGGTAAAGTAAAAAAAACCATGCACTATAAAACTGTAGATGAAACAATAGCCATGCAATTACTGAGATAGACAATTTTCTTTAAAGGTACGGACCCTAGTTTTTAAACACGAAGGTATATTTTTCATTATTAGAGCCATTTATGATCACTGAAATGAAACATTACTTATATTTTATTCTTTAGAGTACCATTTCCGTACAACCAAAGTGTTTCTGGTCATCCTGGTGTTTCTAATACCATAAAATGTATTTTTCATATTTTTAAAAACGTACATGCGTCTGAGAACTAATGATTATGGAGTCGTGTTTTAATCTATTTTTAAGGGTATTTCAAAATCACATTCTTCTTTCACTCTGTTGTATCCACATTTGTTACAAGTCTGTACATTAACCAAACATAGTGTCCATTTTTACAGGTTGAAACTAGAGTCTAGGTACAAAATATGCCGTAGTGTTTAAAAACTAGGGTCTGTTCCTTTAAACAACCCACCCATTTAAACAGGATGTGCACATCAAACAAAATACAATGAAAAGACCTTTTTTTAAATAGGATGTGCGCATCAAACAAAATACAATGAAAAGACCTTATTTAAATAGGTTGTGTGCATCAAACAAAATACAATGAAAAGACCTTTTTTTAAATAGGATGTGCGCATCAAACAAAATACAATGAAAAGACCTTATTTAAATAGGATGTGCGCATCAAACAAAATACAATGAAAAGACCTTTTTTTAAATAGGATGTGCGCATCAAACAAAATACAATGAAAAGACCTTATTTAAATAGGATGTGCGTATCAAACAAAATACAATGAAAAGACCTTTTTTAAATAGGATGTGCGCATCAAACAAAATACAATGAAAAGACCTTATTTAAATAGGATGTGCGCATCAAACAAAATACAATGAAAAGACCTTATTTAAATAGGATGTGCGCATCAAACAAAATACAATGAAAAGACCTTTTTTAAAACAGGGGGCTTGATATAGCCCAGTAATAAAGTGCTCGTCTAATGCATAGTCAGTTCAGGATTGATCCCCATCACTAGACCCATTGGGTTATTTCTCGTTCCAGCCAGTGCACCACCATCAGTGGCAAGGGAGCATTTATAAGGACAATCATACAGACAGGATAGCACTTACCACTGTGTTTCAACCCATGCACTTAAGAAAATGTGTATGGTAAATAAAAAAAACATGCTGTTGATAAAAAAAAATTCAAAAGTTTTGCCCTGAAAAACAGTGCTGTGGAGAATGAAAGACTTCAAGACCATTTCCGTAGGTAACTGCAGGGGTTGCATTTGATATACCAGTCGTGGTACACTGGCTACAACGAGAAATAACCCATCAGGTGAGAACTTTACCACTGAGCTACATCCTACCCACTGTGGGGGGGTTTTAAAGTCTTTTCATTGTATTTTGTTTAAAATGAATTATCTTTCCCAGTATCTTGGGTATTGTTTGATCTATACATCCTATTTAAATGGGTGGGGTTGTTTAAAACAAATTATCTTTCCCAGTATCTTGGGTATTGTTGGATCTAGACATCCTATTTAAATGGGTGGGGTTGTTTAAAACGAATTATCTTTCCCAGTATCTTGGGTATTGTTGGATCTAGACATCCTATTTAAATGGGTGGGGTTGTTTAAAACGAATTATCTTTCCCAGTATCTTGGGTATTGTTGGATCTAGACATCCTATTTAAATGGGTGGGGTTGTTTAGAGAAAATTGCTTGTCCGAGTAACTGCATGGCTATTGTTTCACCTACAATTTAATGGTGCACGTTTTGAATCATTATTACCAAGGTAAGTTCTAAAAAAACATTCTCTCTTAATCTTCCATTTTAATATCTCCATTTTTAATCGTTTGTTTTTTGTCTATATATCAGGCATGGTAACCTGGGCCCACACCTCAGCTATCTGGGCTGTCGGTTCATCAAAGAGGTTACTGGGTTAGGTGCTACTGGGTTAGGTGTTACTGCTTCCTAAGAGGGAAGTTAGTGCAGTGGCACCTTAGAACTCAGTTGTGGATGCAGGTGAACTCACTACAAGACTTGGTCAGGCAGGGCAGGGCAAGGTTTCTGGTAAAACGCATGTGGGGGTGGGGGTGAACTTGGTACAAGACTTGGGCAGGGCAGGGCAGGGCAAGGTTTCTGCTAAAACGCATGTGGGGGTGGGGGTGAACTTGGTACAAGACATGAAGAGAGGACAAGATTTCTACCATCCTAAAATGGAGAAAATATGAAGAGAAATAAGTTGACAAAATACTGGACAAAGTAGTCATACTGGACATATTATTTGATTTGACTACTATTACAATTTAACCCTGGATGATGACTTGACCATGAACTGAAGATATGGGTGTGAGTGTGGCCGATCTTTGTCATGCTTATATCAGAGAAAACTGTTCAAGCATGCCTGCCGTGGACACAACCTCTGACTTCACCAGAGAGTTTCTAAGACAGGTGTACTGTGGTTGGCTTTTCCAATTCCACCTACAAGAATAGTCAAAGTGATCTCTAAGTGACCAATCAATCGATAGGTAACAGAGTATAAAACAATTGATTGGACGATCCCAAGACAATTGATTTTTCTAGATCAACTACCTTCCTCAAAGAAACGAGTGCAGCAACAATGAAAATACCTGTAATCTCGTTATTAAGGTGATCGATAGATTACAGTGTACAATGCTCATCAATCAGAAAGTAATAAAAAGTAAATGACATGTATTGGAAAAGTGGACAGGTAACCAAATT
The DNA here is from genome assembly GCF_016097555.1 of Gigantopelta aegis. Classification (NCBI taxonomy): domain Eukaryota; kingdom Metazoa; phylum Mollusca; class Gastropoda; order Neomphalida; family Peltospiridae; genus Gigantopelta; species Gigantopelta aegis. Next base: position 46,311,794 of record NC_054710.1, read on the forward strand.
TGTGTTACAGGTATTGGAGAAATAGACAGGTAACTAGAATCTCGTTACAGGTATTGGAGAAATAGACAGCTAAATAGAATCTCGTTACAGGTATTGGAGAAATAAACAGGTAACTAGAATCTTGTTACAGGTATTGGAGAAATAGACAGGTAACTAGAATCTCGTTACAGGTATTGGAGAAATAGACAGGTAACTAGAATCTCATTACAGGTAATGGAGAAATAGACAGGTAACTAGAATCTTTGTTACAGGTATTGGAGAAGTGTACAGGTAACTAGAATCTCGTTACAGATAATGGAGAAGTGGATCAGTAATTAGAATTTCATAACATGTATTGGAGAAGTGGAAGGTATCCAGTCAGGTTTCTTCTCTCATTTTTCCATTAGAAGAAAGGGATCTTTTATATGCACCATCCCACAGACAGGCTAGCACATACCACAGCCTTTGAAATACAAGTCGTGGTGCACTGGCTCGAATCCTATCATGAATAGAAATCTGGCAAAGTCAGACGTTGTGCCTATAACAGGCGTCCTTGAAAAGTTCTCTGATAGAAGCATGCTAAAAATTACCGACAGCTACACTGGTTGGAATGAGAAATAGCCCAGACCGATTGTGCATTGAGCAAGTGCTTTACCACTAGACTACGTCCCTACCAGTGTGATACATACTTCTGGCTGACAGATATTCCAGATGGAACAGGCCGGGGACACAAGACGGGACACAAGACGGGACACAAGACAGAATAGGAGCCCTGCATTATACAGTGTACTGCATTGTTATACATTGTTACGGCAGCCTTTCATCAAATGGTCTCCTTGTCAAGGTTTACTAATTAACTCATGAAACTAACATGAGCATCCCAGCTCCCCACGGTGTGGCTTGGATGGTGCTAACCGGTGAATGGAGGAATTAGCGGATGAATGTTTAACAACTCACCAACACCAAAACGAAAACACTGGCTGTGTTGCACTTAATTAAAGATAATGCAATTCGAGAGAGAGATCGGCAATTCGAGAGAGAGATCGCGTCATATAAAATTCAGTTTAAAGAGTTAATCAAGTATTATTTCAGCCAAGCGCAAACATTTTAGTTCAGAACAAACCAATTAAAGTAACTTTATCAAAGCGGCGTTATTTACATATTTAACCGAGAAAAAAGAAATGTAAATTCAGATTTTTATTTTTTCACAAATGTTTGTAAAGAATACGGTTTCGTTATGATCTTACCAAAGATATTGGCAGAGCACTTGAGTCCAATTTGCAATCAGGTCATTTGTCACAAATTGATTAGCTGTCATTATTTTAATAAAATAAATATATTATAAACATTTGTACTAGCTCAAATTTCATATTGTTTCGTAAAACTTATTTTTTTCATACTTAATAAATTGTTGGAAGACCAAATCCAGTGTGGAATACTTACAAACAGTAGGGCTATGAAAAGCACAGTGAATATACAAAAACAAATGTTTTGTTTAACGACCCCACTAGAGCACATTGATTTATTAATCATCGGCTATTGGATGTCAAACATATGGTCATTTTGACAGTCATAGAGAGAAAACTCACTACATTTTTCCATTAGTAGCAAGGGATCTTTTATATGCATCATCCCACAGTCAGGATAGCACATATCACAGCCTTTGATATACTAGTTGTGGTACACTGGCTGGAACGAGAAATAGCCCAATGGGCCTACCAATGGGGATTGATCACAAGCTAAGCGCTTTACTTCTGGGCTATGTCCCGCCCACTGAATACACAGACACTGATATTGTAAACAAGAAAATAGATTTAGTATTAATCCTGCAACCACTGTTTTTATACACAGACACTGATATTGTAAACTAGAAAATAGATTTAGTATTAATCCTGCAACCACTGTTTCTATACACAGACACTGATATTGTAAACTAGAAAATAGATTTAGTGTTAATCCTGCAACCACTGTTTCTATAGACAGATTATGATGACCTATTAAAGCAAAGTCATAAATGTATACTAGCAGATTACGACTTTTGACGTCACTCATATGATTACAAAATTGTTCATTTGACCTCTAGGTCATGTACAATAACAGAAATAACAGAAATAACAGAAGCTTTTCCCCTAATTTTTATGGTCTGCAGGATAAAAATAATAACTAGTTACTGACGTCGGATATCTGCTTTATCCTGTTTCAGGCCAAATGAGAAATTCCGTTTGGCAGAGCCTCACGGAATTTCCCATTCTTACCTTCACAGGATAAAGCAGCTATTCAACGTCATTAACTAGATATTCTCTATGTAATGTAAGTCTATATCTATATATCTCATGTTATTCTAATAACCCAATATATAGCTACGGTATAAAAAATGGACGTTTCATATTCTATATATCTCATGTTACAATAACACAATAACACGTTAGAGATATGGAAAATGGTAGGCTCAAATGTCTCATATCTGGTGTTGTTGTAATAATCCATTACACAGTCAGGTATTGAAAATCTATTTAATTGCCACCACTAAAGCAAACACCACCTCCAAGACGAAATGGCTTCCCAATGCAATCCAACAGGACATGATGAACTATATATTGAACTAAATGAACCTGGATTGGCCCGTTCCATTGGACATAACTGCCACAACTAGCCCAATGCAGGAAGCTGCAGGAAATGGAGCTATAATCACCAATAAATTTGTTGTTGTCACAGACCCCATCACAATAGTCATTTACGGAGCCTTTCCACCATCTGTGAGCAGATCTAAGGAACGTAACACTCAACTGGTTAACTGATCCTGCCAGGTTAATCCCATCATGCATTGCCCAAAATAGACTGGTCACACATTCTGTAAGTCTGTACTTGGTCTATATTTCTCTGGAAGGTTTTTTCTTTCATTCTTCTTTCATTCTTTTTTTTTCTTTTTATTCTTTTCTGTTTTATAAAGCTGCAGTGATCCTAGTTTCAAAGGAACGTATTTTTTTTTCTTCTTTTCTGTTTTATAAAGCTGCAGTGATCCTAGTTTCAAAGGAACGTATTTTTTTTTCTTCTTTTCTGTTTTATAAAGCTGCAGTGATCCTAGTTTCAAAGGAACGTATTTTTTTTTCTTCTTTTCTGTTTTATAAAGCTGCAGTGATCCTAGTTTCAAAGGAACGTATTCTTTTTTATTCTTTTTCTTCTTTTCTGTTTTATAAAGCTGCAGTGATCCTAGTTTCAAAGGAACGTATTCTTTTTTATTCTTTTTCTTCTTTTCTGTTTTATAAAGCTGCAGTGATCCTAGTTTCAAAGGAACGTATTCTTTTTTATTCTTTTCTGTTTTATAAAGCTGCAGTGATCCTAGTTTCAAAGGAACGTATTCTTTTTTATTCTTTTCTGTTTTATAAAGCTGCAGTGATCCTAGTTTCAAAGGAACGTATTCTTTTTTATTCTTTTCTGTTTTATAAAGCTGCAGTGATCCTAGTTTCAAAGGAACGTATTCTTTTTTATTCTTTTCTGTTTTATAAAGCTGCAGTGATCCTAGTTTCAAAGGAACGTATTCTTTTTTCTTCTTTTCTGTTTTATAAAGCTGCAGTGATCCTAGTTTCAAAGGAACGTATTCTTTTTTTATTCTTTTTCTTCTTTTCTGTTTTATAAAGCTGCAGTGATCCTAGTTTCAAAGGAACGTATTCTTTTTTATTCTTTTTATTCTTTTCTGTTTTATAAAGCTGCAGTGATCCTAGTTTCAAAGGAACGTATTCTTTTTTATTCTTTTTCTTCTTTTCTGTTTTATAAAGCTGCAGTGATCCTAGTTTCAAAGGAACGTATTCTTTTTTATTCTTTTTCTTCTTTTCTGTTTTATAAAGCTGCAGTGATCCTAGTTTCAAAGGAACGTATTCTTTTTTATTCTTTTTCTTCTTTTCTGTTTTATAAAGCTGCAGTGATCCTAGTTTCAAAGGAACGTATTCTTTTTTATTCTTTTCTGTTTTATAAAGCTGCAGTGATCCTAGTTTCAAAGGAACGTATTCTTTTTTATTCTTTTCTGTTTTATAAAGCTGCAGTGATCCTAGTTTCAAAGGAACGTATTCTTTTTTATTCTTTTCTGTTTTATAAAGCTGCAGTGATCCTAGTTTCAAAGGAACGTATTCTTTTTTATTCTTTTTTGGTGTAAAATTAATATTAAAGTAGATGTACTACTAACAGCAAGATGACTAAAACAAAGAAATGTTTTATTTAACGATGCACTCAACACATTTTATTTACGGTTATATGGCGTCAGACATATGGTTAAGGACCACACAGATTTTGAGAGGAAACCCGCTGTAGCCACTACATGGGCTACTCTTTCCAATTACCAGCAAGGGATCTTTTATTTGTGCATCCCACAGGCAGGATAGCACAAACCATGGCCTTTGTTGAACCAGTTATGGATCACTGGTCGGTGCAAGTGGTTTACACCTACCCATTGAGCCTTGCTGAGCACTCACTCAGGGTTTGGAGTCGGTATCTGGATTAAAAATCCCATGCCTCGACTGGGATCCGAACCCAGTACCTACCAGCCTGTAGACCGATAGCCTAACCACAACGTCACCGAGGCCAGTGCAAGATGACTAAAAAGTCCTTTATTTATCAAAAATGATAATTTAAATCTAAAGTTTAAAGGAACATACCCTATTTTTCACTATCAGAGCCGTTTATGATCATTGAAATCAAACATTACTTATATGTTATTGTTTAGATTATCCATTTCTGTACCACAGAAGTGTTTCTGGTCATTCTGGTGTTTCTAATACATTTCTCATATTTTTAAAAATGTATGTGCGTCTTGAGATGTAGCGGTTATTGATTCGAGTTCTAGTCTAATTTTTAAAGGCTATTTTCCAGTTTTAAAGTCACAGACTCTTGTTTCATTCTATTGTAACTGTATCCAAGTGTGTTTCACTCTGTTGTAACTGTATCCAAGTGTGTTTCACTCTGTTGTAACTGTATCCAAGTGTGTTTCACTCTGTTGTAACTGTATCCAAGTGTGTTTCACTCTATTGTAACTGTATCCAAGTGTGTTTCACTCTATTGTAACTGTATCCAAGTGTGTTTCAGGTTTGTAGATTAACTTAGTGTCCCTTTTTACGAGTTGAAACTAGTACACTAGGGTCAGTGTCTTTAAGTAAGGCTTAAGTTAATGGTAAAATAAAAAGCTGTTAAAGCCAAAACAATCAACAATATGTACTGCCTACATTGTACTGCCTACATTGTACTGCCTACATGTTGTTGTTTAACGACACCACTAGAGCACACGGATTTATTTATCATTGGCTATTTGATATCAAACATTTGGTAATTCTAACATATTGTCTTAGAGAGGAAACCCGCTACATTTTCCCATTAATAGCAAGGGATCTTTTATATGCACCATCCCACAGACAGGATAGCACATACCATGGCCGTTGACATACCAGTCGTGGCCCACTGATGCGGATCGATCCTTGATATATCATACATCATTCATGGAGCACTGCTTGGGACAGGAAAACCCCCAGTCAGCGAATAGGTTCATTGTACTCTGTATATATCACAGTGCTTGTTACACCAACTGTGGAGCACTGGCTGCAATGAGAAATGAGGATTGATCCTAGATCGGCCTTGTGTCAGGCGAGCACTCTGCCACTGGGCTACGACCCGCTCCCATCAGCAGCACAAATTTCTACGGTAAATCAAATCTGAGGCTGTAAAAGTGAATTAACATCATAGACAAAACTAATTTGGGAAAAGTCATTTATCGACTATCACGCATGTCACGTATTTTCTACATCAAATAACTAATTATATTTGCATTGCAAGATGAAAATAATCCACACAGGCCGAGTTAATTAAAAAGTTAATTAGCAACAGGTAATGAGAAATCCCATTTTGACATAAGTCGAGATATTAAAGGAAAGTCAATGTATGTTCGCTCAGCCACACCTCAGCACCAATTGCTATTTAGTGTCTAAGGTGGTTTATATGGCAACAAGAAAGAAAGACAGAGATTGACAGGGGAAAGAGAGACAGAGACATATATATCGATAGGCAGATGGAAGGAGAGAGAGAGACAGAGACAGAGAGAGAGAGAGAGAAAGAGACAGAGAGAGAGAGAGAGAGAGAGAAAGACAGAGAGAGAGAGAGAGAGAGAGAGAGAGAGAGAGAGAGAGACAGAGAGAGACGGACGGATGGACAGAGACAGAGACAGAGACAGAGACAGAGGCAGAGAGAGAGACAGACAGACAGACAGACAGACAGAGAAACAGAGAGAGAGATTGACAGAGTGAGTGAAAGAGAGATAGAGTGACAAAGAGATAGAGATATAGACAGTGAGAAAGAGGGAGACAGACAGACACAGACAGACAGACAGACAGACAGACAGACAGACAGACAGAGAGACTAAGACAGATATACACTTGTTTTAACTAAGGCCAATAAATCCTGTGACCTGTTACACATTAGGTGATGTTTGTCTAGAGTTATTGTCTGCAGATATGTGCACTTTAGTACAGGCAAAACATTTACCACCGACAGGAGTAGCTTCATGACTATACTGAGGTCAACTGACCCTGTGATCCATCACACCTGAAGGAAGATATAACAAATGAGTGGAATAACTGTATGACTCTTTTGAAGTTCATTGATTCCATTATAATCACATCTGAAACAAATTGATCCTCTTCACTACTCACACCTCTGGTAAAAGATTTCCCACTGAGGTCAACTGATCCTGTGACTACTCACACCTCTGGTACAAGATTTACCACTGAGGTCAACTGACCATGTGACTACTCACACCTCCAGTAGAAGATTTACCACAGAGGTCAACTGACTCTGTGACTACTCACACCTCAGGTAGAAGATTTACCACTGAGGTCAACTGATCCTGTGACTACTCACACCTCCAGTAGAAGATTTACCACTGAGGTCAACTGATCCTGTGACTACTCACACCTCCAGTAGAAGATTTACCACTGAGGTCAACTGATCCTGTGACTACTCACACCTCCAGTAGAAGATTTACCACAGAGGTCAACTGACTCTGTGACTACTCACACCTCAAGTAGAACATTTACCACAGAGGTCAACTGATCCTGTGACTACTCACACCTCAGGTAGAACATTTACCACTGAGGTCAACTGATCCTGTGACTACTCACACCTCAGGTAGAACATTTACCACTGAGGTCAACTGATCCTGTGACTACTCACACCTCAGGTAGAACATTTACCACAGAGGTCAACTGTCCCTGTGACTACTCATACCTCCAATAGAAGATTTACCACTGAGGTCAATTGATCCTGTGACTACTCACATCTCCGGTAGAAGATTTACCACTGAGGTCAACTGATCCTGTGACTACTCACGACTCTGGTAGCAGATTTACCACTGTGGTCAACTGACCCTGTGACTACTCACACCTCTGGTAGAAGAGTTACCGCTGAGGTCAACTGACCCTGTCACTACTCACACCTCAGGTAGAAGATTTACCACGGAGGTCAACTGACCCTGTGACTACACACCTCAGGTAGAAGATTTACCACTAAGGTCAACTGATCCTGTGCCTACACACACCTGAGACAGAAAATCTACCACGGACATACTTCTAACACCCAACTGAATGACACGAGGATACTGGGTGACCACAGAAATTAACATAAACTTGTAAATGAGAAAAAAAAATACAAATAAAAAATAAATGAAAAATCTTCACAGCCATTGTGCAAAGACTCGTGTTAAATGAATCTGTGGAGTTAGTGCCTAATTCGCCACAATGTGATATTTATTTTATTGGCAGCTCCCCATCAACGTCATTCGATTACACGCAACACAGAATTGGTGTCTGCTCAACACAGTTAAACCAAGCCTTTGTAATTCAATTTTAAATGTAGCATTTAGATGACGAGTCATTGGAATGTCAATTGGCAAACAAACTCCAATAAAAGATAACAGTAAATTGAAAATGTCGCAGAGAGGACGGTTTGTGAGAAAGAAGTTTTAACAAAAAAACACACAAAAAACTAAAAATATTCCTGGGAGTTTTGAGACGCCGTGACGTGACGGAAATGAAGTGATGTCGAGGTTACCCAATGGATGTGTCATCTGGTAATTAACACTTTATATCCCAGAGGTATTTCCTTTGGTTACTTTCTTGCCAAATTAACATTTAAAGTAAAACTTTATTACATTCACCATTATGTCAGTCGGTATACTGACTAAATTTATCACTCGTTTGTTACCATTATTGTTTGTCATCCAATAGCCGATGATTAATAAATCAATGTGCTCTAGTGGTGTCGTTAAACAAAACAATTTTTTTTGTTACAATTATTCATGCAATATTATTCATTTATAATACAATATTATCCATTTATTACCATACACATACATTAAACATTTCATTCTTTTCCCCAGACATGACAGCACATACCCAAAACTTTGATATGCCAGCACATATTGGTTGGAATGGGAAATTTAGCCCATGGATCCACCTAGTGGAACTGATCCTGCAACGCATCAATCAGTAGAGCACTCACTTGAGGTGTGTGGGTCATAGGATTGCTTGGTATATCAAAGGCCATGGTATGTGCTGTCCTGACTGTGGGAAAGTCTATATAGTATAAAAGATTCCTTGCTGCCAATGGAATAAATTTAGCAGGTTTCCTCGAAGACGACATATGAAAATTACCAAATGTCTGACATCCAGTAGCCAGTGAATGATTAATTAATCAATTTGCTCTAGAGGTGTCGTTAAACAAAACAAACTTAACACTGATGACTGTGTGTCAAAATTACAAAATGTCTGACATCAAATAGCCGGTGATTAATTAATCAATGTGCTCTAGTGATGTCATTAAATATAACACAAACTTCAACTTATCATGGGACGGGATTTAGTTCAGTCAGCTGAGTGCTTGCATCGCAGGATCGAACCACCTCGGTGGATCCATTCAACTGATTGGTTTTTCCACCATCCCAACCAGTGCACCACAACTGGTATATCAAAGGCTATGGTATGTCCTTTCCTGTCTGTGTTAAGTGCATATAAAAGATCCTTAGATGCTAAAGGAAACATTTAGCAGGTTTCCTCTCTAAGACTTTGTGTCAGAATTACCAAATGTTTGACACCAATAGCCAATGATTAAAAATAAATCAATGTGCTCTAGTGATGTCATTAAACAGAAGAAAAACTTTCAACTCATTGTACCTCACACAAACACGATAACCCACAGACCTACACTCGACACTACAGATAATGGCAATCACATAAAGTGGTTATCTACAGTCGTACCTCACACAAACACGATAACCCACAGACCTACACTCGACACTACAGATAATGGCAATCACATAAAGTGGTTATCAACAGTCGTACCTCACACAAACACGATAACCCACAGACCTACACTCGACACTACAGATAATGGCAATCACATAAAGTGGTTATCAACAGTCGTACCTCACACAAACACGATAACCCACAGACCTACACTCGACACTACAGATGATGGCAATCATATAAAGTGGTTATCAACAGTCGTACCTCACACAAACACGATAACCCACAGACCTACACTCAACACTACAGATAATGGCAATCACATAAAGTGGTTATCAACAGTCGTACCTCACACAAACACGATAACCCACAGACCTACACTCAACACTACAGATAATGGCAATCACATAAAGTGGTTATCAACAGTCGTACCTCACACAAACACGATAACCCACAGACCTACACTCAACACTACAGATAATGGCAATGCATAAAGTGGTTATCAACAGGCGTACCTCACACAAACACGATAACCCACAAGACCCAGCCACTCAGACACTACAGATAAGGTCAATTTGGGTATCAACAGTTACCTCACACAAACACGATAACCCACAGACCTACACTCAACACTACAGATAATGGCAATGCATAAAGTGGTTATCAACAGTCGTACCTCACACAAACACGATAACCCACAGACCTACACTCAACACTACAGATAATGGCAATCACATAAAGTGGTTATCAACAGTCGTACCTCACACAAACACGATAACCCACAGACCTACACTCAACACTACAGATAATGGCAATCACATAAAGTGGTTAGGCCAAAAACAAAAATATGTGTGTTTCAGGTTTCATCTCTGGAAAAAATAGGGTAGGTAGGTAGGAACTTTTTCTTTTTTTTTCTTTTTTTTTTAAACCGTGTTCTTGACATACTCCATATAACCTGTCTGCAAAAATTGCGGTAGATATTGGTTTTTTGTCCTTGGGGTTTTGTTTTTTGGGGTTTTTTTTTGGTAGTCAAAATGTTTTAGGGTCGCAGCGTAAAATTAGGGTCAGTCGGGAAAACGGGAACATACACTTTTTTTTTTTACGCCTTATCAACAGTCGTATCTCACACAAACACTATAACCCACAGACCTACACTCGACACTACAGATAATGGCAATCACATAAAGTGGTTATCAACAGTCATACCTCACACAAACACAATAACCCACAGACCTACACTCGACACTACAGATAATGGCAATCACATAAAGTGGTTATCAACAGTCGTACCTCACACAAACACTATAACCCACAGACCTACACTCGACACTACAGATGATGGCAATCACATAAAGTGGTTATCAACAGTCGTACCTCACACAAACACAATAACCCACAGACCTACACTCGACACTACAGATAATGGCAATCACATAAAGTGGTTATCAACAGTCGTACCTCACACAAACACTATAACCCACAAACCTACACTCCCACTACTCGACACTACAAATAATGGCAATCACATAAAGTGGTTATCAACAGTCGTACCTCACACAAACACAATAACCCACAGACCTACACTCGACACTACAGATAATTGCAATCACATAAAGTGGTTATCAACAGTCGTACCTCACACAAACACTATAACCCACAAACCTACACTCCCACTACTCGACACTACAGATAATGGCAATCACATAAAGTGGTTATCAACAGTCGTACCTCACACAAACACTATAACCCACAGACCTACACTCGACACTACAGATAATGGCAATCACATAAAGTGGTTATCAACAGTCGTACCTCACACAAACACTATAACCCACAAACCTACACTCCCACTACTCGACACTACAGATAATGGCAATCACATAAAGTGGTTATCAACAGTCGTACCTCACACAAACACTATAACCCACAGACCTACACTCGACACTACAGATAATGGCAATCACATAAAGTGGTTATCAACAGTCTAGTTTCTGCATACAATTTATTTACACTTCTCAACAGCCGATATGAGCAATTCGATTAGCAGTATCGCCGCCGCAAGAGTCAATACATTTAATTCCGTTGCACACACAATTAATTATCTTCCCGAGTATACATAATTCATAAAAGGCCAATTCAGCTGTGTCAGCCTCCCGACAAAGCTCGCATACACGCCTTGCGTCAAAACAAATTTTGCGATATTTTTCACGCTGATTAACGCCCCGAGCCATCTTCCAAAAAGAGCAGTCGCGATCTGCAATGATTTCTGAAACGCTCCGTTGCCTCACGCCACACAAATAATCATGTTCATTACGCAAATGTATCTTTGCGGCTGGAGTAAAACAAGAAAATGTGACATGTGCGCTTAACGCGTTTGTCGTAGAACTTGCCATGGAGGAGGACAATTAACTGCCTGTGTAAACGGCAAACTGACCGTGAATCAAAGCGTTATGTGAATGAGACAAAATAAGTTGGTGTCAGACAAATTATATACCCGTGGAAAAAAGTTCCTATGCACCAAAATAAAATAAGTGTAAAAAAAAAAAGTTTGTAAATGGATGAAAATTGAACAAAGATAATAATCACATCAAATTAATTCTGTAAATTGTGTCATAAAGTTAGTTTAAAACTGTAACTGTGGATGCTGTACTCAACAAAATATTTTCAGCATTATACAATTTTTGGATGCAAAAAAAGAAATGTTTTATTTAATGACGCACTCAACACATTTTATTTACGGTTATATGGTGTCAGACCACACAGATTTTGAGAGGAAACCCGCTGTCGCCACTACATGGGCTACTCTTTCCGATTAGCAGCAAGGGATCTTTTATTTGTGCTTCCCACAGGCAGGATAGCACAGACCATGGCCTTTGTTGAACCAGTTATGGATCACTGGTCGGTGCAAGTGGTTTACACCTACCCATTGAGCCTTGCGGAGCACTCACTCAGGGTTTGGAGTCGGTATCTGGATTAAAAATCCCATGCCTTGACTGGGATCCGAACCCAGTACCTACCAGCCTGTTGACCGATGGCCTTTTTGGATGCAACACTGGTCGAAATTTGTTGAAAGAATGTCTGAAATAATAATTCGAAGGAAAGAAATGTTTCATTTAACGACACACTCAACACATGTTTTATTTACAGTTATATGGTATCAAGACTGACTGGCTGGAACGAGAAATAGCCCAATTAATGGGCCCATCAACAGGGATCGATCCCAGACTGACTGCGCATCAGAGATCATAATTTGCTAGCATAATATAATACTAGGAAAAACTGACAAAAACATGCACTAGCTGTTAATATATATATATACTCTTTAAAAAAAGTAGGGGAACCTGAAATATTAAAACATATGTTTTGACCACAGACATCCTAGTGAAGAACGTTCAAGTCTGTTTATCAACACACTGAAACACATTCCAGAGTTTGCACATGCATCACGCAGTTGCCCCGTACATGTGCGTGGGGTATCATTATCAATTTTGAGAATTTCCAGGAAGGTCGATTAATCACTGTGGAACATTATTTCTGTCAATCGTTTTCATTCTGTTGATCATATAGTTGTTATTGTTTTGTTTTTAGTCACTTTTATTGTTTGAATTTGCAATTTACTGATAAAAAAAACGTCAACTTTAAAATTTTACTTCTGACCCGAATCGTCCTTCAAGATCTTTGGTGGTCATAAAACCTACTGTAATACTGAACTACTAGCTGTAATGTTTGCCCAATTAATTCACTATTATCATATAACCATTCCCCACAGCTAATATACCTTACAATTTTGGCAATTGTAAATTCTTATTAGAGTTCCCCTACTTTTTTTGAAGAGTATAATATTTTAATTTGGTATATTTACAAAACAATGTTTTCTTCTTTTTCAAGGTGTAATGGGTTGTGGGACTGATGGATTTAGTTTTTTCCCATCCCAACCAATTCCTTTGGACTGGTACATCAACAGCTGTGGTAGGGATGGTACGTAGCCCAGTAGTAAAGCGCTTGTTTGATGCGTAGTCGGTCTAGGATCAATCCCCGTCGGTGGGTCCACTGGGCTATTTCTCATCACAGCCAGTGCACCACAATTGGTATATCAAAGGCCATGGTATGTACTACCCTGTCTGTGGGATGGTGCATATAAAAGATCCCTTGCTACTAATGGAAAATATAACGGGCTTCCTCGCTATGGCTGTCAAAATGACCATATGTTTGACATCCAATAGTCGATGATTAATAAATCAATTAGCTCTAGTGGTGCCGTTAAACAAAACAAACTTCTTCAATGGCTGTGGTATGTACTGTCTTGTCCTTGGGAAAGTGTTTATGTATCTTATCTGGCTTTTTCATCAGTGGGGGGCCGGGATGTAGCCCAGTGGTAAAGCGGATGTGCTATCCTGTCTGTGGGATGTGCTATCCTGTCTGTGGTATGTGCTATCCTGTCTGTGGGATGTGCTATCCTGTCTGTGGGATGTGCTATCCTGTCTGTGGGATGTGCTATCCTGTCTGTGGGATGTGCTATTCTGTCTGTGGAATGGTGCATATAAAAGATCCCTTGCTATGAATGGAAAAAATGTTGCGGGTTCCCTCTATAAGAATGTATGTCAAAATTATCAAATGTTTGTCATCCAATAGCAGATGATTAATATATCAATGTGCTCTAGTGGCGTCGTTAAACAAAACAAACTTGTTTTTCATCCTGAGTAGCCTTTGTTGCAGCAGTATGTTTTCCATCTTTCTCCCTTGACCAAGTGCTGAAATAACACTAGTGATGTTCCGATGATCAATTATAACAGAAAATTAATCAGTTTCACTATCGATATGATGACAGGGGTGAAGAAATGGAACATATTTCACTGGCCTACCAGACCAGAACCAAGTAAAATTTACTAACCCGCAATAATTTCTACTATAACATTTACTAACCCGCAATAATTTCTAGTCTATAGAATAATATATGATTAATAATATTATAATATACAGTGTCTTCACTTCAAATGATATATAGAGGTATATTGACAAAACATTATTAAGAACACCTGGTAAGTATCAAAAAGACAGATAGACCCGTCGGGCTGGTAGTTGCATTTTTTAACTCGTCTGTCAGAATTTTTACATGCATTTTGGTGAGCGCAGGTGAGTACTTTCTGCTCCCTTGGATGATTGATTATAAAAATCAATAATCGATTGTGTGGGTGGAGTTCACTGTAATTGTTACTCCTGTTTAGATGATGCAATTGATGTTTGGGTTTGTTTTTATGTGAACATAAAAACAAAGATATTGAATGAATTAAGATATTAAATGTAAAATTAACCATCTGTGGGGTTTAGATCCTGGTGAACTTGACAATAGGTGCATGGTCCTCATCATTCAAATCCTTCTATATAATTGTGACCGATTGTGTAATCGAAAGTTGATCGGTTCGTGCAAACCACTTGTAATTGATGATCAATGGCGACATTCAAACAAATTCCCTGCACTTATTAACTCCGTGTTAGACACAGCTAGCCACAGTTTATAATGTGCTGGGGTGTCAGTAAACAAATTCCCTGCACTTATTAACTCCGTGTTAGACACAGCTAGCCACAGTTTATAATGTGCTGGGGTGTCAGTAAACAAATTCCCTGCACTTATTAACTCCGTGTTAGACACAGCTAGCCATAGTTTATAATGTGCTGGCGTGTCAGTAAACATACATTCCTTTCCTTTTCTTTCTTCTGTTGTTTCTTTGTAATTGTGCTTACACCTAGAACCAACTGTTATGTGAATGAAATTATTTATAATAATAATAAAAAAATACATTGTAGTGTTTTACATTTCCAAAGTAATCATTCTGATGAAAACAACATAACAATATGCACCAAAGTACTTATTAAATTATTTTTTAATCATTAAATAATAGTGAATTATCATCCATTCATGTTCACATTGAATAAAATAAAAACTAATTTATTTTGTCCAGACCCTTCCAAATTATAGCCATGTGTTATTTCATAGATTCACAACTCATGCCTGGATGTAGCCCAGTGGTAAAGCACACGCCTGACGTGTGGTCGGTTTAGGATCGATCCCCGTCAGTGGGCCTATTGGGCTATTTCTCGTTCCAGCTAGTGCATCACGACTGGTATATCAAAGGCCATGGTATGTGCTATCCTGTCTGTGGGATGGTGCATATAAAATATTCCTTGCTATTAATGGAAAAATGTAGTGGGTTTCCTCTCTATGACTGTGTCAAAATTTCCAAATGTTTGACATCCAATAGCCGATGATTAATAAATCTATGTACATGTACTCTAGTGGTGTCGTTAAACAAAACAAACTTTTGCTACAGAACTCTATTTTATTCTTGAAAGTACGAGGTTATCTATTTTCACCTGACAGTTAAAGGGTTAACACATGCATTGTTAAATTACCGTATGCATGCAAGGCCCACTAGTAACTGGAACCTGTATTTCATCAGCTGTCATGCCACAGTTAAGGAGTTAACGAATTCTCAAATCCACTCTTGCTGAGCTTAAATAAATTATTAATTTTCCATTACGAGAAATAACGGCCATGTGCACACTTTTGTTCTTCCCGCAAATTACATCAGTGTTGTGCAACGTGTTGTGAAAAAAACCTCTCCACCATCTTGTCAACAGCAAACAATGTTGTAGCACCTCTGTGTTGATGAGCATTTTATTAAGCCACCGAGTTAAAATTGCACCGCGATGAATCGTGCAATCCAATCACCGCGTCCGTATTGAATTAATGATAATAAATCACACATTTAATTACATAAAGTAAATCTAAATTTGGAATCGTGGAATGAGACTAATCTAATCTCTCTCACTGGAGGACTGCAAGCGCGGAATTCATGCAGACGAACACCGACAAAAAAACAAACACACACCAACATGTGATTCTAAAGTCGCACTAAAGTGGCAAACGACACTCACTATTTTATCAGGGACGGAATTTATCGACATTCACGGTGACGGTGAAAGACTTTCGAGCAAAAGTTTGCACATTTTATTGAGTCTTGAGAGCTCTCCGTTAAACTGATGCGATAACACAAATACATGTTTATTTCCCGAAATACGCCAACCTTTTAATTCCACCTTCAAAGCAATTCGTGAAAATTACGAAAGTAAATTAGGTGAAATAACAGGAGTTTTGTAGCCTTGAATAATGGACCCGACATAAGGATGTTTTTATTCCACCCTGAAATGCCAGCTATTCAAGAGCCATAATGCACTATATCCCCCACAACATCTCTAACTTTATTACGCTGAAAAGCAAATGACTGAGAAAAATCAATCGTCGGGAATTGTAAAAGCTCGTTTGATAGCGATGTGGAAACCTCGCACACAAACAGCATGCCATAATAAGCGCTCTTAATTAACAATTTCAACAAAGCATGCAAACGGAATTAATAGCTCTTCAACCATGAGGCAATGTTTAATCTACAGAGAAATTGGCAACGTAGAATACCACTTTCTAATATCCCAATCCTAACAAGATAATCAAGAAAATAATAGGCGTTTGGTGACATTCAAACAGGCATGTGTGTGGTACTTTGCTATCTTATGGCTTTCTGTAGAACCTTGTTAGTGTAACAATCCAAGCGTTCAGTTGAACAAAAAAAAAGAAGAAAATCTTCATCAACAGAAGTCTAAAATTCTCAATCTAGTTGTGACAGTTTAATGCTCACAAATAAAGTGACAAGCGTAATTCAACTTTAATAACACACAAGTGTATCACGCAATCGGTTGTTACATCATAGCAAGGGAATCGTGAAACATCATTGTAGAATATGATAGGAAACAAAATTAATGTTTATTTAACAACATCTTCGGACATTTTAAAGTGCTTTTCTTAAAGTTGCATAACGGTGGATATTCTCTGGGAAAAAAAACTTATTAATTTGAAATGTAAATATTATCCCTTGCAATCAGCTGTCACATCATAACAAGGTAATCATGAAACACCATTGTAGAATATGATAGAAAATGTAATGAAAGTTTCTTTAACTATATCTTTGAAACATTTTAAAGGGCTTCTCTAAAAGTTGCATAACGGTGGATATTCTCTATTAAAAAAATACTTATTAATTTGAAATGTAAATATTATACCTTGCAATCAGCTGTCACATCATAACAAGGTAATCATGAAACATTGTTGTAGAATATGATAGAAAATGTAATGAAAGTTTCTTTAACTGTATCTTTGAAACATTTTAAAGGGCTTCTCTAAAAGTTGCATAACGGTGGATATTCTCTATTAAAAAAATACTTATTAATTTGAAATGTAAATATTATACCTTGCAATCAGCTGTCACATCATAACAAGGTAATCATGAAACATTGTTGTAGAATATGATAGAAAATGTAATGAAAGTTTCTTTAACTGTATCTCTGAAACATTTTAAAGAGGGGACAAGACATAGTCCAGTGGTAAAACTTTCTCTTGATGCGCGGTCAGTTTGGGATCAATCCCCGTCAGTGGGCCCATTGCGCTATTTCTCGCTCCAGCCAGTGCACCATGACTGGTACATCAAAGGTTGTGGTACGTGCTATCCTGTCTATGGGATGGTGCAACTCATGAGATATGATTGCAAACTTTAACTCGATGAGATATAAATCATATTTGACAAAAACATGAAATATCCTCTATTTAGTAATAAAACGTCAGTGTACATGTATCTGTGAAGGAATTTTATTATACTAATAATAATGGAAATATAAATCTATGAGTTACCAGGACCCCGTTTCATGAATGAATGTTTAATGAAACCCCATGTGCAGCACAAAACAATACATCGGCTAATGAGTGAGAAACAATGGTAAATAAATACAATGACAGAAATGTTTTATTTAACGACGCACTCAACACATTTTATTTATAGTTATATGGCGTCAGACATATGGTTACGGTCCACACAGATATTGAGGAAGCAAACCCACTGTCACCACTTAATGGGCTACTCTTTTCAATTAGCAGCAAGGGATCTTTTATATGCACCAATTCAGACAGGATAACACATACCACGGCCTTTGATATACAAGTTGTGGTGCACTGGCTGGAGTGAGAAATAGCCCAATGGGTTCACTGATGGGGATCGATCCCAGACCGACCGTGCATCAAGCGAACACTTTACCACTGGCTAGCCCAGTCCCCCAAATAAATACAAATATGTATATAAATGAATTGATGATCATTATCAACATAAAACTTCTAAAGTTACAAATATCCATTTTGCATGCAATCAGATATTCAAAGATATAACTGAGAAATCAATAACATGTAGTTATTTATTAGAAATAAATGTCAAAATAGCAAAATACGTCACTTGAAGCATGCAGTCTAGCACCGAGATACATCTCGCTCTAGCCAGACCAGAACATACCATTAACGTGAATCTAATTAAATGACTGGCTCAGATGCCCAGTCTAGACTCTAAAGCCATACAAACCGGTAGTATGTGGTTAGCGCTTAACTATAGTCTGTGCCTTGAGGCAAGATTCTATATAAGAAACGCCTGGTGCGTAATCGAACTAGGATCGATCCCAGTCAGTGGACCCTATTGGGTTATTTCTCGTTCCAGCCAGTGCTTCACAACTGGTGGGAAAAGAAATGCTGTGGTATGTAATATCCTGCAGTGTACGACAAATGTTTAAGAAAGTTGCTAGCCCTCACAGAGGCTTGGGCTAGTGCCCTATGTATTATAGTAATATAGTTGATAATTTCAACTAGCCCAGACCAAAAATTCACTAGCCCAGACCGAAGGTGAGTAGATTTGTCGAAGCCTGTGTACCTGCTATGAGATAAGAAGTTTGTTTTAGTTTAACGACACCACTAGAGCACACTGATTTATTAATCATCGCCTATTGGATGTCAAACATATGGTCATTTTGACACAGTAATAGAGGGGAAACCTGCTACATTTTTACATTAGTAGAAAGGGATTTTTTATATGCACCATCCCACAGACAGGATAGCACATACCATGGCCAATGATATACCAGTCGTGGTGCACTGGCTGGAACAAGAAATAGCCCAATGGGCCCACCGACCCCCATGATCACATTAAGTGCATAAGATAGTTATGCACTTTAAAAAAAAAGGAGCACATTGATTAATGAATCATCGGCTACTGGATGTCAAACACTTGGTAATACTGACTTGTAGTCATTGTAGGGAACCCGCTACATTTTTCCTAATGCAGCAAGGGATCTTTTATATGCACCATCCCAAAAACAGGATAGCACATACCACAGCCTTTGATATACCAGTTGTGGCACACTGGTTGGAACAAAAAATAGCCTAATGGGCCCAGTGACAGGAATCAATCCCAAACCGACCACGCATCAAGCGAGCACTTTACCACTGGGCTACGTTCCGCCCCACGATCACATCATGCACTTAAGGTTATCTTAGTGCTAAAATCACTTCACAGAACAGGACCCTGGTCCTTGGATCAGGTTCATTTATTCATTCCTTCATTCATTTAGCTCAGTTGGTTGAGTGCTCATCTGAGGTGCTTGCATCGCAGGATGGAACCCCCTCAGTGGATCCATTCAATTGATTGGGTTTTTTCTGATTCCAACCAGTGCACCACAACTGGTCAAAGGTCAAGGTGTGTGCTTTTCTGTCTGTGGGAAAGATCCATTGCTGCATTAGGAAAAATATAGCGGGTTTCCTCCAATGACTATGAGTCAGAATTAATTACCAAATGTTTGACATCCAATATCGATGATTTAATTAATGTGCTCCAGTGGTGTCGTTAAACAAAACATAGTATATAAACACTATACTGAGGCTATAATAAAATATATACATGCAGTGCACTGTCCATTGAGCTCTTAGAATTCACTGTGAAGAGGAAGGAAGGAAATGATTTATTTAACAACACACTCAACACATTTTATTTACGGTTATATGGCATGGGACATATGGTTAAGGACCACACAGATATTGAAAAATGAAACCCGCTGTTGCCACTTCATGAACTACTCTTTTCACAGACAGGATAACACATACCATGGCCTTTGATATACCAGTGGTGGTGCACTGGCTGGAACAAGAAAAATAACCCAATGGGCCCACTGACGGGGATCGATCCCAGACCGACCGCGCATCAAGCGAATGCTTTACCACTGGGCTACGTCCTGCCCCTCACTCTGAATAGGAGAATATTTTGAAAGTTTAACTACTGAGCCAACAAGGCCAATCATTCTTTTTGAAAGAAAGAAATGCCAGGCCTTCAATAAACACTGGGTCTCCAATCAATGCTGGGCATGCATGACAAATTCAATCATTGGTTACACCCTGGCATAATATTTTTAACAAACTAAAATATACCATTAAAATGAAAGGTCCTTTTTTATCACTTTGCCTGAAAAAGAAATTTACTTTAAAAAAAATAATTGCCAAGCCTCAAATAAGCGCCATTTTGGGTAATCATGAATAAGTGCCAGAGCATTTATTAGAGAAAAAAAAGGTTCGGTACTTAAATTTAGCCCCAAGTCCAGACTTTAAACTTTTACAAGTTTTTACTTGTAGAAGTTTAAAGCCTTGCTGTGTTTTAAGAATACAGCCAAAAACAACCACAGTTAGCTAAAATATACTCTTCAAACCAAAGTAGGGAAACTCTAATAAGAATTTACAAAATTGTAAGGTATATTAGCTGTGGGGAATGGTTATATGATAATAGTGAATTAATTGGGTAAACATTACAACCAGTAGTTCAGTATTACAGTAGGTTTTATGACCTCCAAAGATCTTGAAGGACGATTAGGGTCCAAAGTGAAATTTGAAAGTTGACGTTTTTTTATCAGTAAATCGCAAATTCAAACAATAAAAATGACTAAAAACAAAACAATAACAACTGTATGATCAACAGAATGAAAACGATTGACAGAAATAATGTTCCACAGTGATTAATCGACCTTCCTGGATATTGTCAAAATCGAGAATGATACCCCACACATGTGTACGGGGCAACAGCGTGATGCATGTGCAAACTATGGAATGTGTTTGGGTGTGTTGATAAACAGACCTGAACGTTCTTTACTAGGATGTCTGTGGTCAAAACATATGTTTTTATATTTCAGGTTCCCACACTTTTTTTGAAGAATATAGATTATCAAAACCTGCAAAAATTGCAAGAGCTCAGTTTGCTATTTATAGATAATCAAAGTCAGCAAAGGTTGTAGGAGCAATCTCCACTAAAGACGGCCACCAGTGTAATATTGTATCAAGACACGTAACCACTGCTATCAAAGACCTTGCTATAAAGAAACACTTTTTCTTAGTTGTTTCCCATCAAAAGTATCACAATCAAAGAGCGGTCAACATGGGGATTTCAGACTGCAGCCAACACTTTCACTTAGGTCAGGCCCATGGTCCAGGTCTGCAGATTGTATTTTCTAATCAACAACCTTCATTATCCACCGCTAAATCAACATTAATTGAAAATTCAATTTTATACTTCAAACACTTCTTTTTATTAATAATAAATTCTGTTTAAATAAAGCTGTTTACTAATAAATTCACCTAAAATTAATTGAACTGAAAATAATTATGGGTTTTTGGGGTTATTTTTGAGAAGTTTATGAATGTTATTTTTCATCCACCAAAGACTCATTTTCCGCTGATGAATCACCACTTGATTAAAAACTCAATTTTACACTTCCAGAAGTGTTTTAATAGTAAATTAATTTTTTAAAAAACAAATTAAAAAAACCTGTTTTCATATTTGTGTAAATATTAGAAAACATTCATCAGAATGAATGTCAAAGTTCACTGTGCAAGAAATTCTGGGAATGATCATATATGTCTATCAACTATTCAGAGTAATTGCTTTATCTAGTCATAAGTAAATTACTATTTACATATTGACAATTACCGACACCATTGATGTTTATTAGGTTTATAACTTGTCAGACGATGAAGGAATGACAGCATGTTTCACTTTAATAAGGAAGTTCAGTGTTTTAAAACAGTGATGTTCAAAACAATTAGATGTGTGATTTCTTCAAAATTAGGTCATGGCAGGATGCAATGAATGAATGAATGTTTAACGACACCCCAGCACGAAAAATACATCGGCTATTGGGTGTCAAACTATGGTAATGCAAATAAATAAAGTGATGATCAACATCAATATAAAAATTCAAGGTTTAAACAAAAACAGTGTTTAGAGCACAGCTGAATTTCTAGTCCAATGGGAGCTTCATATTTGGTCACGTGAAGTACATTTATATCGCGATAATGTACTTCAGACATTCACTTTATAAGCGGTATTGCTGCACGTGCAGTCATAACGACTTTGGCTCTGCTCTAAGACAGTTAGAGGACGAGTAACAATACTTTATCGGCGTATAAAGGTAGTGTCGCACGAGAAAACGCTCGGCTAACGCCTCGCCTTTGTCTCGTGCGACACTACCTTTATACGCCGATAAAGTATTGTTACTCGTCCTCTAACTATTATAAAGAACTGTGCAAAAATACAAATACAAATATCACAGAATTTTACGGACACCGAATTTTACTCTAAACTTCAATGTTGTGCTATATTGGCCATTCTCAAAGAGAATGTTACACCCCTGCACCACGGTGAGGTTACAGAACGCGCAGGGGTGGCAGAATGCAGGTCATGTGCTTATGTTGAAGTAACCACTGTTTAATTTTTTATTAATATATATATTTTTCAAACCTACACCATTATTGGATGTTAACATCTGGTTTGGGCTACTACAAACATAAGAATGACAAGAAATACCGTATTTATATAGACAGTGATATTCAAAACAGGACAGTATCTTTAATATTTAATTTTACTAATAAACAATAATTATCTGTTAGTTGTACATGTAAACACCTTACAATGTAGCTAAATCAGGACAGTCGTTTTAATCTGGATTATTTTCCTTCCTTCAAATCCACCTCCGCCACGCCCCACCCCCACCTCTCCCATGCCCCACCACCTCGATAAACCAATAAATCTGACTGGACTAACCTAAATTTACATAACACCAGCAATGTCAGAGTAACAATCAACTTAAAAATATAATCAAACTATAATTCCAATTATATGCTGGGCCATCTGCAGTTATGTCCCCTTGAGAGCTCTCTATATCAGATCAAACTGTGAGGAAGCAACACACCGGTACTTACAAGTTCACATGGGCACCAGTGTGTTTCCACTACATTACATGGTTGCTTGGGAAATAATTAACCAGCAGTGTAGGGAGGTTGTGTGGGTGTGTATCACCGCCAAGCACCAACTCCAACAGGTTAATTATCAGAAAGCACAGAGCCTGTACAACCAGACAGAGAAACACACAAACCAGGCAAACACTCAAATAGTGTGAATCAGTATTAAGAATGATGTTTACTGTTGGAACACCTTTTAAAGCCTCAATGATTGTTTTAAAAAAAAAAAAAAAAAAAAAAAAAAAAACCCAGGCAAACACTCAAAGAGTATGAATCATTATTAAGAATGATATTTACTGATGAAAAACTTATTAAAGCCACAATTATCACCTTCAACAATGATGGAAAACACAAGTTAACAAACACAAATAAGAATTCTGTGCGATTTTAAATATCTTGCATACCACAAACGTATTACATGTCACCGACAGTTACATCCATAGATTCATAGTTTGTGGGAAATGGAGGCCCCTATCTCACCTTCAATGATTCAGTGATCGAAAACACAAACAAATAAAGAAACTCAAACATGAATTCCGCGAAATTAAATGTCTCGCCTGACCCACCACAAATGCATTAGATGTCACTGACAGTTACATCCATAGATTCATAGTTTGTGGGAAATGGAGGCCCCTATCTCACCTTCAATGATTCAGTGATCGAAAACACAAACAAATAAAGAAACTCAAACATGAATTCCGCGAAATTAAATGTCTCGCCTGACCCACCACAAATGCATTAGATGTCACTGACAGTTACATCCATAGATTCATAGTTTGTGGGAAATGGAGGCCCCTATCTCACCTTCAATGATTCAGTGATCGAAAACACAAACAAATAAAGAAACTCAAACATGAATTCCGCGAAATTAAATGTCTCGCCTGACCCACCACAAATGCATTAGATGTCACTGACAGTTACATCCATAGATTCATAGTTTTTGAGAAATGGAGGCCCCAATTTCACGTTCAATGATTCAATGATTCAAAAGAAACAAATTAACAAAGTCAAACATAAATTCTATGGAACTAAATGTCTTGCCTACCATAAACATTTTTGATGTTGCTGACATTTGTATCATAGATCCATAGTTTGTGAAATATAAAGCTGAATGCAACGCTTTAAATAATATAGAGCTATATGAAAATATTGATCAATGCTTTTGCTGCCACTGTCAAAAAAATAACTAGTTTGTGGGAAATGGAGGCCTGTATTACACCTTCAATGATTCAGTGATCGAAAAAAAGAATACCTGTATTACAACTTTAACAAGAATACCTAGTTTGTTTAAAATGAAGGCCCCTATCTCATCTTTAAAAATTCAGTATCGAAAACACCTTTAAAAAGAATACCATGTATTACATCTTTAAAAATGAATACCTGTATCTCACCTTTAAAAAGAATACCTAAATTACAAACAAATAAAGAATCAAACATGAATTATAGTTTTAAAATGGAGGCCCCTATCTCACCTTCAATGATTCAGTGATAAAACACAAACTTTAAAAAGAATACCTGTATTACAGTTTAAAAAGAATACCTGTATTACACCTTTAAAATTCATACCGTATTACAAACAAAAAAAGAAACTCAAACATGTATTACATAGTTTAAAAAGAATACCTGTATTGCACCTTTAAAAAGAATACCTCAGTTTATCGAATACCATCTTTAAAAAGAATACCTGTATTGCACCTTTAAAAAAATGAATACCTGTATTACACCTTTAAAAAGAATACCTGTCGAAACATCTTTAAAAAGAATACCTGTATTACACTTTAAAAAGAATACCTGTATTACATCTTTAAACCAGAATACCTGTATTACATGAATACCTGTATTACACCTTTAAAAAGAATACCTGTATTACACCTTTAAAAAGAATACCTGTATTACATCTTTAAAAAGAATACCAGTATTACATCTTTAAACAGAATACCTGTATTACATCTTTAAAAAGAATACCTGTATTACATCTTTAAACAGAATACCTGTATTACATCTTTAAAAAGAATACCTGTATTACACCTTTAAAAAGAATACCTGTATTACACCTTTAAAAAGAATACCTGTATTACACCTTTAAAAAGAATACCTGTATTACACCTTTAAAAAGAATACCATCTTTAAAAAGAATACCTGTATTACATCTTTAAAAAGAATACCTGTATTGCACCTTTAAAAAGAATACCAGTATTACATCTTTAAAAAGAATACCTGTATTACACCTTTAAAAAGAATACCTGTATTACACCTTTAAACAGAATACCTGTATTACACCTTTAAACAGAATACCTGTATTACAAAAGAATACCTTTAAAAAGAATACCTGTATTACACCTTTAAAAAGAATACCTGTATTACACCTTTAAAAAGAATACCTGTATTGCATCTTTAAAAAGAATACCTGTATTACACCTTTAAAAAGAATACCTGTATTACACCTTTAAAAAGAATACCTGTATTACATCTTTAAAAAGAATACCTGTATTACACCTTTAAAAAGAATACCTGTATTACATCTTTAAACAGAATACCTGTATTACACCTTTAAAAAGAATACCTGTATTACACCTTTAAAAAGAATACCTGTATTACACCTTTAAAAAGAATACCTGTATTACACCTTTAAAAAGAATACCTGTATTACACCTTTAAAAAGAATACCTCTATTACATCTTTAAAAAGAATACCTGTATTACACCTTTAAAAAGAATACCTGTATTACACCTTTAAAAAGAATACCTGTATTACACCTTTAAAAAGAATACCTGTATTACACCTTTAAAAAGAATACCTGTATTACACCTTTAAAAAGAATACCTGTATTACACCTTTAAAAAGAATACCTGTATTACACCTTTAAAAAGAATACCTGTATTACACCTTTAAAAAGAATACCTGTATTACACCTTTAAAAAGAATACCTGTATTACACCTTTAAAAAGAATACCTGTATTACACCTTTAAAAAGAATACCTGTATTACACCTTTAAAAAGAATACCTCTATTACACCTTTAAAAAGAATACCTGTATTACATCTTTAAAAAGAATACCTGTATTACATCTTTAAAAAGAATACCTGTATTACATCTTTAAAAAGAATACCTGTATTACATCTTTAAAAAGAATACCTGTATTACACCTTTAAAAAGAATACCTGTATTACACCTTTAAAAATAATACCTGTATTACACCTTTAAAAATAATACCTGTATTACACCTTTTGATTTTTCATCATGGAAGCCGAAACACAAGTTTTAAGAGGACACAAGTACTGTAACCACTAAAAATAGTTTACAACACTTAATAACTAGGATGAATGCCGATTACGTTTTTAAAACAAGATTATGTTTATGAAGAATCTAACAGTGTACTCACAATAAACAGTAACTAGGGACAATGCCAAGATTATGTTTTTAAAACAAGATTATGTCTATGAAGAATGTAACAGTGAGATAAACAATAACTAGATTATGTTGATGAAGAACATAACAGTGTACTCACAATGCACAGTGAGATAAATCCATGAGCCATTGACGGTAGTTTCCTCAGCGCCATCTATGAAGATAATGTTACACTCGTACCAGCCTTCATCCTCCGCCTGGATGTTCGTCACCTGCGGAAGAAAGGAAGGTCTGTTTAACGACACCCCAGCACATTTTTAAAAGTTGGTAGCGGTGTTGCGGTATCTGTGTGGGGTATCTATCATACTTGATGAAGATGGGCATCTCTAACAGGTTCTTACATACATACAACATGTATTAAATGAGAACTCACCTTGAGCAACACCCACCCGCCGAGTTTGATGCAGTTGCGGTAGCGTTGTTGTCATTGTCGTAGCGTTGTTGTGGTATGTACGCAGTATTTATCATATTTGATGAAGATGGGCATCTCTAACAGGTTCTTACATACATACAACATGTATTAAATGAGAACTCACCTTGAGCAACACCCACCCGCCGAGTTTGATGCAGTTGCGGTAGCGTTGTTGTCATTGTCGTAGCGTTGTTGTGGTATGTAAGCAGTATTTAACATATTTGATGAAGATGGGCATCTCTAACAGGTTCTTACATACATACAACATGTATTAAATGAGAACTCACCTTGAGCAACACCCACCCGCCGAGTTTGATGCAGTTGCAGTAGCGTTGTTGTCATTGTCGTAGCGTTGTTGTGGTATGTACGCAGTATTTAACATATTTGATGAAGATGGGCATCTCTAACAGGTTCTTACATAAGACGACATGTATTAAATGAGAACTCACCTTGAGCAACACCTCTCCACTGAGTTTAATGCGGTTGTGGTAGCATTGCTGCGGTTATGGTAGCATTGCTGTGGTATGTGTGCAGTATTTAACATATTTGATGAAGATGGGCATCTCTAACAGGTTCTTACATAAGACGACATGTATTAAATGAGAACTCACCTTGAGCAACACCTCTCCACTGAGTTTAATGCGGTTGTGGTAGCATTGCTGCGGTTATGGTAGCATTGTTGCGGTATGTGTGCAGTATTTAACATATTTGATGAAGATGGGCATCTCTAACAGGTTCTTATATAAGATGACATGTATTAAATGAGAACTCACCTTGAGCGACACCTCTCCACTGAGTTTAATGCGGTTGTGGTAGCATTGCTGCGGTTATG
This sequence comes from Gigantopelta aegis, assembly GCF_016097555.1. NCBI lineage: Eukaryota > Metazoa > Mollusca > Gastropoda > Neomphalida > Peltospiridae > Gigantopelta > Gigantopelta aegis. Next base: position 46,339,900 of record NC_054710.1, read on the forward strand.
GTAGCATTGCTGTCATTGTGGTACCATTGCTGTCATTGTGGTAGCATTGCTGTCATTGTGGTACCATTGCTGTCATTGTGGTAGCATTGCTGTCATTGTGGTACCATTGCTGTCATTGTGGTACCATTGCTGTCATTGTGGTACCATTGCTGTCATTGTGGTACCATTGCTGTCATTGTGGTAGCATTGCTGTCATTGTGGTAGCATTGCTGTCATTGTGGTAGCATTGCTGTCATTGTGGTACCATTGCTGTCATTGTGGTAGCATTGCTGTCATTGTGGTAGCATTGCTGTCATTGTGGTACCATTGCTGTCACTGTGGTACCATTGCTGTCAATGTGGTAGCATTGCTGTCACTGTGGTACCATTGCTGTCACTGTGGTAGCATTGCTGTCACTGTGGTAGCATTGCTGCCACTGTGGTACCATTGCTGTCACTGTGGTAGCATTGCTGTCATTGTGGTAGCATTGCTGTCATTGTGGTAGCATTGCTGTCACTGTGGTACCATTGCTGTCACTGTGGTAGCATTGCTGTCACTGTGGTAGCATTGCTGTCACTGTGGTAGCATTGCTGTCACTGTGGTAGCATTGCTGCAGTATTTGCGCAGGGCACCTCTAACAGGTTCTTACATACGAGGACATGTATTAAATGAGAACTCACCTTGAGTGACACCTCCCCACTGAGTTTTATACGGTTTCGGTATCGTTGCTGTGGTATCTGCGCGGGGTAGCCGACATACTTGATGAAGATGGGCATCTCTAACAGGTTCTTACATACGACGACATGTATTAAATGAGAACTCACCTTGAGTGACACCTCCCCACTGAGTTTTATACGGTTTCGGTATCGTTGCTGTGGTATCTGCGTGGGGTAGCCGTCATACTTGATGAAGATGGGCACCTCTAACAGGTTCTTACATACGAGGACATGTATTAAATGAGAACTCACCTTGAGTGACACCTCCCCACTGAGTTTTATATGGTTTCGGTATCGTTGCTGTGGTATCTGCGCGGGGTAGCCGTCATACTTGATGAAGATGGGCATCTCTAACAGGTTCTTACATACGACGACATGTATTAAATGAGAACTCACCTTGAGTGACACCTCCCCACTGAGTTTTATACGGTTTTGGTATCGTTGCTGTGGTATCTGCGCGGGGTAGCCGTCATACTTGATGAAGATGGGCACCTCTAACAGGTTCTTACATACGACGACATGTATTAAATGAGAACTCACCTTGAGTGACACCTCCCCACTGAGTTTTATACGGTTTCGGTATCGTTGCTGTGGTATCTGCGCGGGGTAGCCGTCATACTTGATGAAGATGGGCACCTCTAACAGGTTCTTACATACGACGACATGTATTAAATGAGAACTCACCTTGAGTGACACCTCCCCACTGAGTTTTATACGGTTTCGGTATCGTTGCTGTGGTATCTGCGCGGGGTAGCCGTCATACTTGATGAAGATGGGCATCTCTAACAGGTTCTTACATACGAGGACATGTATTAAATGAGAACTCACCTTGAGTGACACCTCCCCACTGAGTTTTATACGGTTTCGGTATCGTTGCTGTGGTATCTGCGCGGGGTAGCCGTCATACTTGATGAAGATGGGCACCTCTAACAGGTTCTTACATACGACGACATGTATTAAATGAGAACTCACCTTGAGTGACACCTCCCCACTGAGTTTTATACGGTTTCGGTATCGTTGCTGTGGTATCTGCGCGGGGTAGCCGTCATACTTGATGAAGATGGGCATCTCTAACAGGTTCTTACATACGACGACATGTATTAAATGAGAACTCACCTTGAGTGACACCTCCCCACTGAGTTTTATACGGTTTCGGTATCGTTGCTGTGGTATCTGCGCGGGGTAGCCGTCATACTTGATGAAGATGGGCATCTCTAACAGGTTCTTACATACGACGACATGTATTAAATGAGAACTCACCTTGAGTGACACCTCCCCACTGAGTTTTATACGGTTTCGGTATCGTTGCTGTGGTATCTGCGCGGGGTAGCCGTCATACTTGATGAAGATGGGCATCTCTAACAGGTTCTTACATACGACGACATGTATTAAATGAGAACTCACCTTGAGTGACACCTCCCCACTGAGTTTTATACGGTTTCGGTATCGTTGCTGTGGTATCTGCGCGGGGTAGCCGTCATACTTGATGAAGATGGGCACCTCTAACAGGTTCTTACATACGACGACATGTATTAAATGAGAACTCACCTTGAGTGACACCTCCCCACTGAGTTTTATACGGTTTCGGTATCGTTGCTGTGGTATCTGCGCGGGGTAGCCGTCATACTTGATGAAGATGGGCATCTCTAACAGGTTCTTACATACGACGACATGTATTAAATGAGAACTCACCTTGAGTGACACCTCCCCACTGAGTTTTATACGGTTTCGGTATCGTTGCTGTGGTATCTGCGCGGGGTAGCCGTCATACTTGATGAAGATGGGCATCTCTAACAGGTTCTTACATACGACGACATGTATTAAATGAGAACTCACCTTGAGTGACACCTCCCCACTGAGTTTTATACGGTTTCGGTATCGTTGCTGTGGTATCTGCGCGGGGTAGTCGTCATACTTGATGAAGATGGGCATCTCTAACAGGTTCTTACATACGACGACATGTATTAAATGAGAACTCACCTTGAGTGACACCTCCCCACTGAGTTTTATACGGTTTCGGTATCGTTGCTGTGGTATCTGCGCGGGGTAGCCGTCATACTTGATGAAGATGGGCATCTCTAACAGGTTCTTACATACGACGACATGTATTAAATGAGAACTCACCTTGAGTGACACCTCCCCACTGAGTTTTATACGGTTTCGGTATCGTTGCTGTGGTATCTGCGCGGGGTAGCCGTCATACTTGATGAAGATGGGCATCTCTAACAGGTTCTTACATACGACGACATGTATTAAATGAGAACTCACCTTGAGTGACACCTCCCCACTGAGTTTTATACGGTTTCGGTATCGTTGCTGTGGTATCTGCGCGGGGTAGCCGTCATACTTGATGAAGATGGGCATCTCTAACAGGTTCTTACATACGACGACATGTATTAAATGAGAACTCACCTTGAGTGACACCTCCCCACTGAGTTTTATACGGTTTCGGTATCGTTGCTGTGGTATCTGCGCGGGGTAGTCGTCATACTTGATGAAGATGGGCATCTCTAACAGGTTCTTACATACGACGACATGTATTAAATGAGAACTCACCTTGAGTGACACCTCCCCACTGAGTTTTATACGGTTTCGGTATCGTTGCTGTGGTATCTGCGCGTGGTATCTGAGCGGGGTAGCCGTCATACTTGATGAAGATGGGCATCTCTAACAGGTTCTTACATACGACGACATGTATTAAATGAGAACTCACCATGAGTGACACCTCCCCACTGAGTTTTATACGGTTTCGGTATCGTTGCTGTGGTATCTGTGCGGGGTAGCCGTCATACTTGATGAAGATGGGCTGGGCGAGCCCATCCTTTTTCCACTGGATAATGTAGGGTACGGGCTCATTGTGTGGGAACTTGAGCGTGCAGTCCAGCGTCTGCTGGCCGCCCAGGCTCGCCGTCTTGCGGATTGTCGACGTCTTGTGGCTGCCCGCCAGATCTGGAGAAGAAAAAAAAGAAAGAAATGTTTTATTTAATGAAACACTCAACACATTTTAATTATGGTTATATGGCATCAGACATATGGTTAAGAACCACATATATATTGAGAGAGGAAACCCGCTGTCGCCACTTCATGGACTACTCTTTTCGATTAGCAGCGAGGGATCTTTTATATGCACCATCCCACAGACAGGATAGCACATACCACAGCCTTTGATATACCAGTCGTGGTGCACTGGCTGGAGAAGAAGAAAACACAGAAAGATAATTGTCAAGTAGGGAATAATTTAAATAGTGATAAAAGTTAAATATCTTTTCTAGTTAATGTTTTGTCAGCTGCAGCAGAGAGAAGCCTTTCATCAGGCCTTGATGCTTTGCGAATCTTATTGAAAACATTTGGGACAGGTTTTAATGAGTTTAATTATTAGTATGTATTTTGGTAGTGGAGAATGTACGAGGAAGTGTGAATTCAAGAAAAATTATTCATGAGCCCTGTAGGAGCATGTTTAGTTAGTTGTACCGGCCTCTGTGGTGTCGTGCTTAAGTCATTGGACATAAGGCTGGTAGGTACTGGGTTCGCAGCCCGAAACCAGCTCCCACCCAGAGTGAGTTTTAACGACTCAGTGGGTAGGTGTAAAACCAATACACTCTTTTCTCTCACTAACCACTAACAACTAACCACTAACCCACTTTTGTGGACAGACAGCCCAGATAGTTGGTGTGTGTGCCCAAGACAGCATGCTTGAACCGTAATTGGATATAAGCATAAAAATATGTTCAAATGAATGAATGAATGAATGAATGAATGAATGAATGAATGAATGAATGAATGAATGAATGAAATGAATGAAAAGGTTTCAATGATTTTAATTATTAGTATGTATTTGGTGGTGGGGAATGTATGAGGATGTGTGGATTCATAAAACATTTTTTATGAGCCCCATGGAGACAAGTTCAGTCAGGTCAGGGTTCGAATCTGTAAACAGAATGCACAGTAGATTCTTGAAAACTAATTTACAGTCAGAACAATAGCGTGATGTCACAGGTATGGAACACAGATTTAAAGTTGGATTGAAACATGAGGCTTACACTGGGTAGCCAATAAAGCCGGATTTTTTATTTATTTATTTAAACATTCAAAAGAAAGAACGAGAAAAGAAAGAAACAAACAAACAAGAAATATATAAAGAAAAAAAAGAGTTTTATTTAATGCTGCACTCAACATATTTTATCAACAGTTATATTGTTAAGGACCAGGGTCCTAATTCACTAAACACATCTCGCAACTTTGCGATCTCGCAATGCAATGCTAAAAGACTTGCAAAGAGGATACTTTGTTGTCTAGCAGAGCCTAAGAGACCTTTGTGAATTAGGCCCCAAACAGATAATGAAAGAGAAAACCAGTTGTTGCTATGTAATGGGCTACTCATTCTGATTAGCAGCAAGGGACCTTTTATATATGTAGCATCCCACAGACAGGATAGTATATACCATGGCCTTTGGTATATCAGTTGTAGAGCACTGGCTGGAATAAGTAATAGCCCAATGAGCCCACCAACAGGGATAGATCCTAGAGACCAACTGGACATCAGGAGAATGCTTTACCATTGGGCTGTGTCTCATCCTGTTCAACCTAATGTACAAGATATGGGTTTTTTATATGTGAAGAGACATACATGTCACAAAGCACAATCACCACACACCTCATTTTGTACTGATACGATTGAGGGCTTTGTAGGAACATGGTCTTCCCCCTCCCCAACTTCAGGCATGTGTGTAGCGAATTCCCTCTGAATGGTTGGGGGTTTTGGGTTTTTTTTTACTTTGAGGAGGGGAGTTTCGACACCTCATTTTGTACCGACATGATTTAGGGCTGTGTAGAAACTCAGGGGGACTGGGAACATGGTCTTCCCCCTCCCCAACTTCAGACATGTGTATAGCAAATTCCCTCAGAAAGGTGTTTTTTTTAATTATTGTTTACTTTGAGCAGGGGAGTTTCGACTCTTGAAACCCCCTCTCTGCATATGAGCCTGCACTTGAGGCCCAAAACATTTACTCTTTTTTTTGCATATATAAAAAAAATCCAAAAAAATGCTCATGCACCCCCACCACTACATCCTTCATCACCTTAGGTAAGTTCCTTGTATTCTCCACACATCATTCCTATGGCCTTGTAACTTCCACTCTACCTGCCGAACCTCCTGCTTCTATTGAACACTTCATATAATGCTCCAGACAGCCCGGCCAATTTTACCATTAGATAATAAATCAGCCAATTAATTTACTCCACACGAGACAATGATGGGAGACCACAACGGCGGCGTTGCGGCAGATCGTACAATGGGCAGCGTGTGGGCAAACAATGCATACCGACATGGCCCATGCGTATTGATCGTAATCACGTTTATTAATCTTCTATTGTCCCCTGAGAGGTGACTACACTGGGCATATGTTTTCGCTTAACACGGGTTCCGATCAGCGTAACATTGAGAAACAGGAAACAGCCTTGGACATGACGTCGATCAAGAAAGAGGAAACGGTGTTGGCCACGGCGACGATCGAGAAACAGGAAACAGCTGTAGCCAGGGCCGTTTATGATACAGTGAAACGTAATTAGCATGGTTCTCTGTGAAAGGTGGTTCTGAAGGACATGCATTTTAGAGTGACATGGAACAAGAAATCAGTTATAAAAACAATAATAGAGAAACACTGCTTGCTGGAAGAAGGACGAAATGCTTCACAGCGAATATTTTGCCCAGTATTGTGTCGCAATTTACTAAACAAGTTTTAGAAATCACTATACAATTGGCACCAAACAGTGGAAATAGAGATGAAGGAGACAGAACACAGTTGGGGCACCATCGAGAGATTGGCAAGGGATAGACCCGGCGCAGAGGAACTTCATCGCTGCCCTAAATGCCACTAGGCATGACAGGAAATGATGATGATGATGATGATGATGATGATGATGATGATGATGATACAATTCTGTAACGTTAACTGTTAGTCGCAAATCAAAATTTAAAAAACAAAATGTTGCCTATTTCAGGGATGTCAGAGGGGCTGGAACAAAAAAACTTATTGCAGCCAGGGTCAGGGACTGCTCAAGGGCACCTGAAGGAAAATTGTTGTTTGCAACCCCAGAAATTGCCAAAAATTGCATTCAATGCTAACAAATCTAAACTGGTTATAACTTATAATATAAGGCACACATTATAAACTTGAAACCGTGAAAGCATGCAAATGAACCTTGTGTGGTCAACAGTATTGAACATCATGTTTTGGGGTTGTTTTTTTTAGACAAATTGGAAATATGCATTTAAGTGTTTTCCGCGTAGCTCTCACATCCCTGCTGCTTTAACGACACACTCAACACATTTTACATATGGTTATATAATCAATGGCAGACATATGGTTATATAATCAATGGCAGACATATGGTTATATAATCAATGGCAGACATATGGTTATATAATCAATGGCAGACATATGGTTATATAATCAATGGCAGACATATGGTTATATAATCAATGGCAGACATATGGTTATATAATCAATGTCAGACATATGGTTATATAATCAATGGCAGACATATGGTTATATAATCAATGTCAGACATATGGTTATATAATCAATGGCAGACATATGGTTATATAATCAATCAATGGCATATGGTTATATAATCAATGGCAGACATATGGTTATATAATCAATGGCAGACATATGGTTATATAATCAATGGCAGACATATGGTTATATAATCAATGGCAGACATATGGTTATATAATCAATGGCAGACATATGGTTATATAATCAATGGCAGACATATGGTTATATAATCAATGTCAGACATGGTTAAGGACCGCGAAGATCATTTGAAATGGAATCCTGTTGTCACCACACAATGGACTACTCTTTTCAAATAGCAGCAAGGTATCTTTTATATACTGCATCCCACAGACAGGACAGCATTTACCACAGTCTTTGTTACACTAGTTTCAAGGTACTGGCTGGAATTAGAAATAGCCCAATGGGTCCACTGATGGGGATCGATCCTAAACCCACTGCACATCGAGCTGCCACTGGACTATGTCCTGCCCAGCTTGCTGAAGTTATTACACATGCATATTTGTGAGCACTGGTTACAATCAAAAGCCATGGGATGTACTGTCCTGTCTATGGGAAAGTGTGTGTAAAAGATTTTGCGCAGCTTTTTGTACTATCCTGTCTATAGAATGGTGCATATATATAAAAGATCCCTAGCTGCTAATTGCAAAGATTAGCTCATAGAGTGGGTTTCCTCTCTCATTATCTCACTGGTCATTAACCATATATGTCTGATGACATAACTGTAAGGGGCCGTCCATAATTTTCAACATTTTCACGAGCATACAAACTGTACACAAGGGGAGGGGGGTTAAGGGGCCAGCGCACACGTTTTTTGAAAATGAAAAATGTCAATCAACATTTTTCATTTGGGGATGTATACTTTTAGGGGGTGGTCAAAAGTGTATGGTTTGTACGCTCATGAAAATTTTGAAAATTATGGACGGCCCCTAAATAAAAATGAGTCAAATATGTCTGATGACATACAACTGTAAATAAAACTGAGTCAAATGTGTTGTTAAATAAAAACAACATTGTACTTTGAATCGTATCTTAGGTGAGGGCTAACTAGGTACATCAAGAGGGTTCAATATCACATTTCATTCCATTTCATTTCAACATTGTACTTTGAATCGTATCTTAGGTGAGGGCTAACTAGGTACATCAAGAGGGTTCAATATCACATTTCATTTCAACATTGTACTTTGAATCGTATCTTAGGTGAGGGCTAACTACAATGTAGGTACATCAAGAGGGTTCAATATCACATTTCATTTCAACATTGTACTTTGAATCATATCTTAGGTGAGGGCTAACTACAATGTAGGTACATCAAGAGGGTTCAATATCACATTTCATTTCAACATTGTACTTTGAATCATATCTTAGGTGAGGGCTAACTACAATGTAGGTACATCAAGAGGGTTCAATATCACATTTTATTTCAACATTGTACTTTGAATCATATCTTAGGTGAGGGCTAACTACAATGTAGGTACATCAAGAGGGTTCAATATCACATTTCATTTCAACATTGTACTTTGAATCATATCTTAGGTGAGGGCTAACTACAATGTAGGTACATCAAGAGGGTTCAATATCACATTTCATTTCAACATTGTACTTTGAATCATATCTTAGGTGAGGGCTAACTACAATGTAGGTACATCAAGAGGGTTCAATATCACATTTCATTTCAACATTGTACTTTGAATCGTATCTTAGGTGAGGGCTAACTAGGTACATCAAGAGGGTTCAATATCACATTTCATTCCATTTCAACTTATTTTCGTGCTTATATCCAATTAAAGTTCAAGCATGCTGTCTTGGGCACACACCTCAGCTATCTGGGCTGTCTGTCCAGGACAGTGGGTTAGTTGTTAGTGGTTAGTGAGAGAGTCGAGGGTGTAGTGGCCTTACACCTATCCATTGAGTCGTTAAAACTAGCTCTGGGTGGGAGCAGGTACCGGGCTGCGAACCATGTACCTACCAGCCTTATGTCCGATGGCTTAACCACGACACCACCGAGGCTGGTAGATATCACAACCTCTAGCCCTAAGTTAGATGGGAGTTCTACGTCCCTGAACTAAATCTCCCACATTATTTATTCTTTTACTATCTCTCACATTGTACAAGTTAGAACCATATCCTTGGTAAGAGGGGTAAATGGGTATATCAAGCAAATTCAATAATACCTCTTGCCCTTTAGATCAAAGTTCTATGTCCCAGAACTAAATCTTTCTCCATAATTCTGTCACCATTTTCCACATTGGCAGAGGTGGGGGTGGGTGGGTAGGTACATCAACAGGGTTCAATATCACAATCTCTTGTCTTTCAGATAGGAGTGTCTGAACTAAATCATATTTGGAATTCCTTCACTCTCTCCCACATTGTATTTAGAACTATATGTTATAGAGGGGTAAATAGGCACATTGATAGGATTCAATATCCCAACCTCTTGCCCTTGAGTTGGGAGTTCTAACTCCCTGAACTCCCTGAACTAAATTTCACTCCATAATGCTGTCACCATTTTGCACATTGGATGAGGGGGAATCAGGTACATTGATGGGGTTTAATAACCCAACCCTGTGCCCTTGAGATTGGAGTTCTAACTCCCTGAACTAAATCTCACTCCATAATGCTGTCACTGAGTCACAGATTCTTCACAGAACTGTGTCACTGCAAGTCTTAATTTCAAACCGATTCCACAGCCTTTGTTCTGAAGTTTACCGAAAACGATCAATCACACCACCTTTGACACAGCAGTGAAATATTCCATCATTTGGGTAAAACCAAACTCAGACCTGCTTACATCACAGACTGAAGAATGGTTAAAGTTTATTTTGTTTAATGACACCACTAGAGCATATTGATTAGTTAATCATCGGTTATTGGATGTTAAAATGTCAGATGCAAATTAAAGGTGAAATTAGTGACTATAATGGGGAGGGATGTAGACCAGTGGTAAAGCAATCGATTCCCATCGGTGGGCCCATAGGGCTATTTCTCATTCAAACCAGTGCACCACGACTGGTATATCAAAGGCTGTGGTAAGTGATATCCTGTTTGTGGTATGGTGCATATATAAAATTCCCTTATTACTAATGGAAAAATGTAGCAGGTTTCTTCTCTCAGACTATATGTCAAAATTACCAAATGATTGACACCCAATAGCCAATGATTAATAAATTAATGTGCTCTAGTAGTGTCATTTAAAAAAAAAAAAGCCTTACCACTTAGTTACCTCCCCCTAACCAGCTCCTCCAATGCATCAAAACAAAACCTATTACGTCTCCCATGCACTCTCAAACATGTAATACCATACTTGGTGCCATTTTCTTTTATTTCATCTATTAAACAAATAATAAACAATAAACAAAAAAACAGCACCACCCACAAACAAAATTGAATTACTACAAGGAATGTCCATGTTAGCTGTAATGGCTCAGTGTTCCTGCGATTAGCCAGGGCAGGAAATAATGCGAAAAATAAATAATTTGTCGGCAAACAAGGTTTCACCAGTAATCCGATGATTATGATTAATGCGATATAATAGTGTGTAGAACGTGTCGGCTAGTGGCAAACACTGTAAACAACCACACACACCACTGTTTGCCTTGGGTACAGCCTTGTCCACAACAATGTCAACAACACAGTAGTTTTTTGTAGTTGTGTAGATATTAGTATCAAAATCATATTATTCACTTAAAGGTACTTGTCACAATTTTTACAGTGTGTATTATACCTTTTGAAAACAAATATAAAAATGAGCAAAACACAACAGAAAAAAACAAAAACAACAGCAAACATAAATTGAATTAGCTGAGTTGTATGAGTGATATTAGTTTCATCATAAAAACAATATTACAGAACACAAAGAAAACTTTATTGCGTCTTTTTTTCTGTTTCCTTTATCCTTTCTTCTTTCTTTTTTCAATAATATTTATTTCTGTTCATATTTAAATTGCAAAAATATCTTACTGTTGTAATGTGTATGTATTATGGAGGAAGCCGAGTAAGTTGTGTAACTTGTGACTAATCCATTTGTTCTTTAAAAAGCAATAAAATATGTCACTGTTGTAATGTGTATGTATTATGGAGGAAGCCGAGTAAGTTGTGTAACTTGTGACTAATCCATTCGTTCTTTAAAAAGCAATAAAATATGTCACTGTTGTAATGTGTATGTATTATGGAGGAAGCCGAGTAAGTTGTGTAACTTGTGACTAATCCATTCGTTCTTTAAAAAGCAATAAAATATGTCACTGTTGTAATGTGTATGTATTATGGAGGAAGCCGAGTAAGTTGTGTAACTTGTGACTAATCCATTCGTTCTTTAAAAAGCAATAAAATATGTCACTGTTGTAATGTGTATGTATTATGGAGGAAGCCGAGTAAGTTGTGTAACTTGTGACTAATCCATTCGTTCTTTAAAAAGCAATAAAATATCTGACTGTTGTAATGTGTATGTATTATGGAGGAAGCCGAGTAAGTTGTGTAACTTGTGACTAATCCATTCGTTCTTTAAAAAGCAATAAAATATATCACTGTTGTAATGTGTATCTATTATGGAGGAAGCCAAGTAAGTTGTGTAACTTGTGACTAATCCATTCGTTCTTTAAAAAGCAATAAAATATCTGACTGTTGTAATGTGTATGTATTATGGAGGAAGCCGAGTAAATTGTGTAACTTGTGACTAATCCATTCGTTCTTTAAAAAGCAATAAAATATCTTACTGTTGTAATGTGTATGTATTATGGAGGAAGCCGAGTAAGTTGTGTAACTTGTGACTAATCCATTCGTTCTTTAAAAAGCAATAAAATATATCACTGTTGTAATGTGTATGTATTATGGAGGAAGCCGAGTAAGTTGTGTAACTTGTGACTAATCCATTCGTTCTTTAAAAAGCAATAAAATATGTCACTGTTGTAATGTGTATGTATTATGGAGGAAGCCGAGTAAGTTGTGTAACTTGTGACTAATCCATTCGTTCTTTAAAAAGCAATAAAATATATCACTGTTGTAATGTGTATGTATTATGGAGGAAGCCGAGTAAGTTGTGTAACTTGTGACTAATCCATTCGTTCTTTAAAAAGCAATAAAATATGTCACATGTGTATGTATTATGGAGGAAGCCGAGTAAGTTGTGTAACTTGTGACTAATCCATTCGTTCTTTAAAAAGCAATAAAATATCTTACTGTTGTAATGTGTATGTATTATGGAGGAAGCCGAGTAAGTTGTGTAACTTGTGACTAATCCATTCGTTCTTTAAAAAGCAATAAAATATGTCACTGTTGTAATGTGTATGTATTATGGAGGAAGCCGAGTAAGTTGTGTAACTTGTGACTAATCCATTCGTTCTTTAAAAAGCAATAAAATATGTCACTGTTGTAATGTGTATGTATTATGGAGGAAGCCGAGTAAGTTGTGTAACTTGTGACTAATCCATTCGTTCTTTAAAAAGCAATAAAATATCTTACTGTTGTAATGTGTATGTATTATGGAGGAAGCCGAGTAAGTTGTGTAACTTGTGACTAATCCATTCGTTCTTTAAAAAGCAATAAAATATGTCACTGTTGTAATGTGTATGTATTATGGAGGAAGCCGAGTAAGTTGTGTAACTTGTGACTAATCCATTCGTTCTTTAAAAAGCAATAAAATATGTCACTGTTGTAATGTGTATGTATTATGGAGGAAGCCGAGTAAGTTGTGTAACTTGTGACTAATCCATTCGTTCTTTAAAAAGCAATAAAATATATCACTGTTGTAATGTGTATGTATTATGGAGGAAGCCGAGTAAGTTGTGTAACTTGTGACTAATCCATTCGTTCTTTAAAAAGCAATAAAATATCTTACTGTTGTAATGTGTATGTATTATGGAGGAAGCCGAGTAAGTTGTGTAACTTGTGACTAATCCATTCGTTCTTTAAAAAGCAATAAAATATCTTACTGTTGTAATGTGTATGTATTATGGAGGAAGCCGAGTAAGTTGTGTAACTTGTGACTAATCCATTCGTTCTTTAAAAAGCAATAAAATATGTCACTGTTGTAATGTGTATGTATTATGGAGGAAGCCGAGTAAGTTGTGTAACTTGTGACTAATCCATTCGTTCTTTAAAAAGCAATAAAATATGTCACTGTTGTAATGTGTATGTATTATGGAGGAAGCCGAGTAAGTTGTGTAACTTGTGACTAATCCATTCGTTCTTTAAAAAGCAATAAAATATGTCACTGTTGTAATGTGTATGTATTATGGAGGAAGCCGAGTAAGTTGTGTAACTTGTGACTAATCCATTCGTTCTTTAAAAAGCAATAAAATATGTCACTGTTGTAATGTGTATGTATTATGGAGGAAGCCGAGTAAGTTGTGTAACTTGTGACTAATCCATTCGTTCTTTAAAAAGCAATAAAATATGTCACTGTTGTAATGTGTATGTATTATGGAGGAAGCCGAGTAAGTTGTGTAACTTGTGACTAATCCATTCGTTCTTTAAAAAGCAATAAAATATGTCACTGTTGTAATGTGTATGTATTATGGAGGAAGCCGAGTAAGTTGTGTAACTTGTGACTAATCCATTCGTTCTTTAAAAAGCAATAAAATATGTCACTGTTGTAATGTGTATGTATTATGGAGGAAGCCGAGTAAGTTGTGTAACTTGTGACTAATCCATTCAGAAACAAGAGTTCTGCGTTTAAAAAGAACACACTGCATCATACAGAAGTTGAGATAGTCATTTAAAGGCCAAGTCGTATGATTTACATGATTTGAAATACATGTATATGTATATGACAAGGTTGAGCATTACATGTCGACTATTATATCTCGTATTTACAGAAACAAGAGCTCTGCGTTTAAAAAGAACACACTGCATCATACAGAAGTTGAGATAGTCATTTAAAGGCCAAGTCGTATGATTTACATGATTTGAAATATGTGATTATCTCTGAGAATTTTTTTTTTAAAAAGTACAAACAAATTAAAGTTAGATTACAATTTCTGGGTTTATGTTTACTAATTTGATATTTCCTGCATTTTGTTCTTCTTAATATATACGTGGAGGAAAATATGAAAAACCCACTACTAACATGATTTTTGTATGTACATGTATTACTGGGGGAAAAACAAGTTTGTTTTGTCTAACACCACCACTAGAGCACATTGATTTGTTAATCATTGGCTATTGGATGTCAAAACATTTGGTAATTTAGACATATAGTCTTGGAGAGGAAACCCGCTATATTTTCCCATTAGTAGCAAAGGATCTCTTATATGCACCATCTCACAGACAACATAACACATACCACGGTCTTTGACATACAAGTCGTGGTGCACTGGCTGGAATGAGAAATAGCTCAATGGGCCTACTGATGGGGATCGATCCTAGATCGACCTTGCATCAGGCGAGCACTTAACCACTGGGCCCACCTCTGTACATATGTAGAGGGTGCATGCTATGTTTACTTATTGTTCAGCAAATAAAATATTGTGACATTATTAAAATTACAATTTAGTTACATTTTCTTCCTTACGATATGAAGATCTCTCTAACATCTTAAAGTTTTGTACTATCAGTATCAACTTGTCTAAAACAATTTCATACATAGGAATGTTTTGTTTCTTCCAACGACCAAACGAAATGTATTTATCTGTATAATGCTTTATATTTAAAACATGTTATGGTAAGATGGTGTTTTAAAAAAGGCCTGGAAAAAGCAGGATGAGTGTTTACTTTGTTGGGGTGCTGAAAACAAAAGAAACTTTAACTTCAATCTTAGTTAAAAATACAAAATCTGCAGGCTTTCTGAAGCATCATATAATATAGACGTGAAAACCATTTTAAAAAACAAAAGCTGGAAATTCAATATTCTTAATATATGTAAAAACATCAAAAATGAAAAGTTAAAAATTCTATGATGTTTACATGTAAAAAGTTCGAAACACTAACTGCACATGAACACCAAACATAAATCAAGATAATTTGTCAGGTTAATATTACATCACATCTAGGCTACTTCCTGTAAATTATTTCTTACAAAAAAGCCAAAATCGGGGAAAAAAGAAATTTCACATATCTCTCATTTTATATTGTACCTTAATTTTGAAAGGCTAATTAGGGATACAAATGTCTCCTTCATTTTGTTTTACAAACAGCAGATATAAAGTGATTGATACAACCTCATTACAAACAGCAGATATAAAGTGATTGATACAACCTCATTACAAACAGCAGATATAAAGTGATTGATACAACCTCATTACAAACAGCAGATATAAAGTGATTGATACAACCTCATTACAAACAGCAGATATAAAGTGATTGATACAACCTCATTACAAACAAATACATAGTTGTATATATAATCTTTTAGCAGTTTTATAACTTAAATCACTTAAAATTGAGTTTTTTGGATATTAATTTCATGTTTTATCTTTATTGTATTAAAAAGTGTTTTACATATTTCAAAGAAATATACATTTAATGATAATTATGTATCTTTCTTTGAAAAATCGTAAAACAATTTTAATACAATAATAACATAACATACAAATTAATATCCAAAATGTTTCATAACATGATATGGATGTTAAAAAATGCCTTCACATAAATACTTTGTACTTTGAAAGAAAAAAACCCCCATTTATTTCTTGATATTAGTGTGGATTTAGTTTTTGTCTGTTAATATAAACATGGTTTAAATTTAGTAATCCACTACAAATTACCTTTTTTTAAAAGTAGATTTTAATTGGAAAGCAAATTTTGTGACTATATAAATGGAAATTTTTTATAAGAAAAGGAATATTAAATGACTTGTAGACAATATTTCATCGGTGTGTGTGTGTGTGTGTGTGTGTGTGTCTCTGTCTGTGTGTGTGTGTGTCTCTGTCTGTGTGTGTGTGTGTGTGTGTCTGTCTGTGTGTGTGTGTGTGTGTCTGTCTCTGTGTGTGTGTGTATTTGTGTGTGTGTGTAAAAGCATTAATTATTAAGTTCCACCGACTACTCACATTCCTTCTCCACCCCCACCCCCTAATACCATACTAGCTGCATCAATTATTAACATTTCCCACCCCTCCCTCACATTCCTTCTCCACCCCCACCCCCTAATACCATACTAGCTGCATCAATTATTAACATTTCCCACCGACCCCTCACATTCCTTCTCCACCCCAACCCCCTAATACCATACTAGCTGCATCAATTATTAACATTTCCCACCCTCCCTCACGTTCCTTCTCCACCCCCAAATACCATACTAGCTGCATCAATTATTAACATTTCCCACTGACCCCTCACATTCCTTCTCCACCCCCACCTCCTAATACCATACTAGCTGCATCAATTATTAACATTTCCCACCGACCCCTCACATTCCTTCTCCACCCCAACCCCCTAATACCATACTAGCTGCATCAATTATTAACATTTCCCACCCCTCCCTCACGTTCCTTCTCCACCCCCACCCCCTAATACCATACTAGCTGCATCAATTATTAACATTTCCCACCGACCACTCACATTCCTTCTCCACCCCCACCCCCTAATACCATACTAGCTGCATCAATTATTAACATTCCCCACCCCTCCCTCACATTCCTTCTCCACCCCCACCCCCTAATACCATACTAGCTGCATCAATTATTAACATTTCCCACCGACCCCTCACATTCCTTCCTCACCCCCCACCCCCTAATACCATACTAGCTGCATCAATTAATAACATTCCCCACCGACCCCACACATTCCTTCTCCACCCCCACCCCCTAATACCATACTAGCTGCATCAATTATTAACATTCCCCACCGACCCCTCACATAAATCACCCCCCACCCCCTAATACCATACTAGCTGCATCAATTAATAACATTCCCCACCGACCCCACACATTCCTTCTCCACCCCCACCCCCTAATACCATACTAGCTGCATCAATTATTAACATTTCCCACCCCTCCCTCACATTCCCTCTCCAACCCCCTAATACCATACTAGCTGCATCAATTATTAACATTTCCCACCGACCCCTCACATTCCTTCTCCACCCCCCACCCCCTAATACCATACTAGCTGCATCAATTATTAACATTTCCCACCCCTCCCTCACATTCCTTCTTTACCCCCCACCCCCTAATACCATACTAGCTGCATCAATTATTAACATTCCCCACCCCTCCTCACATTCCTTCTCCACCCCCCACCCCCTAATACCATACTAGCTGCATCAATTATTAACATTTCCCACCGACCCCTCACATTCCTTCTCCACCCCCCACCCCCTAATACCATACTAGCTGCATCAATTATTAACATTTCCCACCCCTCCCTCACATTCCTTCTTTACCCCCCACCCCCTAATACCATACTAGCTGCATCAATTATTAACATTCCCCACCCCTCCCTCACATTCCTTCTCCACCCCCCCACCCCCTAATACCATACTAGCTGCATCAATTATTAACATTTCCCACCGACCCCTCACATTCCCTCTCCACCCCCACCCCCAAAAACCATACTAGCTGCATCAATTATTAACATTTCCCACCGACCCCTCACATTCCTTCTCCACCCCCTACCCCCTAATACCATACTAGCTGCATCAATTATTAACATTTCCCATCGACCCCTCACATTCCTTCTCCACCCCCACCCCCTAATACCATACTAGCTGCATCAATTATTAACATTTCCCACCCCTCCCTCACATTCCGTCTCCACCCCCACCCCCTAATGCCATACTAGCTGCATCAATTATTATCATTTCCCACCCCTCCCTCACATTCCTTCTCCACCCACACCCCCTAATGCCATACTAGCTGCATCAATTATTAACATTTCCCACCGACCCCTCACATTCCCTCTCCACCCCCACCCCCTAATACCATACTAGCTGCATCAATTATTAACATTTCCCACCGACCACTCACATTCCTTCTCCACCCCCACCCCCTAATACCATACTAGCTGCATCAATTATTAACATTCCCCACCCCTCCCTCACATTCCTTCTCCACCCCCACCCCCTAATACCATACTAGCTGCATCAATTATTAACATTTCCCACCGACCCCTCACATTCCTTCTCCACCCCCACCCCCTAATACCATACTAGCTGCATCAATTATTAACATTTCCCACCCCTCCCTCACATTCCTTCTCCACCCCCACCCCCTAATACCATACTAGCTGCATCAATTATTAACATTCCCCACCGACCCCTCACATTCCTTCCTCACCCCCCACCCCCTAATACCATACTAGCTGCATCAATTAATAACATTCCCCACCGACCCCACACATTCCTTCTCCACCCCCACCCCCTAATACCATACTAGCTGCATCAATTATTAACATTTCCCACCCCTCCCTCACATTCCCTCTCCACCCCCACCCCCTAATACCATACTAGCTGCATCAATTATTAACATTTCCCACCGACCCCTCACATTCCTTCTCCACCCCCACCCCCTAATACCATACTAGCTGCATCAATTATTAACATTCCCCACCCCCCCTCACATTCCTTCCTCACCCCCCACCCCCTAATACCATACTAGCTGCATCAATTATTAACATTCCCCACCTACCCCACACATTCCTTCTCCACCCCCACCCCCTAATACCATACTAGCTGCATCAATTATTAACATTTCCCACCGACCCCTCACATTCCTTCTCCACCCCCACCCCCTAATACCATACTAGCTGCATCAATTATTAACATTCCCCACCCCTCCCTCACATTCCTTCTCCACCCCCCCACCCCCTAATACCATACTAGCTGCATCAATTATTAACATTTCCCACCGACCCCTCACATTCCCTCTCCACCCCCCCCACCCCCTAATACCATACTAGCTGCATCAATTATTAACATTTCCCACCGACCCCTCACATTCCTTCTCCACCCCCTACCCCCTAATACCATACTAGCTGCATCAATTATTAACATTTCCCATCGACCCCTCACATTCCTTCTCCACCCCCACCCCCTAATACCATACTAGCTGCATCAATTATTAACATTTCCCACCGACCCCTCACATTCCCTCTCCACCCCCACCCCCTAATACCATACTAGCTGCATCAATTATTAACATTTCCCACCGACCCCTCACATTCCTTCTCCACCCCCACCCCCTAATGCCATACTAGCTGCATCAGTTATTAACATTTCCCACCGACCCCTCACATTCCTTCTCCACCCCCACCCCCTAATACCATACTAGCTGCATCAATTATTAACATTTCCCACCGACCCCTCACATTCCTTCTCCACCCCCCACCCCCTAATACCATACTAGCTGCATCAATTATTAACATTTCCCACCGACCACTCACATTCCTTCTCCACCCCCACCCCCTAATACCATACTAGCTGCATCAATTATTAACATTTCCCACCCCTCCCTCACATTCCTTCTTTACCCCACCTGTACCTTCCCTTGAAATCTCCTCCCTGGTAACCTGAGAAAGCCATCGCCCTAAAGCTAATACTGACATCTCACTAACCCCTCACCTTCCTTCTCCACCCCACCCCACACCTTCTCTTGAAACCTCACCCCTACACCTTCCCTTGAAACCTCACCCCTACACCTTCTTTTGAAATCTCCTCCCTGGTAACCTGAGAAAGCCATCGCCCTAAAGCTAATACTGATTGGCAACTTCATCTGCTTTCAAATCACATGAAAACAAATGTGTCAGAAAATCAAATCATTGCGGCCTGCCTCTGCTTAATTGTCATCGGAAATTTCTATCCCATTCGATTGACGGCAACACGATGGCTTCCGCTGGTACAACACCGTGCACAAAAACTCTTGCATGCAGCGACCAACTTTTTCCATCGTCGGTTGGCAAAACGGGGCCGACGAAATTGAGCAATTTAACAAGTGCTGTGGAACGTATATTTTAACGGGGCAGTCAGCCGGACATTGGCGCTATTGATCAGGTTGGTTCAATGTTATCGGAATTAGCCGCGATTAAAGCAAACACAGCCATGTTGCATTTTCCTTGTGACACATTGGGTGTACGTAGAAAAAGAAATTCAGATCAACTTACAAGTGTATTACAGTCTAACCTCTTTAAATGGACACTGCTGTCATGCAATTAAAACAAACTTAGCATTGGTTTTATTTTTTAGTATACACAAGACTTACGTATTACAGTCTAACCTGTTTAAATGGACACTGCTGTCAAACAATTAAAACAAACTTAGCATTGGTTTTATTTTTTGGTATATACAAGACTTACGTATTACAGTCTAACCTGTTTAAATGGACACCTCTTTTAAGCAATAAAAACAAACACAGCATTGGTTTTATTTTTTAGTAAATGCAACAGATATTGGGTGTGTGTATGTAGAAAAGAAATTCTGCTCAACTTATGCATTACAGTCTAACCTGTTTAAAAGGACACCTCTGTTAAGCAATTAAAGCAAAAACAGTATGGTTTCTTTTTCCTTTTTGTAAAGGCTGCGAAACATTGGGTATGTAGAAAAGAAATTCAGGTGAATGTATGTATTACAGTCAAACCTGTTTAAATTGACACTGCTGTTAAAGGGACCGACCCCCAGTTTTTAAACACTACAGCATATTTTTCACTATGATCACTGAAATCAAACATTACTTATATTTTATTCTTTAGATTATCCATTTCCATAGAACCGAAGTATTTCTGGTCATCTTGGTGTTTGTAGTACAATTTTTTTTTTTTTCATGTTTTTAAAAATACACATGCTTCTGAGAAGTAGTGGTTTATTGATTCGAGTTCTAGTCTATTTTTGGGGATATTTCCTGTTTTAACGTCACAGACTCTTCTTTCACTCTATCCAAATGGGTTACAGGTTTGTCCATATTTTATGGGTTAAAATTAGGGCCTGCCCCTTTAAGCAATCAAAGCAAACATAGCATTGTTTCTTTTTCTTTTCTTTTTTTATAAAAGATGTGACATAATGAGTGAGTGTATGTAGAAAAGAAATTTGGTTAAACTTACGTATATAGAAAAATAACTGGTTACTGTCTTAAGATATTGGCTTTATCCTGTAAAGAGTGTACTCTGACATGCAGTGCGCCAAATTTTGGTGGAGTGTAAGTATTTGTATTTGAAAGAAACTCTAAAAGATATATTTCGTCAGAGAAATGTGATGGAATCATTTCGATTCTATCCAGAACTTTTATTACAATTTCTTCGAGATACAATTAAAATTTAGAATAAAAGTCAGTATCTATCTGTGATATTTGTATTTTTGCACAGTCCTTTACACTGTGTTGTTATTTAAATCTTGAATTTTTATATTGATGTGGTTCATCATTTAATGTTTTGCTTTTACCATGGCCGATGTATTTTTCGTGCTGGGGTGTCGTTAAATATTCATTCATTCATTCATTCATTCATTCATTCATTATCCTGTAAAGGTTACAATGGCAGGATAAACCAGATATCTTAATTGGACAGTAATTGATTATTTGATTTATCAAAATAAAATAGTTCTTAAATAACAACAATTTTATTTCTTATTTTTAAAATAAAAATTGTCTTCAAAACAGTTTAAAAAAAAAAAATATATCAACTAGAAATAAATGAACAAGTTACTTTGAACATATTTATTTTTTAATCACAACTGCAGGTACAGTAAAAGTCGTTCTCTCCCAAAAACCAATATTTTTGTCAGTCAAAGAAAATATAGAAATTTATCAAGTCAACATATCTTGACAATGCATACAGTGACTACAGAATAATACAACATAACCTGTTTTAGTGGACACGTCTGTTAAGCAGTTAAAGCACACATAGCATTGTTTCTTTTTCCTTTTTATTAATGCTGTGATGCATAGGGGTAGGGTTGGGGGGGGGGAGGGAGGAGGGTGTATGTAAGAAAGAAATTCAGTTAAACTTGTGTGCAGAAAAGCATATAGATGAACATGAGTATGTCTAACCTGTTTAAGTGGACACCTCCATTAAGCAGTCAATGGTCTTTGTTTTGTTTAACGACACCACTAGAGCACATTGATTTATTAATTATCGGCTATTTGATGTCAAATATTTAGTAATTTTGACATATATAGTCTGAAAGAGAAAACCCGCTATATTTTTCCATTAGTAGCAAAGAATCTTTTATATGCACCATACCACAGACAGGATAGCACATACCATGACCTTTGATATACCAGTCATAGTGCACTGTCTGGAACTAGAAATAACCCAATCCCAGACCAACCACGCATCAAGCTGAATTGTCTTAAAATGCTGTCTAGGACTCATAAAAAAATAGTTGTAGCCGACTTGGATTTTTATGTCAGTGTTACCATTTTACCAAAATACAGGTACAGTCAAACCTGCTTTATTGGCCACCTGTATTAAGCAGCCGACTACTTAAGGGCTCATTCACACTGGGTGTGGCAAGACGGGTGTGGTGTGACTAGAAAAATTAAAATACACTATTTTCATGAACCGACCCACATTATCACATATTCTTGAGTTAATTATGCAAAGATTATATATTTTTTACAATTATCCAATCATGCCAACCATCTTCAAATTTAAAATGGCCACTATTTTAATATATTTTTCATGATTCAACTTCTAGTTTATGTAGAAGCATTTTTTGTCAGTATATTGCTGGGATCAATGAAATCAATGGTAGCATTTTTATGACCATCCATCCACATACTTAATGGGAAAACTTGTGAAATATGACACTTGTAATTTTTTAAAATCTTCCTTTAAGCTTCATTTTGTTAAGGTCTTTTTGAATATTGCTCAGAGCCGCAAATTTCACTCTGTACACACATCAAACATATCCTCCATTTCTCTCAATGGAAAAAATTCCTCTCCAAAATCTCAGACTGTCAAATACCGATCAACAATCAACGAAATGTTCTCTCCTCCACATTAAAAGAGCTCCACTTATACCCCTCACATTAAAGAGAGTTCCACTCACCACCGTGAATGGAGTGACATAATAAGAAGAGGGATGTTCATTTCAACACGTTCTCTCCGTGATGCACTGTCACAAAGGTTTTTATCAGTGGCCATTTTAAAATCCCAGTGTCAGATTTTTTTTTTTTTAAATGGAATAGAGAATTCTCTCTCTCGTTCTCATCTCTCTGGGTTGTTTTTTTCTCTCATCTCTATCTCTCTATATATCTATCTCTCATCTCATGTGAGTTTCTGTCTCCCTGTCTCTCTGTGTGTTCATCTCTCACCCTTTCTCTCTCCTCCCTGTTCTGTATCTTTCTTCCCTGTACGATTCTCTCTTGTCTCTCTGTCTCTGTATATGACTGTCTCTCTGTCTCTGTATATGACTCTGTCTCTGTGTCTCTGTATATGACGGTCTCTCTCCACTCTCTCTCCCTTCTCTCTCTCCCCTCCCTCCCCCCTCTCTCTCTCTCCCTCCCTCTCCCTCTCTCCCTCGACTAAATATAGAAATAACCATAGACTTCAAATAGGCCTAGATTAAAATGTGCTGAGATGTTGTTATACATTCCTTTCATTACCACAGAGGAGGATTACTCCTGTGACCGTGACCCTCTAATAAGGAAAGTACCGCAGAGCTACAAAGTGTTCCATAATGTAAAGACAGGAACAGTTTAACCATCCCGAGTGGCCGTTTTTCCTCACCGACCATCTCTCACTGACCATTCATGAGATGCCATGAAATCCTAGCAAATGACACCCTCGGGAGAATTGGCGGCAATAAACAACGCTTTTAGTACACCATTTCCAGTCTAGGAGCCAGGGCCGGGAAGAAGACCAGTCTAGTATGAAGCAATATGATTACGTGCTTACGTTCTTGTATTAATGCGACAAATTGAAGAGCCTCTTACCACCGCCAGTGGACGGTTCGCCAGATGAGATTCGTTAAACCAATGTTTGTAGTCTGGATAATAGTATTCCGCGCCATTTTAGCCTAGCAACCTAGGATGACCATTATTGGATGAGAGAGTAATATGGCTGTCAAGCAAGGCGCAATTAAAACAAGCAGATCGAGGAATACTGAGACCCTAACACAAGATCGTCGAGTCATTACGTATAGATTTTCAATCACAAATATTGGAAACTGCAGCTGCACGATAAGAATTCAGCAAATATTGGAAACTGCAGCTGTACGACGAGAATTCAGCAACTATTGGAACTGGAACTGCACGACGAGAATTCAGCAACTACTGGAAACTACAGCTGCACGACAAGAATTCAGCAACTATTGGAACTGGAACTGCACGACGAGAATTCAGCAACTACTGGAAACTACAGCTGCACGACAAGAATTCAGCAACTATTGGAACTGGAACTGCACGACGAGAATTCAGCAACTATTGGAACTGGAACTGCACGACGAGAATTCAGCAACTACTGGAAACTACAGCTGCACGACAAGAATTCAGCAACTATTGGAACTGGAACTGCACGACGAGAATTCAGCAACTATTGGAACTGGAACTGCACGACGAGAATTCAGCAACTACTGGAAACTACAGCTGCACGACAAGAATTCAGCAACTATTGGAACTGGAACTGCACGACGAGAATTCAGCAACTACTGGAAACTACAGCTGCACGACAAGAATTCAGCAACTATTGGAACTGGAACTGCACGACGAGAATTCAGCAACTATTGGAACTGGAACTGCACGACGAGAATTCAGCAACTACTGGAAACTACAGCTGCACGACAAGAATTCAGCAACTATTGGAACTGGAACTGCACGACGAGAATTCAGCAACTACTGGAAACTACAGCTGCACGACAAGAATTCAGCAACTATTGGAACTGGAACTGCACGACGAGAATTCAGCAACTACTGGAAACTACAGCTGCACGACAAGAATTCAGCAGATATTGGAACTGGAACTGCATGTACAAGAACAACTCAAAGAAAGTGAAAATATATCTTAAGGGTCCAAGGGAATAAATAACCTGTGATGTCCAAACAGACAGTCAGTATTATAACGGTCATGTATGTCATAGTCAGAATCAGTGGCGTACCTAGGGTATGGCAGGTATGGCACATGTCCTGGGCGCTACTTGAAGGGGGCGCCACTGAGCAGTTTCTATTAAAGTCAGACAAGCCATCCTCGGATAGTAAAGTTATCTCAAAGATGAGTATCAGATGTTTGGACAGGGGCGCAATTTCAGTGCTTGCCGTAGGCACTATGCCAGTCATGGTGTACTGGGTGGAACGAGAAACAACCCAATGGTGCCAGTGACGGGGATCGATCCTAGATTGACCACGCATCAAGCGAGCACTTCACCATTGGGCTATGTCTCGTCCACAACTGATAGATTTGACTACAGTTACAAAACAACAACTTGCATCAAAATCCATTAACGGGAATCGATCCCTCAACCTCACACACCTTGGGTCAAAACATCCACCACCGATCCTACTCTCATGTCTTGATCCTTTCTAATGGCGCCTAATGGAAATTACAAACCTTTCCAGACCGCCCAATCCCACATAATGACGACAATCCATCCCAACACATACGACAAACATACATATACGTTCGATGTAAAAGACCGCGACGCACCGGGGGTAAAAAGGAAAAAGCTCAACGTGGCGGCAAATTGTGCCCAATTACTCAATGAGATAGGATACGAGTTGTAGTCAATACATCAATATCGACCACTCCGCTCCGACAAAGAACAATATCAAATACTAGACGATCAATGTACGACCGGTACAGTGCGTAATTAACTTGCTTTTCGACTAATTAATAACCTGCATCAGCGAGCGGCGTTATTTAGGTTCAAGACTACCCGATGATCATTGATTGGCCGGGGTAACAATTACGACCTGACGGTCTGATGGAACAATAATAAGTGTCGGGTCAATGGACGTCTAAAACACACAAATCATTAAGTGAAGAGTATGTCGTATTGATGAGTGTGGGTGGAGTCGCCGAGCAGTTGAGTTAATAACAATAATCCCCTGAGTGAAGAGATAAAGTAAAATCTTTCATTAATGGTAAATATATATATGACAGGTAAAGATATACACGAGGTAGATCGAGTTAAAACTTAACCATTGTGTTTGTCGAGGAACAAGGATAAAGATGTAATGGAATACAGAGTCGGTCAATAAACACTGATCTACACGCACTGACGTGAACTTCAAATTTAACTCAATCTAAAGAACACGATCGTTTCTTTAATGATTCCCCACTTCATTGCTTAAGTGGTCACTGTACAGTCCATAAAGCTATAAGTTAGTATAATAATCATGTAATATCAATAACGTAGAGATCAGAAGTGGGAGTGATTAACTAGCCACTACACAAAGCTATAAGTTAGTATAATACACATGTAATATCAATAACGTAGATATCAGAAGTGGTGATTAACCGGTCACTACACAAAGCTATAAGTTAGTATAATAATCATGTAATATCAATAACGTAGATATCAGAAGTGGTGATTAACTGGTCACTACACAAAGCTATAAGTTAGTATAATACACATGTAATATCAATAACGTAGATATCAGAAGTGGGAGTGATTAACTAGCCACTACACAAAGCTATAAGTTAGTATAATACTCATGTAATATCAATAACGTAGATATCAGAAGTGGGAGTGATTAACTAGCCACTACACAAAGCTATAAGTTAGTATAATACACATGTAATATCAATAACGTAGATATCAGAAGTGGGAGTGATTAACTAGCCACTACACAAAGCTATAAGTTAGTATAATACTCGTGTAATATCAATAACGTAGATATCAGAAGTGGTGATTAACTGGTCACTACACAAAGCTATAAGTTAGTATAATACACATGTAATATCAATAACGTAGATATCAGAAGTGGGAGTGATTAACTAGCCACTACACAAAGCTATAAGTTAGTATAATACTCATGTAATATCAATAACGTAGATATCAGAAGTGGTGATTAACTAGTCACTACACAAAGCTATAAGTTAGTATAATACTCATGTAATATCAATAACGTAGATATCAGAAGTGGTGATTAACTGGTCACTACATAAAGCTATAAGTTAGTATAATACTCATGTAATATCAATAACGTAGATATCAGAAGTGGTGATTAACTGGTCACTACATAAAGCTATAAGTTAGTATAATACTCATGTAATATCAATAACGTAGAGATCAGAAGTGGGAGTGATTAACTAGTCACTACACAAAGCTATAAGTTAGTATAATACCCATGTAATATCAATAACGTAGATATCAGAAGTGGTGATTAACTGGTCACTACACAAAGCTATATCAATAACGTAGATATCAGAAGTGGTGATTAACCGGTCACTACATAAAGCTATAAGTTAGTATAATACTCATGTAATATCAATAATGTAGATATCAGAAGTGGTGATTAACTGGTCACTACACAAAGCTATAAGTTAGTATAATACCCATGTAATATCAATAAAGTAGATATCAGAAGTGGTGATTAACTGGTCACTACACAAAGCTATATCAATAACGTAGATATCAGAAGTGGTGATTAACTGGTCACTACATAAAGCTATAAGTTAGTATAATACTCATGTAATATCAATAACGTAGATATCAGAAGTGGTGATTAACTGGTCACTACATAAAGCTATAAGTTAGTATAATACTCATGTAATATCAATAACGTAGATATCAGAAGTGGTGATTAACTGGTCACTACACAAAGCTATAAGTTAATATAATATACATGTACAATAACAATAGTAGGTAGATATCAGAAGTGGTGATTAACTGGTCACTACACAAAGCTATAAGTTAATATATATACATGTACAATAACAATAGTAGGTAGATATCAGAAGTGGTGATTAACTGGTCACTACACAAAGCTATAAGTTAATATAATATACATGTACAATAACAATAGTAGGTAGATATCAGAAGTGGTGATTAACTGGTCACTACATAAAGCTATAAGTTAATATAATATACATGTACAATAACAATAGTAGGTAGATATCAGAAGTGGTGATTAACTGGTCACTACATAAAGCTATAAGTTAATATAATATACATGTACAATAACAATAGTAGGTAGATATCAGAAGTGGTGATTAACTGGTCACTACATAAAGCTATAAGTTAATATAATATACATGTACAATAACAATAGTAGGTAGATATCAGAAGTGGTGATTAACTGGTCACTACATAAAGCTATAAGTTAATATAATATACCTGTACAATAACAATAGTAGGTAGATATCAGAAGTGGTGATTAACTGGTCACTACATAAAGCTATAAGTTAATATAATATACATGTACAATAACAATAGTAGGTAGATATCGGAAGTAGGAGTCAGTGCCCCCGACCTCTTAATATAATATAGTCCAACCTGTGTTAACCAGACATCAAAGAGTATCAAAAAGTGTCCTTTAAAGACAGGTGGCTGCTTAGTGCAGGTCAGTTTATAATATATCAGATGATTTGGAGAATAAAAATGTTGCCTTTTAGCACAGGAAGGAAGGAAATAACTTCACAAGATGTAACTTCATTAGAAAAGTACCCTAATTTTAGCCATAGCTTTACAAAATGTAACTTCATTAGAAAAGTACCCTAATTTTAGCCATAACTTCACAAAATGTAACTTCATTAGAAAAGTACCCTAATTTTAACAATGACTTGAAAAAATAAACGTATATTAACAATATTTTTTTAAATACAATTAAACTTTAAACAGACACCACTCAATTCATTTAGAAAAGCTCTTAGAAACACCCACCTAGAAACATAGTTATTTACAACACAATAAAATCAAGAAAAACAATAATTTCGAAGATGTGAAGCTAGTTAGGAAGTTACGTCATGATGTTCCTTACGAAACGGATGTTTTATGCCGTAAAGATCGTAAAACTTCATCAATCATTAAAAAACCCTGAAAAACCAGTGCAAATTACTTTTTGATTGCTCATATTTCTTGCTCTTTTTTACAGTTTACATTTCTTTACAGTTGTCGAACTGGTAAAAAAAAAACAACATCCTAGCAGTAAATTTGGTCTATCTAACGCTTTACATAGTTTACAGTCATCGGATTATTAAAGAACAAAGTAGAGTCTAACAGTAAATACAGTTTGATCAATAAGTCTTAAAACAAGCGTCAGGAACCATTGGGTGTTATGACAATGATAAAAATACAGTTTGATCAATAAGTCTTAAAACAAGCGTCAGGAACCATTGGGTTTTATGACAATGATAAAAATACAGTTTGATCAATAAGTCTTAAAACAAGAGTCAGGAACCACTGGGTGTTATTACAATGATAAAAATACAGTTTGATCAATAAGTCTTAAAACAAGCGTCAGGAACCATTGGGTGTTATTACAATGATAAAAATACAGTTTGATCAATAAGTCTTAAAACAAGCGTCAGGAACCATTGGGTGTTATGACAATGATAAAAATACAGTTTGATCAATAAGTCTTAAAACAAGCGTCAGGAACCATTGGGTGTTATTACAATGATAAAAATACAGTTTGATCAATAAGTCTTAAAACAAGCGTCAGGAACCATTGGGTGTTATAACAATGATAAAAATACAGTTTGATCAATAAGTCTTAAAACAAGCGTCAGAAACCAGTGGGTGTTATGACAATGATAAAAACCATCACAGAGGAAACACACTTCCTCACAGAAATGGGGAGGTGGTATGTAGCTTGGAAGTAGAGTGCTCGCCTGGCCAACATTTCATCGGCCTTGATGGATATGGGGTTTTCCCATTCCAACCAGTACCTCTAGACTGGTAGTTGAAAGGTCATCATGTATACAGGTCTGTGTATGAGGAAGTGCATATAAAGAATCCATTGCTTGTTTTTGTATGCTGAATTCATAAGACAGTCTATGGCTGGTACCATCTGGAGATGATTAAAAGTTGTAAGCTACTTTATATTCCAACACCATTTTATCAATATACTCAGCAGTATTAATTAAGGCCAATGGTGTTTTAGGTTCGTTTTTTTGCAATGCTGTAAGAAGACCAATGGATGAATGGATGGATGGATGGGTGGGTGGTTGGGTGGATGGATGGATGAATGGATGGATGGATGGGTGGGTGGTTGGGTGGATGGATGAATGGATGGATGGATGGATGGATGGGTGGGTGGTTGGGTGGATGAATGGATGAATGGATGGATGGATGGATGGATGGGTGGGTGGTTGGATGGGGGTTTGTAAGGGTGGGTTTTGGGTGGGTTGGTGGGTTTTGTGAGAGTGGGTAGGTTTGAGGTTTTTTCTATGGATGGTTGGATGGGTGATGGATGGATGGATGGATGGATGGACAAAATGAATGAATGAACAAAATGAATGAATAAAATGAATGAATGAATGAATGAATGAATGAATGAATGAATGAACAAAATAAAGAATAGATGGGCGGCCAATGTTAACATCCCAGCACATAAGACCACATTTGCTAGTGGATGTCAAACACGAGAAGACCACGTAACGAAGTATATGTAACTCGAAAGGTTCTGTACAAAGTTTCGAGGCGTGATCAAATGAAGACCAAGGGTGCCGGGTCACGTACCGTGGACAGGGATATTTGCCGCCTACAGACGTGAAGAGCTTCGAGACGAGAATTAAAACTTGAAACAACTGACCAAGAACAAACAGACGAAGAAATAATCAATAGTTGAACTCATGGATTCATTAGTATTATCCCACACATGACCTGGTGAATGGTCACTTGATAAAAGAGAATATGTTTCCAACTGTAGTGTCAAAATTTATCAGTCGAACCTGTGTTGTGCAACCACCAAAAGGTTTACTGGAAGTGGCCTTTTAACACAGGTGGCTGCTTAATAGAGTTAAGTTTATACTATATTTGATGGTCTGGGAGAATAGAAATGTCTTTTCTGTCATGGACGGAGGGCTCTTGTGCCCACGACAGGCGTGCGCTACAACAGCTTGTTCTGAATGTGCACGTAAAACCCTATGACATGACATGACATAATAGAAATGTGCTCTCTTAACACAGGTGGCTGCTTAATACAGGTCAGTTTATACTATATATTTGATGATCTGGGAGAAACGAAATGTGGCTTCTTAACACAGGTGGCTGCTTAATACAGTTCAGTATATACAACATTTGATGATGTGGGAGAAAAGAAATGTGGGCTCTTAAAGGGACAGATCCTAGTTTTTAAACACTACAGCATATTTTTCACTATTAGAGCTGTTTATGATCACTGAAATCAAACATTACTTATATTTTGTTAGATTATCCATTTCCGTACATCCAAAGTGTTTCTGGTCTTCCTGGTGTTTCATTTTTCACATTTTTAAAAACACACATGCATCTGAGAAGTAACAGTTATGAAGTCGAGTTTTAGTCTATTTTTAAGGATATTTCAGCATTTCAACATCACAGACTCTTGTTTCACTCTCTTGTAACATTATCCAAATGAGTTACAGGTTTGTAGATTAACCAAACTTAGTGTCCATTTTTACGGGTTAAAACTAGGCTCTGCACCTTAAACACAGGCAGCTGCTAAACATACATATTTAGGTGGCCACTCCAGCAGGCCTGGATGTATAAGTAATGTGTCAATGGATTCATGCTTCTCATTTGCTGAAAATAATAAATAATTCAATATTTGCCAGGGCCCACAGTGTATTTGAAAGTCAGGGGGGGGGGGGGGGGGCTAATGTCAATGTAATGACTTGGGGAGGAAAATTGGAGGTTCAAAGGGCTCAAACATATTATTGGGGGGAGGGGGGGGGGGGAGATTATAAATTCTCAGTGTTCAAATACTGTATATCTAGCCTTCTGACCATAGTAAGAGGGAATATGTGAAAGGACCATGGCCCCCACAGCCCTGTTTTGCGACCATATTTGTAGGTAGTACTAAACGAAATAACTTCCGGCTGGGTCAAAGTTCGAGGTGCACCCAACTTTTGATAGAGAAGTTAACGCCACAAGTCCTGTGATTGGTGATAAATATGAGTGTGTTAGTAGCCTTGTGCTTGAAACATGTATCTGGTACTTGTAAAAAAAAAAAAAAAAAAAGTACTTAAATTTTGTGCAGAACTAGGGTAGTCATAGACGCTACTTGTTATCTCTGAAATGAGCAGCTTGATCCCCATTTTTTCTGATTCACTTTAAGGGTGAGAGGTGGTAGTATTTATATCTGTGGTGTTTATGTTGATTGATACGCTGCAGGTAGGAGTTTTAGCCACGTTACTATTGTCGTCTATGGGATTTGATTTGGTAATATATGTACACACACTTTTCATGGGTCAACTTATATGATCAATTAATTTTATTTACATATACAGGGCTTGAAATTAGGGGCTCAACTTACAGCCAAGATCAACTTACGGACAAAAGATATACAGTATGAACTTTTAATAAATGGATATTTGTATTATTTAGTGATTACTTGAGTGCGGGGCTAACCCTGAAAACTCACCCCTTGCACACATGCCTGATACATGCAAGTTGTTGTTCACACTAAGTACATTTATAGATGTTTCCGCATTTTATTATTTATGCAATGCCCTGGAAGGAAACTACAACAAACTAACAAAGCTAGCTTCCACTGGTCTGATTGTCAAAACAAATATCCACTTCTTTTCTACAACAGACCCAGGTGACATAAAACTAAAATGTATTGATTGAAAACAAACTCAGCATCTTTCTTGTTTGCGGTGCAATCTTAATGTAGTTGTATTTACCAGACACATTAATAACAATACGCGGTTTTAGTGTGTACCTGTCCCAACGCAACAATATGATGATGCATCATTTTCCTAATTTACAGTAACAGAATTGATCGTCTAGATGGACACCTGGTCGTCCTCTACAGTATTAGATTAACAAGACTATAATGTGACGATTTATACTGTTACACCTGTACAATCGAGTCCAATGGGGAGCAGGGGTGTCAGATGGTGGGGGGTCAAGGGTGGAGGGTGGCAGGGGGGAGGATGATTACTAATCATTGGGCTATTTCTCGTTCCAGCCAGTGCACCACGACTGGTACATCAAAGGCCGTGGTATGTGCTATCCTGTCTATGGGATGGTGCATATAAAAGATCCCTTGCTGCTAATCAAAAAGAGTAGCCCATGAAGTGGCGACAACAGGTTTCCTCTCTCAATATCTGTGTGGTCCTTAACCATGTCCGACGCCATATAACTAAATAAAATGTGTCGAGTGCATCATTAAATAAACATTTCCTTCTTTCCAAATGGCTGAAGTTTAAATGTGTCAATGGTTTTAAAGCAAATACGATTTCCTCATGATGATGGCATTGTTGTGCATGTGTGGCTATTCATATATTACAAACCAGAAAATTATATACATTAAAACAATTATAGGGACAAGATTTCAACATTTTAAATAACACTATCTTGGTTCACATCATTTTCACCTACAGTCCTTCCCAAAGGGAATGCCTTTTTTCATACTATGGAACTTACAAGTTATTTATTTCTACACCAAATGTCTTAAAAATTGCACACAAAAATAGTGGGGTTTTGGGGGGGGGGGGGGGGGGGGGTGTGTTTGTTGTTATTTCCAAAACTTTTTTACTGTTTTTCTTACGTCAAACCGAACTGAAATTATTTACAAAAAACATCTTTATAGAAGGATGGGACGGACTATAGGTACATACATGTCATATAACTAACTGCTTGGTTACACAAATTATATCTGCATAGCGAATCAAATACTGGTGATACTGCAGTTTGTAAATTTTAATTTTAAAGGTTCACCATGTAAGCGATTAACCATTCACATTAATTTGAAGTTCCATAACCATTGTGCAAACAAAACAATATTTTCACATTAAATATTGTGTGCTGAACTTAGGTACACTTCGACTAATAATACTGTCAATCTATATTACTTATTGACTAATATAAATATATTTATTTCCATCACAACTGATTGAGACAAGCCCACATCTGTGTCTGAAGACTGGGTTAATGGTTAATGGTCTTGATTGTCTAGACCAGCACCTGGTCTGTGTGTATTCGATTAAAGAGACAGACCTGAGTTTGCTGCATTGTAAGGTGTTTCCGACTAATAAAATATTTCAACGATTAAACTTACATATTAAATATATTTGCTTGTTTAGAATATCAGTGTCTGTATATTCAATGTGTTTCTGGTCATCTTAATATTTGTAAGAAGCCAAAACTGGATTTTGTCTTTAAATAATTTCGTACGTATACGAAAAAAACCTAAAAATTAGGAAATTAAATTAAATTTAACCTAGTACAAATATTAGAATGATCAGAAACGCGTTTAATATATAGCCACTAATATTTTATGCTGAAAAATATATTTCATATGTAATTACAATCGTTAAAAAGTCTCTGTTAGTCGATAACATCTTTAAAATTGCAGCAAACTCAGGAATGTCCCTTTAAGAAGACTATACGGTGATGATGCAAAATGTTACACCCGTGGAATTCATCCCACCTGATCCTGCTTTCAGGACAAGGTAGCATCTAGAATGGAACAAGGAAGGAAGGAAATGTTTTATTTAACGACACACTCAACACATTGTATTTACGGTTATATGGCGTCAGACATATGGTTAAGGACCACACAAATTGAGAGAGGAACCCGCTGTCGCCACTTCATAAGCTACTCTTTTTGATTAGCAGCAAGGGACCTTTTATATGCACCATCCCACAGACAGGATAGTACATACCACAGCTTTTGATATACCAGTCATGGTGCACCGGCTGGAACAAGAAATAGCTCAATGGGCCCACCGACAGGGATCAATCGTAGACCGATCGCACATCAGGCGAGCCCTGTACTACTGAGGTATGTCCCCCCACCACTATCTGGAACAGAGCTAAAAGTTAAAAACAATTGATTTTAACATATGGGCTCAAATATATATCTATATATATATATTTATTGAAAAGTCACAAATGTATTATATTTGTCATAGAAGGAAATCGTCCACTTTTAAACTGGGTCGCTTGTTAGCCATTGACCGGCCTCGGTGGCGTCGTGGTAGGCCACTGGTCTACAGGCTGGTAGGTACTGGGTTCGGATCCCAGTCGAGGCATGGGATTTTTAATCCAGATACTGAGTGCATTGTTAAATAAAACATTTCTTTCTTTTTTTGTTAGCCATTGCCATCAACAGCAGGAGTGTAGCATGGTCTGGGTAGGGAGGGGAGCTATATGAACCTAGTGGGCATCATTTCACAGAACGCCTATATGAACACTGCATTGTAAAAAAATGTTTTAGCTTCAGTGGGGGAGGGGTGTCATCGGAGTTCATAGTTTGAATCTCTCCGGTGGACGATGATTTAAACCTGAGAATGCAGATCAACTTTATAATCAAGTAAATAAAAACCAAACAAAAAATCAAGTTGTAGTCAAATATCAGGATATAACATTACATATGGTAGGTTTTCATTTTCAATAAAGGCTATTTATATTAAATTTTGTTATTATTATTGAAAATTGTGCATTAAAACGGCTTTTTGGCTAAAAGGACAAATGACTATGAGTTAACTGCCTTGAATAGTGACATAATTTGTGCAATTTTCCCTGTCTGTACCTATTGAAAATGATCTAGTCTTCAACACCATTTAATCTTTTTTCTTTTCTTTTTCTCTTCCTGATTGGTTTTTTCTGTCTTATTATTCAACTGTCATAAAACAAAAACACTGTTAACAGAACAATCCTTCAAATGTTAAATTTATAATGGAAAGGAAATGTTTTATTTAAAACGCAATCAACACATTTCATTTACAGTTATATGGCGTCAGACATATGATTAAGGACCACACATAAATTGAGAGAGGAACCCGCTGTTGCCACTTCATGGGTTACTGTTTTCGATTAGCAGCAAGGGATCTTTTTTATGCATCATCCCATAGACAGGATAGCACATACCACAGCCTTTGATGTACCAGTCGTGGTGCACTGGCTGGAGCAAGCTTTATAATAATAGAGTAAAGTTAAAACCAGTCACAACAAATATTTTGCCAAGTTGTAGTCAAGTATCAGGAGATGACATTACTATTTCAGTTTTATTTGAAAATTTTAAAATCGATCCTGCTTTAAAATTACTTTTTGACAACAAGGAAAGAAACCTCACAAATTAACTCTCTTGAATAGTGTCGTAACCTGTGTGATTAGTGTACTGTAGGTGATCAAGAATGACATGACGTATGAATAATGATGTCAACTTTGCATTCAAATAAAGTTTGGGACATTTAGTAAAGGTTTTTATTTTGATCTCTTGCTGTGATTAAATGTAAAAGCAAAAGTAGAAATGACACTTTTTACCCGTCACTGGGAATACGAAGTATACAGCAAAATGGTTTTAAACTATTGTAACTCTTGATTTACAATTTCATTATAAAGATAACGTTTAATGTAAACAAAAAGGGAGAATAATTCAGCCGAACCAACGTAATGCAATATTCATTGCACCGCCGGTCGAATCTGATTGTAGAAGCGTTTAATTTCAACACTGTATATAAATGCAATAACCGTCAAGTTGCGACATACATTTCAATAATTGATGCAATTACAGCTTCGCACATTTTAATAACATTCGTCCCAGTCTACATCCACACATTCTTCTTCTCAGTGCACACAATCCCGCCACACGAGGGCGCTGCTATCAAGTCAATACAATTTAATTTTCAAATTGGCCACCAGGTGGCATAATCTCATCGAATCCCATGTTGACAATGTGTGATGATAGAAAAGTGGGCAAAAGGATGAGATAATTCATGTAAAGGTGCTTCAATCTGCCCAGACATCAAACAGTGGGGTGGTTCTATTCGGCAAGAATTGGAAGGAATTCCATTTACCGAATGTTGTGTGAAAGAGTGTTATTATCACATGTTATCCAGACAACGGGAGAATGCATCTCGTTTTGACGCATCAAGCAGAAGGAAGGAAGGAAATGCTTTATTTAACGATGCACTCAACACATTTTATTTATGGTTATATGGCGTCAGACATATGGTTAAGGACCACACAGATAGTGAGGGAGGAAACCCGCTGTCGCCACTTCATGGGCTTCATGGGATCGATCCCAGACAGACCGCGCATCAAGCGAGCACTTTACCACTGGGCTATATCCCACCCTCATGTTTCAAGCAAATGGAACCTCAATAGGAACTATCAATAAAATTTGTATTTGTTTCTCTTTTAATATTTCATTTCCTTGTTTTAAATATATTTTATTTTCTTACATTAATGACTTAAAAAAACCTGCAACAGCCACAGCTTAAACAAATATTCCTTTCCTTTCCAAACAGCTGTAGTTTAAAACATACAGGTATCATAAACAAAGTATTCTACTACCAGCAATGGACCTTTTATATGCATATTCTCTAGCGCTTGGCAGAATACCGTATATACTTTTATATGCATATTCTCTAGAGCTTGGCAGAATACCGTATATACTTTTATATGCATATTCTCTAGAGCTTGGCAGAATACCGTATATACTTTTATATGCATATTCTCTAGAGCTTGGCAGAATACCGTATATACTTTTATATGCATATTCTCTAGAGCTTGGCAGAATACCGTATATACTTTTATATGCATATTCTCTAGCGCTTGGCAGAATACCGTATATACTTTTATATGCATATTCTCTAGCGCTTGGCAGAATACCGTATATACTTTTATATGCATATTCTCTAGCGCTTGGCAGAATACCGTATATACTTTTATATGCATATTCTCTAGCGCTTGGCAGAATACCGTATATACTTTTATATGCATATTCTCTAGAGCTTGGCAGAATACCGTATATACTTTTATATGCATATTCTCTAGCGCTTGGCAGAATACCGTATATACTGTTATGTCAATACCGAATTATCACACCAAGCGAATCTTAAAATACCTAAATTTCAGTATTCAAAAATATATCTTGCCATTTAGTAAAGCACTAACAATATATCTGACCAACACAAAATGGCTGAGAAGAAGAGAGATGAGGACCTTGTGTGTGGAATTTTATTTTATATTAGATGTAATTAGCGGGTGAGCCTTAACTTGAGCATGCATTTAAAGTCGAGTATACCAAAAATACCACTTGATATTTGTATCGGTATCGGTATTGTGTAAATACTGAATACCGTACCGATATCAAGGTAAATCACCCAAAAAATACCGATACCGATGCTGAACCTAAAATTTCAATACTGACATAATTTAAAGTGTACAGAGATATCATTAAACAAAACATGCCTTTCCTTTCTAAATAGCCATCATTTAAAGTGTATAGAAATACTGTTAAACAAAATATGCCTTTCCTTTTCTTTCGAAATAGCCATCATTTAAAGTGTATAGAAATACAGTGAAACCCCTCAACACCGGACCCCCTCTAAACCGGAATACCCTCAAAACCGGACGTTTTCCACGGTCCCGTGATTTACACATCTTTTAACACTATATTTTACCCCTCTAAACCAGAAACCCCTCTAAACTGAACACCGGACAAACAATTCGGTCCCAATGTGTCAACTTATTATGTGTCGACGATCAAACCGATACCAATCAATATGGCGCCCACCTGTCTGTGAACACCGATGGCTAGTGCAATATGTGCATGCTCGAGATCGCTGTTATCAGTGTAATAACCGCTGCATACAGTACAGGTACCACTCAGCAGGTAAGATTAGCAACTTGACAATAAACAATTAAAAGGACTGATCGCAAGCTGTGGTATGGAGTTAACTACTGTAAACACATTGATTGTGTTGTAATTATGGTTAACATTAGCGGAGTTCGGGTTTGGGTTAGATGTCTTTATTAAGTTACGGGTGTGTTTTAAGGTCTTAAATGTGATCCTTCACAAATATGTCTCATGATTTGCTTCAAAGATTGACACAAATAACAGGGAATTTAATTTGCTGCCTTCCTATTGTGTGAATGTGTTGGGTTTTTTTAAAACGTTTGTTTAGCAAAATAAAGAGTAAGCAAAAGTATATGTTGGCTTTGCGTAGTCGAATAGATGTTAGTAGTGTTTCTCGCCGACCGATGAATCAGTGCTTGAGACGATGACGACGACGACATTCCGTTATCACGACTAGCACGAGAACTCGTCACTGCCGACGTGGACACTTGACATCTTGACCAGCTTCGAAGATGACGTGCCGATTGAAGACTGCACAAACGAGTAGGAGAGAGAACTAGTGGCCAACTTCCGTGGGGACGAAATACCCAATGACAGAAGCGACAACGAATCCGAACAAGATGTATCTGTTCCGGGAAACGATCTCAGCTATCCTGACGTGTTGAACATGCTTCAGATTTTAAAGGACTTTGCAATACAGAAAGATGAACATTTCCAATTGCATGTACAGGAATTAGAAAGTTTAACGCAGGCAACCATTGTTAAACACAGATGTGAAAGACAACAGACATCGATGAATACGTTTCTCAATGTAGGCTGATTTATCGATTGATTGACAATTTGTGGACTTTTTAATGTATTTTTTATTCAATATTACTCACATGGATGTTTTTATTTTTCTAAATGCTCATAAATGCACCATTTTTCAACATATTCTTGTTCTTGTTTTAAAACACTTTTAACACTTTCCCTATTTTATGGAGAACGGAAGGTATTTCCATCCAGGCAGACCCCTGAAAACCGGACACCTCTGAAAACCGGACATTTTACTTGGTCCCATGGATGTCCGGTATTGAGGGGTTTCACTGTACTGTTAAACAAAATATGCCTTTCCTTTTCTTTCGAAATAGCCAGTCTAAAACATACCGCTGTGTTATTAAACAAACATTCCTTTCCTTTCTAAATAGCCATCATTTAAAGTGTATAGAAATACTGTTAAACAAAATATGCCTTTCCTTTTCTTTTGAAATAGCCATAGTGTAAAACATACCGCTGTGTTATTAAACAAACATTCCTTTCCTTTATAAATAGCCATAATTTAAAAGTGTACAGAAGTGTCATTAACAAAATTGTCCTTTTCTCTCTAAACAGCCGTGGCTTAAATCTTTCTGAGGTGTCATTAAACAAAATCTCCTCTTCCTTCCTTGCAAGATAAAACATAAAGCTGCAATATGATGCGTTTAGTTTGTTCATCTCCGCGAATGAGGTGCGCTCTAATGACCTGTGAAGACTCGATTTCTCCCGCTGGCTCGCCATAGATTCCACGGATTATCCGACCATCGAGCAGTTTTCACCTCAGTGGAGAAGCGCGGCAGTTGGAATTTGTTATTAAATGTCTAATTAAAGGCCTCTTGAGAAGGAAATTTAATAAACATGCATCTTACAAAGTGTCATATCTGCAGATGCCTCGGCAGACGGATCACAACAATCCAATTAAAAGCATATCAATAATACCCACGATGCCGTTTGGCATGCTGTAGCACTTTTACTCTCCTAAAGATTGTGGTGCTCTTAAGATTATGGTGGAAGTTAAATCGGTACTAAACAGAAAAAGGAAATAACCTCTTTTTTTTATGACATCTCAGCACATTTTAAACTATGGCTAATTTGGTATCTAAAATATTGTAGTTGTTTCAACATTTAGTTAACTAAGAGACAGAGGAAAGGAAAACACCTCAGCACATTTTAAACTACAGCTATTTGGTGTCTAAATAACCATAAATTTCACCGAGAGAATGAGAAAAAGAAAGGACTATTTGTTTAACAACACCTCAGCACATTTTAAATTACAGCTATTTGGTGTCTAAGATATGGCATGATATGGTTATTTCAACACTTGGTCGAGTGAGAGAGGAAAGGAAAGGAATGTTAACTTCAAGGCACCTCAGCACGTTAAACTACAGCTATTTGGTGTCTAACATATGGTTATTTCAACACTTGACTGATACAGTGAGAGAGGAAAGGAAAGGAATGCTTATTTCAAGGCACCTCAGCACATGGCTCCTTCGTGTTTAACTTAAAGCTATTTTAACACTTGGTGAAGACAGAAAGAGATGAAACCCACTCACACCACATAAAGACTACTTCTACAGAAAAAAGCAGCTATGTATTTATACTTTAAAAAAAAAAAAACTTTCTCACATGGTACATTTAACAATGCACTCAACACATTTTATTTACGGTTATATGGCATCAAACATATGTTTACGGACCACAAAGATATTGAGGAGGAAA
The DNA here is from genome assembly GCF_016097555.1 of Gigantopelta aegis. Lineage (NCBI taxonomy): Eukaryota > Metazoa > Mollusca > Gastropoda > Neomphalida > Peltospiridae > Gigantopelta > Gigantopelta aegis. The sequence continues at coordinate 46,381,228 of NC_054710.1, forward strand.
CCCACTGTCGCCACTTCATGGGCTATTCTTTTTGATTAGCAGCAAGGGATCTTTTATATGCACCATCCCACAGACAGGGTAGTACATACCACAGCCTTTAATATACCAGTTGTGGTACACTGGCTGGAACGAAAAATAGCTCATTGGGCCCACCGACAGGGAGCGATCCCACACTGACCGCGCATAAGAATTCAGCAGTCACCAGACATTGTCTATTTCACTAAAGACGCATTTGAATGTGACCTAGATTGTGAATAAGATTTAAATGAAACTGAAGAACCACACATCATATTGAAAAGAAAAAGTAATTTAATAATCAGTTCTTAATGCTTAAATTCAAAAATCATTAGACTGGCAATTTTACTCCCCTGACATTTAATAACTTTCTTGGATATATTGATATTTTCCAGGATTATAGAGGATTTTCTAAGACGATTAGGATCTGTTAATAAAAAATTGCGACAGAGCTCTGCATCTTAATACCTGATATGAACACTGTTACCATCTATAAGCCAATTTGAGGACAAGACACAGGCAATAGATTTGTCGCTTCCCCGCACTGGATATATTGACTAACATCGCGTAGCTTGAATCAACTGAACAAACGGACTGAAATGCTACTCAAATATCAAAAATAGATTTTCCCTCAAAGCTTCGCAGCATGTCAATAGCCGTGAACTAAACCTTAAGTGGATTCTCGATCGAACAATAAGGTGTAAAGAGAAAAGTTATACCAGTGTTAACAGAAAGATAACTTTTACTTAAAAATCAAGATGGCAAAGCCAGTACATAAATTAGATAAAATGTCAGCTCACAACACAATTTTTTAAGTGGATTTTCAGCAATGGTAAAAAGAGTTTTTTTGGATAAAGCCCATAATGAATCAGTTGTTAAAAATGTAAGTGTAATAAATGTCTGTTTAATGACATCGCAATACATTATTAATCCACTAGAATGACCGGACGGATGATGGGATAGGGTGGGTGGGTTTTGGGTGGATGGATGGATGGATGGATGGATGGAGAATGGATGGGTGAACAGATGGATGGATGGATGGGTGGGTGGGTGGATGGATGGATGGATGGATGGATGGATGGATGGATGGATGGATGGATGGATGGATGGATGGATGGATGGATGGATGGATGGATGGATGGATGGATTGGTGGGTGGGTGGGTGGGTGGATGGATGGATGGGTGGATGGATGGATGGGTGGGTGGGTTTGGGTGGGTGGATGGGTGGATGGATGGATGGATCGGTGGGTGGGTGGATGGATGGATGGGTGGATGGATGGATGGATGGATGGATGGATTTGGGTGGATGGATGGATGGATGGATGGATGGACGGACGGATGGATGGATAGATGGATGAATTGACAGACTGATGGACAGATTATGGACGGCTGACAGACAATTCTTGGATGAATGCTTAATGAAACGGAATGGGGTAAAAAGGTCACAGATCCACTGGGAAAGACTAATTCCAAGCTGAACAGTAATATCCAAGTGACATACTGGAATATCAATTCTTACACTAGTACCATTTCAATAAGTGACGAAAATCAATCACATTAGTTGCATGTTTAAGCGCTGGCTTCTGCGCAGTGCACCAAGATACGCCATAATATTTGGAATGCAAGAAATCCACTGTCACAAATTTGTCACGTTTCAGCAGCAACAGTCCAGTAATTAAAACTTCATCGGCCGATAATAATGCAAATTGCACGGACACTGGAATAATTCTCCAACGGACAGTGTGCAGCTACCAATTTGAAAATTCATTAGGTGCATTTTATGAGAAATTTTCCACCAATATCCATACTAATAAAAATATATTCATGGACAACAATCCGTCTCTGTCTCCAAAGCCGAGACACAAGAGAGTGAAACCTCTCAAATATTTGTTCCATTATGGCAGACATTTCACAAATCTAATGCCCAATTTTTCGCTTACAACCACTGAAAAATGACAATGGAGTAATTACAATTTTCCGTTTCTCTAATTAATCGTAAAGTGGCCACGAAGAAACAGAGCCGAGACTACAATGGCGCGAATAGCCGTGAATATCTGTGAATAGCAGTCTGCTAATGAAAGAATTGTTACGTCCTAATAAGGACTCTATCACGCTTCCTGTGCAAGGTATTCTGCTCTTGGCACGAAGCCAATTTTTTTTAGATAATGAAATGAAATATTTAATAAAATTTTGTCCTTCTTTTGTATGATTTGATAATGTTCGCGTCATGCAGAGGAATTAATACGAAATCAGTTGGTATCTGTGCGTTTGATTAAATATTTATTATCAGTGCCTTGGTTTGAAACCAAAGTCGACTGCAATAAACGTTGTTTAAAATAAGAATGTCCAACATAAACGAGCCCAAATTAAGTACAAACTTGCTGATGTTGAAACATTTCACCTCAAAACCACTGAATAATGAAATGTTAGCTATAATTAGATTGCATTACCTTGAAATGCAATTCTGAATACCCCTAATTCTTTACAAGCTATTAAGAACATTACCGCACTAAAAGACCTCAAGTGACAGACAAAACCCACTTGCTGTGCCCTAATAAATGAGATCTGAAGCCCTAATTCTTTACAAGCTATTAAGAACATTACCGCACTAAAAGACCTCAAGTGACAGACAAAACCCACTTGCTGTGCCCTAATAAATGAGATCTGAAGCCCTAATTCTTTACAAGCTATTAAGAACATTACCGCACTAAAAGACCTCAAGTGACAGACAAACCCACTTGCTGTGCCCTAATAAATGAGATCTGAAGCCCTAATTCTTTACAAGCTATTAAGAACATTAGCGCACTAAAAGACCTCAAGTGACAGACAAAACCCACTTGCTGTGCCCTAATAAATGAGATCTGAAGCCCTAATTCTTTACAAGCTATTAAGAACATTACCGCACTAAAAGACCTCAAGTGACAGACAAAACCCACTTGCTGTGCCCTAATAAATGAGATATGAAGCCCTAATTCTTTACAAGCTATTAAGAACATTAGCGCACTAAAAGACCTCAAGTGACAGACAAAACCCACTTGCTGTGCCCTAATAAATGAGATCTGAAGCCCTAATTCTTTACAAGCTATTAAGAACATTACCGCACTAAAAGACCTCAAGTGACAGACAAAACCCACTTGCTGTGCCCTAATAAATGAGATCTGAAGCCCTAATTCTTTACAAGCTATTAAGAACATTAGCGCACTAAAAGACCTCAAGTGACAGACAAAACCCACTTGCTGTGCCCTAATAAATGAGATATGAAGCCCTAATTCTTTACAAGCTATTAAGAACATTAGCGCACTAAAAGACCTCAAGTGACAGACAAAACCCACTTGCTGTGCCCTAATAAATGAGATCTGAAGCCCTAATTCTTTACAAGCTATTAAGAACATTAGCGCACTAAAAGACCTCAAGTGACAGACAAAACCCACTTGCTGTGCCCTAATAAATGAGATCTGAAGCCCTAATTCTTTACAAGCTATTAAGAACATTACCGCACTAAAAGACCTCAAGTGACAGACAAAACCCACTTGCTGTGCCCTAATAAATGAGATCTGAAGCCCTAATTCTTTACAAGCTATTAAGAACATTACCGCACTAAAAGACCTCAAGTGACAGACAAAACCCACTTGCTGTGCCCTAATAAATGAGATCTGAAGCCCTAATTCTTTACAAGCTATTAAGAACATTACCGCACTAAAAGACCTCAAGTGACAGACAAACCCACTTGCTGTGCCCTAATAAATGAGATCTGAAGCCCTAATTCTTTACAAGCTATTAAGAACATTACCACACTAAAAGACCTCAAGTGACAGACAAACCCACTTGCTGTGCCCTAATAAATGAGATCTGAAGCCCTAATTCTTTACAAGCTATTAAGAACATTACCGCACTAAAAGACCTCAAGTGACAGACAAAACCCACTTGCTGTGCCCTAATAAATGAGATCTGAAGCCCTAATTCTTTACAAGCTATTAAGAACATTACCGCACTAAAAGACCTCAAGTGACAGACAAAACCCACTTGCTGTGCCCTAATAAATGAGATCTGAAGCCCTAATTCTTTACAAGCTATTAAGAACATTACCGCACTAAAAGACCTCAAGTGACAGACAAAACCCACTTGCTGTGCCCTAATAAATGAGATCTGAAGCCCTAATTCTTTACAAGCTATTAAGAACATTACCGCACTAAAAGACCTCAAGTGACAGACAAAACCCACTTGCTGTGCCCTAATAAATGAGATCTGAAGCCCTAATTCTTTACAAGCTATTAAGAACATTACCGCACTAAAAGACCTCAAGTGACAGACAAAACCCACTTGCTGTGCCCTAATAAATGAGATCTGAAGCCCTAATTCTTTACAAGCTATTAAGAACATTAGCGCACTAAAAGACCTCAAGTGACAGACAAAACCCACTTGCTGTGCCCTAATAAATGAGATCTGAAGCCCTAATTCTTTACAAGCTATTAAGAACATTACCGCACTAAAAGACCTCAAGTGACAGACAAACCCACTTGCTGTGCCCTAATAAATGAGATCTGAAGCCCTAATTCTTTACAAGCTATTAAGAACATTACCGCACTAAAAGACCTCAAGTGACAGACAAAACCCACTTGCTGTGCCCTAATAAATGAGATCTGAAGCCCTAATTCTTTACAAGCTATTAAGAACATTAGCGCACTAAAAGACCTCAAGTGACAGACAAAACCCACTTGCTGTGCCCTAATAAATGAGATATGAAGCCCTAATTCTTTACAAGCTATTAAGAACATTACCGCACTAAAAGACCTCAAGTGACAGACAAAACCCACTTGCTGTGCCCTAATAAATGAGATCTGAAGCCCTAATTCTTTACAAGCTATTAAGAACATTACCGCACTAAAAGACCTCAAGTGACAGACAAACCCACTTGCTGTGCCCTAATAAATGAGATCTGAAGCCCTAATTCTTTACAAGCTATTAAGAACATTACCGCACTAAAAGACCTCAAGTGACAGACAAAACCCACTTGCTGTGCCCTAATAAATGAGATCTGAAGCCCTAATTCTTTACAAGCTATTAAGAACATTACCGCACTAAAAGACCTCAAGTGACAGACAAAACCCACTTGCTGTGCCCTAATAAATGAGATCTGAAGCCCTAATTCTTTACAAGCTATTAAGAACATTAGCGCACTAAAAGACCTCAAGTGACAGACAAAACCCACTTGCTGTGCCCTAATAAATGAGATCTGAAGCCCTAATTCTTTACAAGCTATTAAGAACATTACCGCACTAAAAGACCTCAAGTGACAGACAAAACCCACTTGCTGTGCCCTAATAAATGAGATCTGAAGCCCTAATTCTTTACAAGCTATTAAGAACATTACCGCACTAAAAGACCTCAAGTGACAGACAAAACCCACTTGCTGTGCCCTAATAAATGAGATCTGAAGCCCTAATTCTTTACAAGCTATTAAGAACATTACCGCACTAAAAGACCTCAAGTGACAGACAAAACCCACTTGCTGTGCCCTAATAAATGAGATATGAAGCCCTAATTCTTTACAAGCTATTAAGAACATTACCGCACTAAAAGACCTCAAGTGACAGACAAAACCCACTTGCTGTGCCCTAATAAATGAGATCTGAAGCCCTAATTCTTTACAAGCTATTAAGAACATTACCGCACTAAAAGACCTCAAGTGACAGACAAAACCCACTTGCTGTGCCCTAATAAATGAGATCTGAAGCCCTAATTCTTTACAAGCTATTAAGAACATTACCGCACTAAAAGACCTCAAGTGACAGACAAAACCCACTTGCTGTGCCCTAATAAATGAGATCTGAAGCCCTAATTCTTTACAAGCTATTAAGAACATTACCGCACTAAAAGACCTCAAGTGACAGACAAAACCCACTTGCTGTGCCCTAATAAATGAGATCTGAAGCCCTAATTCTTTACAAGCTATTAAGAACATTAGCGCACTAAAAGACCTCAAGTGACAGACAAACCCACTTGCTGTGCCCTAATAAATGAAAGAAAGAAAGAAATGTTTTATTTAATGACGCACTCAACACATTTTATTTATGGTTATATGGCATCAGACATATGGAAAGAAAGAAAGAAATGTTTTATTTAACGACGCACCCAACACATTTTATTTACGGTTATATGGCATCAGACATATGGAAAGAAAGAAATGTTTTATTTAACGGCGCACTCAACACATTTTATTTACGGTTATATGGCGTCAGACATATGGTTAAGGACCACACAGATTTTGAGAGGAAACCCGCTGTCGCCACTACATGAGCTACTCTTCCGATTAGCAGCAAGGGATCTTTTATTTGTCCTTCTCACAGGCATGATAGCACAAACCATGGCCTTTGTTGAACCAGTTATGGATCACTGGTCAGTGCAAGTGGTTTACACCTACCCATTGAGCCTTGTGGAGCACTCACTCAGGGTTTGGAGTCGGTATCTGGATTAAAAATCCCATGCCTCGACTGGGATCCGAACCCAGTACCTACTAGCCTGTAGACCGATGGCCTACAATGACGCCACCGAGGCCGGTCCAGACATATGGTTAAGGACCACACAGATATTTAGAGAGGAAAACTGCTGTCGCCACTTCATGGGCTACTCTTTTCGATTAGCAGCAAGGGATCTTTTATATGCACCATCCCTCAGACAGGATAACACATACCACGGCCTTTGATATACCAGTTGTGGTGCATTGGCTGGAGCGAGAAATAGCTCAATGGGCCCACCGACAGGGATCGATCACAGACCGACCATGCATCAAGCGAGCGCTCTACCACTGGGCTACATCCCACCCTGTAGTAATTAGTGAAACAAAAATCATCATGCATTGGTGTAACATACTATTATAGAAAACAGACACAGACTGAGAGTTTTCTTTTGTTTAACGACACCACTAGAGCAGATTGATTAATTAATCATCGGCTATTGCATGTCAAACATTTGGTAATTCTGACACATAGTCAACAGAAGAAACTCGCTACATTTTGTCTAATGCAGCAAAGGATCTTCTATCTGCACTTTCCCACTGACAGGAAAACACATACCACGGCCTTTGACCAGTTGTGGTGCACTGGTTGGAATGAGAAAAAAAAACAATCAGCTGAATGGATCCACCGAGGTGGTTCGATCCTGCGACGCAAGCACCTCAGGCGAGCACTCAACGGACTGAGCTAAATCTCGCCCCCAGACTGAGAGAGTGAAACAAAGAGAAAATGTTGATTTTTAATGAAATGACTGCTGGAACAGTGTAACAGGAAAGAACTCTGTGGGTTTTTTTTAGTTTTAATATCCATCAAAACACATGGTTTCCCAGCCCCCCGACCTGCACACGACATAGCCCACTGACAAATGACCAGGTTGCATGCAATGACTGCCAGGCCTGGTTGCTCGGTCATTGTTCTCACTACAACCTGGCTAATTTTCTGTGTGAACACCGACTAATAATAAGCAGCTGAATTCAAACACCAGAGATATTCATAAAGACAAATATAAAGTACATTAATAAAACTAAAGTTCATTTGTTATGTGAACATGGCCCAATGTTAGACAGCCCACCAGACAAATTCATAGACAAACGTAAAGGACATTAATAAAACTGAGGTTCATTTGTTGTGTGAACACTGACTAATATTAAGCAGATGAATTCAAACACCACAGATATTCATAAAGACAAACGTGAAAGACGTTAATAAAACTGGAGTTCATTTATTGTGTGAACATGTCCCAATGTTAGACAGCCAAACTAAAACACCAGAGACATTCATAGACAAACGTAAAGCACATTAATAAAACTGAAGTTCTTTTGTTGTGTGAACATGGCCCAATGTTAGACAGCCCACCAGACACATTCATAGACAAACGTAAAGGACATTAACAAAACTGAAGTTCTTTTGTTGTGTGAACATGGCCCAATGTTAGACAGCCCACCAGACACATTCATAGACAAATGTAAAGGACATTAATAAAACCGAGGTTCATTTGTTGTGTGAACATGGCCCAATGTTAGACAGCCCACCAGACACATTCATAGACAAATGTAAAGGACATTAATAAAACCGAGGTTCATTTGTTGTGTGAACATGGCCCAATGTTAGACAGCCCACCAGACAAATTCATAGACAAATGTAAAGGACATTAATAAAACCGAGGTTCATTTGTTGTGTGAACATGGCCCAATGTTAGACAGCCCACCAGACACATTCATAGACAAATGTAAAGGACATTAATAAAACCGAGGTTCATTTGTTGTGTGAACATGGCCCAATGTTAGACAGCCCACCAGACACATTCATAGACAAATGTAAAGGACATTAATAAAACCGAGGCTCATTTGTTGTGTGAACATGGCTCAGTGTTAGACAGCTGAATTCAAAGACCAGACACATTCATAAAGACAAACAAAAAGCACATTAATAAAACTGAGGTTCATTTGTTTTGTGAACATGGTTAGACACCTGAATTCAAACACCAGTCTAGCCAGTGCTCCACAACTGGTGTAAAAAAAAAAGAAAAAAAGGCTGTGGTATGTATTATCCTGTCTGTGGGATGGTGCATATAAAAGAGCTCTTGCCGCTAATCGAAAAGAGTAGTCCATGAAGTGGTGACAGTGGGTTTCCTCTCTCAATATCTGTGTGGTCCTTAACCATATGTCTGACACCATATTAACCGTAAATAAAATGCATTGGGTCCATTGTTAAATAAAACATTTCCTTCCTTCCTTCAAACACCAGAGATATTCATAAAAACAAACGTAAAGGACATTAATAAAACTGAGGTTCATTTGTTATGTGAACACGTCCCAATGTTAGACAGCTGAACTCAAACATCAGAGATATTCATAAAGACAAATATAAATGACATTAAGAAAATTGTGGTTCATTTGTTGTGTGAACATCAGACAGATTCCCAGACAATCAATCATTCTGAGAGTACTGATGAAGCAATACAGGTCCCTACCTGGCCTAATAAATGTTCATATCTCCTATGATTAAGGGTCATAACTCTGTCAAAATTGGGCCAATCACCATGAAAGTGAAAGATGATCTGTAACTCTTTAGTTAATGTCACCCAGTAGTCAATGTTTATTTGTAAGCTATACCCATTCAGTTTTAATATCTTGAGACATTGTAGGAAAAAAATCCAGAAAACTGTATGTGAGGCAGACAGACAAACAAATGGAAAGCTTGTTTTATTTTGTTTAACGACACCACTAGAGCACATTGATTTATTCACCATCAGCTATTGGATATCAAACACATGGTCATTTTGACAGTCATAGAGAGAAAACCCACTACATTTTTTTCATTAGTAGCAACGGATCTTTTATATGCATCATCCCACAGACAGGATAGAATATATTATATACCAGTCATGGTGCAATGGCTGGAACGAGAAATAGCCTAATGGGCCCACCAATAGGAATTGATCCTAGACTGACCACGCATCAAGCGAGTATTTTACCACTGGGCTATGTCCCACCCCACAAACAAATGGGTGGATGGATGGGTGGGTGGGTGGGTGGGTGGGTTGGTGGGTGGGTGGGTGGATGGATGGATGGATGGATGGATGGATGGATCGTTGGATGGTTGGATGGATGGATGGATGGATGGATATGTGGGTGGGTGGATGGATGGATGGATGGATGGATGGATGGATGGATCGTTGGATGGATGGATGGATGGATGGATGGATGAATGGACAGACAGCAGAAGAAAAAGCCTACAGACCCCTTCAGTTAGACTGGTACTGCACTAACAAAAAGGGCATTAATTAAACTGTGATTCATTTATTGTGTGAATATCACACAAAATGACAGTCAACGAAAAACAAAATTAATAAAATTGTTTTAAGTATATTGCTTATTCATCAATGCCATTAAGGCTAAAGTGCCGGAAACATTCATAAAGATAAATACACAAACAAAAAATAAGCTGCTGCATCATGCAGAGAGAGAGAAAAAACCACCAATTGAGTGACAGCAGTATTGGAAAAGACTTTTGCCAATTCCCATCTGACTCGCCCGGTATTATGACTGGTTTATTGTTACTGTCAATATCTGCAGTGTATTTCTTATGGACCTGGTTCTCCCCCACCATCCCAAGCAGTGCCCCACTATATTGCTGGGTCAAATACTGTATTTTAACATTTTAATAAACATCAGTTGAATGACAGAGAGATAATAAAACAATTTCAACAATTCCAATTTGACTCAAAATATTATGATGGTTTATTGTGAGCTTCAACATATGCACAGTGGATTCTGTATGGATTGGGGGGGGGGGGGGGGGGGTCCCCCATCCAACCAGTGACCCACTGTACTGTTGGGTCAAATATTGTACTTTATTATTCCAATAAATATCAGCTGAATGACAGCGGCATAATAAAAACATTTAATCAATTCCAATTTGACTCGCAATGTTATTCTGGTTTATTATGAGTTTCCACATATGCACAGTGGATTCTGTATGGACTTTTCCCCCCATCCAAACCAATGCCCATTATACTTTTGGGTTAAATACTGTACTTTATTATTCTAATAAACATCAGTTGAATGACAGCAACATAATAAAACAATTTCAACAATTCCAATTTGACTCAAAATATTATGATGGTTTATTATGAGTTTCCACATATGCACAGTGGATTCTGTATGGACTTGAGCTTTTTTTCCCCCACATCCCACTCAGGGCCCCACAATATTGTTGGGTCAAATACTGTTATTAATAAACATCAGTTGAATGACAGCAGCATAACAAAACAATTTTCAACAATTCCATTTGAGGCAAAAAGTTATGATAAGTTTATTGTGAGCTTCAACATCTGCAGTGTTTTCTGTATATAGACTTGTTTTTCCCCTATCCCAAGCAGGGCCCCATAATTTTGATGGGTCAAATACTGTATATAATATTGCAATAAACATCAGTTGAATGACAGCGGTATAATAAAACCATTTCGACAATTCCCCTTTGACTCACAATGTTATGATGGTTTATTGTGAGCTTCAACATCTGTAATGTTTTCTGTATGGACCAGACCTGTCAACCCTCCCGGATTCCGCGGGAGTCTCCCGGTATTTGATCAAATCTCCTTTCTCCTGTGCGGGAGACAGTTTCACCTGTGCGGGAGACAGTTTCTCCTGTTAAATGACATTTTTGTAAGCATAAAAAAAAAAAATCGATCCTCTTTTGTCAAAATAACAGAAGGGAAGTAACTCTGCCTTTTTTTTCTCATTCGGAAAATGTCGACTACTTTCGGTTTCCGAGAATGTAACAGGCCGAATTGTCCCGACTGTTTAACCTTTGCCGAAGTGAGAATTGTGGGATAGCCTATTTATATTGTTAAAAAAGCACAAGAAGTTTATAAAATGACGTGTTATTATAATGTTTGTTGTCATCGTAATGGCTACGAAGCGTGTGTCGCTAATTCAACAGGCTGTGTATTGACATTCAGTGTTGCCATATAAAATAAAAAAACAACTATCCAATTTAGTTCTAATAACACCTCTGAATTGTAAAATGTCTTCCCACTGGATTACATAATGAAAATGCAACTATGACGAATCTGAACTGCCAGACTCCCGAGTTGACAGCGATACACATGCATGTTAAAATCACATGTCACAGCAAGACAACGAAAAGACCAATTAGCTGTATAAACAAACTTGTGTCAGTTAATTTTGTATGTTTGTGCGGTAAAATGTTGGTTATAAGGGTACACTTCAAGAAATAATTTTTGTACAATTAAAAAATGTTGTGTTTGACTTTGACATAAAGTTACTCACGGAAATGGGTATAATTCCGGTATATTTCACACGATTGTCCGTAATGAGGTTTTACTTATGATTAATGAAAATACAATGTTTATTGCATCATTATAATGATTTTAAATAAGTACCACACCACCGTTCCTCATTATAGTAAAAACTGAATATTAATTTATAAGATTTATATAAATTTGTCTTTGGTACTTAGGCACACTAACCACAAATGATAATGTAACGCAACCTGTAAGGCTATAAGTGTAATACCGTAAATGTACTAATTAAAATTTTTATTTCTTGTTCATGTTCTTAACATTTTTGGATAATTTTTTTTTTTTTTAAATATGTATTAAATCATAATAATATTTAAACTTAAAAAAAAGAAAAGAAAAAAATAAGTTTTAATAATTTTTTTTTTTTTTAATGCCAAGATCTAAGGTTAAGAAGTATATATGACATTATAAAGTATTCATATAACTTATTGTAATAATGTTTTTTTTAAATCTTGCGATTTTGGGTTAAATTGTGTGAATTTAAAAAATCTCCTGCTTTTTGACAAAATCTCCTGCTTTTTCAACACACACCTCCTGCTTTCTCTTGACTAATGGTTGACAGGGCTGGTATGGATTGTGATCTGTAACTCAATTTTACACTAAGGGTCACAAAGTCAGCCAGTCCCCATGAAAGTCAAACTTGGTCTGTAACTCAATTTTACACTAAGGGTCACAAAGTCAGCCAGTCCCCATGAAAGTCAAACTTGGTCTGTAACTCAATTTTACACTAAGGGTCACAAAGTCAGCCAGTCCCCATGAAAGTCAAACTTGATCTGTAACTCAATTTTACACTAAGGGTCACAAAGTCAGCCAGTCCCCATGAAAGTCAAACTTGGTCTGTAACTCAATTTTACACTAAGGGTCACAAAGTCAGCCAGTCCCCATGAAAGTCAAACTTGGTCTGTAACTCAATTTTACACTAAGGGTCACAAAGTCAGCCAGTCCCCATGAAAGTCAAACTTGGTCTGTAACTCAATTTTACACTAAGGGTCACAAAGTCAGCCAGTCCCCATGAAAGTCAAACTTGGTCTGTAACTCAATTTTACACTAAGGGTCACAAAGTCAGCCAGTCCCCATGAAAGTCAAACTTGGTCTGTAACTCAATTTTACACTAAGGGTCACAAAGTCAGCCAGTCCCCATGAAAGTCAAACTTGGTCTGTAACTCAATTTGATCAAGTTCAATACTTTCAGGCATTATGAAAAAAAACTCCAGAAATGTATATGCGACACAGGCAGACAGGCAGACAGACAGACAGACAGACAGACAGACAGACAGAGACAGAGACAGAGACAGAGAGAGAGAGAGAGAGAGAGAGAGAGAGAGAGAGAGAGAGAGAGAGAGAGAGAGAGAGAGAGAGAGAGAGAGAGAGAGAGAGAGAGAGAGAGAGAGAGAGAGAGAGAGAGAGAGAGAGAGAGAGAGAGAGAGATACAGACAGACAGACAGACAGACAGACAGACAGGATGGATATGAAACCTATAGTCTCCTCCAGTTGGATCTGAAGGGGACTAATAACACAAATATTCTGATAATATTATGTAACTCTTGACAAACACCCTGGCCCCCCCCCCCCTTCCTCCCTTCACCAGAACATTTTCTAATGCATTTTGCGATACCTCATTCACCCCTAGATTTTTTTGTTTTTATGACACCACTAGAGCACACTGATTTAGTAATCATTGGCTACTGGATGTCAAACATTTGGTAATTTTGACATAAAGTCTTAGAGAGGAAACCTGCTACATTTTTCCATTAGTAGCAAGGGATTTTTATATTATAGGCACCATCTAACAGACAGGACAGCACATACCATGGCCTTTGACATACCACTCGTGGTGCACTGGCTGGAACGAGAAATAACCCAATGGGCCCACCGACAAGAGTTATGTAATTACTGAGCAGCCCCATATTTTGCAAAATGATTAGCATGTTAAAAATGACAGTGTTTAGTTTGGTAACATTACATGAGGAAACATTCAGGGACTGGCACATTTAGACATCCCAGGTACTTGGAAATTAGATGTGTCAAAATAACAAAGTCTCACTGTATTTGTCAGCAAACCAAGAAGGATGTTACTAAAAAGGCAGCCCATTTGTTAAACAAATGTAAGTGAATGTCCAATATCTAAAACACTAGAAAAATTCACAAAGATAAACAGACAAATATTCTGTCTTCTTTTGTAAATAACAAAGTGTGAGTATATTTGTCAACAAACACAAGGATGTTAATAAAATGGTGGCTCATTTGTTGCACAAATATACATGTAGCTGAATGTTCAAAGTCTTGAAAAAAAAGTAGAAAACTTCACAAAGGTAAATAGACAGTCTGTCTTTTTATCAAAATAACAAAATCTGACTATTAAATCAACAAGCCAGAAGGATGTTAATAAAACAGTGGCTCATTTCTTAAACAAATATAACTCAATGTCCAATGTCTAAAAAACCCTAGAAAACTTCATAAAGATAAATAAATATTGTGTTTTTTGTACCAAAGGGAAAAGTATTTTAATAAAATGGCTGTCTAAGCCTGCATTAAAGCACTAGACAAATTCACAAAGATAAATACACAGATAGTGTGTCTTTGACTTCCACACAAAAGAGCTTAATGACTGGTTGTCTATTTTGAGTTGATTGAAGAGTTCTGAGAGTTTCAGTCTATGAAGATACAAACCATATTGATCAACAATAATAAATCTTTGCCGGTAAAAGAAAAAACCCTATAAATATCAGTTACTTTCAGATATAAATAGACACGTATAATTAGTTTAAGTGCTTGTTAGTGACAAATATTTTGATGGATTTAAAAAAAAAAAAATTCATGTATAATAAAATTATTTAAGAGTGGAAATATGTGTAATACATATATATTATATATGTCTCTCATGAAATAATTTTCATTATCACTTGCTAAAGCCCATGACATATAAAACATATCCTGCGAGACATAAACATGATATGAAACGGAAGCTCATTTAATATCGTATAACAATGTTATTGCTTGTTAATTTCTCTGTAAGTAAAATCACAAAGAAGAATGGAATAGAATAAAAGTCTGTTTTGTTTAATGACACCACTAGAGCACATTGATTTATTAATCATTGGCTATTGGGTGTCAAACATGCTGATATGCACCATCACACATACCATGGCCTTCCATAAACCAGTTGTGGTGCACTGGATGGAACGAGAAATAGCCCAATGGGCCCACCTACGGGGATTGATCCCAAACTGACCACGCAACAAGCGAGCACTTTACCACTGGGCTATGTCTTGCCCCACAAAGAAGAGACTTTTTAGAAAATGTGTTTCTGATTTTAATTTTTATTCATACCTAACTAGTAGTACAGTTTTTTTTACCGAGGAGACTGCGACTCAGATTGTGTAGCATATTTCAATGTGCAAGCACAGTGAGTTGAATTTGATTATTAATATTGGGCTATTTCATATTTATTTTGACACTTGGTCAAGCGAAAGATAACACACACTGTTGACACATTCAAGTTTTCCATGATCAATTTTATTTTCCATTATCAACTCCACTAACATCAATACATTTTTAGCATCCACTTGACATTGATTAAAACATTGTGAAATCCCTCCCTCCCTCCCTCCTCCCTCTCCCTCTCCCTCCCTCCCTCTCTCTCTCCCTCTCTCTCCCTCTCTCCCCTCTGTCTCATCTGTCTGTCTCTCTATCTCCTGTCTCACGGTCTCGTTTCTGTGCGTGTCTCTCTGTCTTTCTGTTTCTCTCTCTCTTGCTCTCCGTCTGTCTCTATCTCCCTCTATCTCTTTCTCTTTCTGTCTCTCTCTTTCTGTCTCTCTCTCTCTTTCTCATTCACTGTCACACTCCTCTCTCACTATCTTTTTCTCCTCTTTCTCTCACCTCTCTTTCACTCACTCTGTATCCCTGCCTCTCTCTCTCTCTCCCCCTCTCCCTCTGTCCCCTCCCTGTGCTCCCATTGTTGTCCTTTTCTCTCAGTATCTCTCAACACACCCAGCTTTATCTCAAGTGGCCTGGACTAACACAGCAGAAGATTTTAATAGGTTGTCTTTTCAAGACCGTCAATTAGTCGCCATTAGTCATGGCGATCTGAAGACACAATGAATTCCTCAACACAAATTCCGCGGCCATATTAAATTATGAATTATTCATGAGCACAGGACAGTGTTCCTAATTGGGTGTCTTAAGTAAACACAATTATCTAGACAAATTTTAATTTTTTATCAATTATTTTTTTATTAATACATACAGGCATTTGGTTGGATTATGGTTTGTTTTTTAAGGCTCAGAATAAAAATGGAAACCTAAAGAACTGCTGTTTTTAAATGACACTAAAAAGCCAAAGTGCAAGTGATTGTTTATCAATACTTGTTACCGGCTCTGTGTGTGTTTCCCTTCATTAGGGTAATGGTCCTTTCTAAGCTGCAGAATAAAAACACAAACCGCCGTTTTCTTTTTCCTTTTTTTATTCTGTTAAAAATGTCCATTCATTTTTGTTCAATTATCACCTCCTTTTTTTAAGACTTTACAATAAAAGTACATCATTGTCATTACTGATGGTGCACGAAGGAAGGAAATGTTTTATTTAACGATGCACTCAACACATTTTATTTACAGTTATATGGCGTCAAGACATATGGTTAAGGACCACATAGATACTGAGAGAGGAAACCCGCTATAGCCACTTCATGAGCTACTCTTTTCCGATTAGCTGCAAGGGATCTTTTATATGCACCATCCCACACACAGGATAGCACATACCACAACCTTTGTTACACCAGTTGTGGAGCACTGGCTGTGATGGTGCCCGAATACCTAATCCCATGCATGCCCCCCACCCCCTCCCCCACCTACTAATTCAATCCAATAGGTGCAAGTGAACAAAGTGCACGTCTTCTCAAACACCATTTATTTTGTGAACTGATTTCTCCTTTAACACATTGAAAAGTGTGATTTTGCATTCTGCAATTTTCAAAAACAAGTGTGAGATAAATTAATGGCTATCAGTTAAAGTTAAAATTAATTCTGGGAGAAAGAACTTTTTATTTGTTTTACCATGTTTTTTAAATCTCATAATAATATATTTTTTAAAACAGCAGTTTCTTTGTAAATTTGATCTTTGACATAATTAATGTTCTGTTTGGTGCCCTTTTTTTTATATAACAAGAAAAAACAAATGGCTACTTTCTTTTTAGTCTCATTCCTGCCAGTGCACCATGACTGGTATATGGTATGTGCTATCTTGTCTGTGGGATGGTGCATATAAAAGATCCCTCGTTATTAAAGGAAAAATGCAGAAGGTTTTCTTTCTTGGACTATGTTTCAAAATTATCAAATTAATAAATCAATGTGCTCTAGTGATGTCGTTAAACAAAAACAAACTTTTAACTTAAAGATGTCCGATAATGCACACATTCCTTTTGAAAAAGTTTGTTTTGTTTAACGACATAACTAGAGCACACTGATTTATTAATCATCGGCTATTGGATGTCAAAGATTTGGTCATTTTGACAGTCATAAAGAAGAAACCCGTTTCATTTTTTTCCATTAGCAGTAAGGGATCTTTTATATGCACCATCCCACAGACAGGACGGCACATACCACTGCCTTTGATATACCAGTTGTGGTGCACTGGCTGGAACGAGAAATAGCCTAATGGGCCCAGCGACGGGGATTGATCCCAAACTGACCGCGCATCAAGTGAAAACACTTAATTGGGATTCAAAATGTATCCTGTATTCTGATCTTGCCGACGTGGTAGCACTGACTTTCAGATAGTATTCGTTTTACTGGACACAACCAGAAATAATGTGTATTAAAAAAAAGTTTGTTTTGTTTAACGACACCACTAGAGCACATTGATTTATTAATCATCGGCTATTGGATGTCAAACATTTAGTCATTTTTGACACATGGTCTTAGAGAGGAAACCCACTACAGTTTACCATGAGTAGCAAGGGCTCTTTTATATGCACCATCCCATAGATAGGATAGCACATATAGCGTCAGACATATGGTTATGGATCACACAGATACTGAGAAAGAAAGAAAGAAAGAAGTGTTTTATTTAACGACACACTCAACACATTTTATTTACGGTTATATGGCGTCAGACATATGGTTAAGGACCACACAGGCATTTTTAGAGGAAACCCGCTGTCACCACATAGGCTACTCTTTTACGACAGGCAGCAAGGGATCTTTTATTTGCACTTCCCACAGGCAGGATAGTACAAACCATGGACTTTGTTGAACCAGTTATGGATCACTGGTCGGTGCAAGTGGTTTACACCTACACATTGAGCCTTGCGGAGCACTCACTCAGGGTTTGGAGTCGGTATCTGGATTAAAAATTCCACGCCTCGACTGGGATCCGAACCCAGTACCTACCAGCCTGTAGACCGATGGCCTGCCACGACGCCGCCGAGGCCGGTACACAGATACTGAGAGCGGAAACTCGCTGTTGCCAGTTCCAGGGATTGAAATTTAATTTTTTTACCATTATCCCAAAGGAATAGTGAATTTAAAAAAACACTATTCCGTCTAAAAATGTACTATCCCTTCAATTATTAATGTACCACTAGTTTTCCTGACTGTGCTACGTCGCCCTGTACAACATTGTGTAACGAACAATTGTTTATATACCAGTTTATGCATTACTGCGTACTAGCTGGAATTACAAATGAACTCACCCCAAACATTAGTCTCGATCAAAAAGACGTTAATTTTGTACCGGTAAGTGCATGAGAAAGGTCTTAGTAGCGCGAGGATTTATTCTGCAGAAAAATGTAGCTGAACTAAAAGGGTAAGAGGAATAGTCTCAGGCGATTTTCGGTATTCTGTTCTTTATTTTCACTTTCATGACGGAATATTGGAAGAATTGTTTTACTATTCCCTTTCGAAATTTACTATTTGCGGAATAGCGTAAAATTCGACCCCTGAGTTCATGGGCTACTCTTTTCTATTAGCAGCAAGGTATCTTTTATATGCACCATCCCATAGACAGGATAACACATACCACAGCCTTTGATATACCAGTCATGGTGCACTGGCTGGAACGAGAAATAGTCCAATGGGCCTACCAACAGGGATCGATCCCAAACCGACTTCGCACCAAGCGAATGCTTTAGCACTGGGCTACGTCCCACCTTAAGATATTGCAGTGCTGTTAAGTGAAGATCAGACAGAGACTGTACATGGACGTGGACTACGCCATACCAGGGCTCACCCTGTACACGGACGTGGACTACGCCATACCAGGGCTCGCCCTGTACATGAACATGGACTACACCATACCAGGGCTCACCCTGTACACGGACGTGGACTACGCCATACCAGGGCTCGCCCTGTACACGGACGTGGACTATGCCATACCAGGGCTCGCCCTGTACATGAACATGGACTACACCATACCAGGGCTCGCCCTGTACATGAACATGGACTACACCATACCAGGGCTCGCCCTGTACACGGACGTGGACTACGCCATACCAGGCTCACCCTGTACACGGACGTGGACTACGCCATACAAGGGCTCCCCCTGGACACGGATGTGGACTACGCCATACCAGGGCTCACCCTGGACACGGACGTGGACTACGCCATACCAGGGCTCACCCTGTACACGGACGTGGACTACGCCATACAAGGGCTCCCCCTGGACACGGATGTGGACTACGCCATACCAGGGCTCACCCTGGACACGGACGTGGACTACGCCATACCAGGGCTCACCCTGTACATGAACATGGACTACGCCATACCAGGGCTCACCCTGTACACGAACGTGGACTACACTATACCAGGGCTCACCCTGGACACGGACGTGGACTACGCCATACCAGGGCTCACCCTGTACATGAACATGGACTACACCATACCAGGGCTCACCCTGTACACGAACGTGGACTACACTATACCAGGGCTCACCCTGGACACGGACGTGGACTACGCCATACCAGGGCTCATCCTGTACATGAACATGGACTACACCATACCAGGGCTCACCCTGTACACGGACGTGGACTACGCCATACAAGGGCTCCCCCTGGACACGGATGTGGACTACGCCATACCAGGGCTCACCCTGGACACGGACGTGGACTACGCCATACCAGGGCTCACCCTGTACATGAACATGGACTACGCCATACCAGGGCTCACCCTGTACACGAACGTGGACTACACTATACCAGGGCTCACCCTGGACACGGATGTGGACTACGCCATACCAGGGCTCACCCTGGACACGGACGTGGACTACGCCATACCAGGGCTCACCCTGTACATGAACATGGACTACGCCATACCAGGGCTCACCCTGTACACGAACGTGGACTACACTATACCAGGGCTCACCCTGGACACGGACGTGGACTACACTATACCAGGGCTCACCCTGGACACGGACGTGGACTACGCTATACCAGGGCTCACCCTGGACACGGACGTGGACTACGCCATACCAGGGCTCATCCTGGACACGGACGTGGACTACGCCATACCAGGGCTCATCCTGGACACGGACGTGGACTACGCCATACCAGGGCTCATCCTGGACACGGACGTGGACTACACCATACCAGGGCTCGCCCTGGACACGGACGTGGACTACACTATACCAGGGCTCGCCCTGCACGCGGACGTGGACTACACTATACCAGGGCTCACCCTGGACACGGACGTGGACTACACTATACCAGGGCTCACCCTGGACACGGACGTGGACTACGCCATACCAGGGCTCATCCTGGACACGGACGTGGACTACGCCATACCAGGGCTCACCCTGTACATGAACGTGGACTACACTATACCAGGGCTCACCCTGTACATGAACATGGACTACGCCATACCAGGGCTCACCCTGGACACGGACGTGGACTACGCCATACCAGGGCTCATCCTGGACACGGATGTGGACTACACTATACCAGGGCTCACCCTGGACACGGACGTGGACTACGCCATACCAGGGCTCGCCCTGCACAAGGACGTGGACTACGCCATACCAGGGCTCGCCCTGTACACGGACGTGGACTACGCCATATCAGGGCTTGCCCTGCACACGGACGTGGACTACGCCATACCAGGGCTCGCCCTGTACACGGACGTGGACTACGCCATACCAGGGCTCACCCTGTATATGGCCAAATTAGCCAATAGCTCATCTTTATTCAAAATGGCTACAACATTCAGGTTTTGGCTAATAAAATATTCCTTAAATTAACTACATTTTAATAATTTTCAAGGAAATACTCGATATAGATGTACATAATGTGAAAACTGGTTAAACCACAATTTGTTCCAGTGTGAGCCCTGCTATACGATACTAACCAATGAACTGTTTTATTCCCAAAGCACAAATCAAATGGTACATCTGTTGACCGAGTTTCACACATTTTAATAATGTTGTTAAAGCTATACTGATGGCCATATTGTATTATTGCAACACGTTGACCGTTTCTGGGCACCGACAAGATACTTACGAAGTAAATGCAGCTGCGGCTCCGATTGGCTGAAATATTTAACATTGATTATTTGTGCCAAGACTTATTTGTTTTTATTCTTAAATACATTTATACACATGTACTTTTATTTAACCTTTATCCACACAACTGGGCCCCACTCCGAGGCACGAGTTCAGGCAACAATGTTTTGTTATTTTGTTTATTCATAGAATGTTTCAGCTGAGTGGATTTTATTCTCGTTCCAACCAGTGCACCACAACTGGTCAAAAGCTGTGGTATGTGATTTCCTGTCCGTGGTAAACTGCATATAAAAGATCCCTTGCTGCATAAATTAGAGAAAATGTAGCAGGCTTCCTCTGATGTCTTTGTGTCAGAATTACCAAATGTTTGACATCCAATAGCCGATGATTAATTAATCAATGTGCTCTAGTGGTGTCGTTAAACAAAAAGTTCTTTTTTTTCATAGAAAGTTTGTTTATAAACATTTTCAGAACAGCCTCAAATAATCCTCTTTTCTTTTTTTTTAAACTAAATTATGATATCACAAGACACGGGGGGGGGGGTATTATTTTTATCATCCATAATCATTCCTTTCATTTGCGACAGTTGTAAACCATGTCAGTAATGTGGACTGAAGGTCACTATATTTGGCTGTGGTTGACTTGTTAACTATCAAAACGACAGTGGTGTGACGTCACTAATGATAGGTTTAGCGCTGAAACACACAGAGACGTAACAAAAAGAAGCGGTATCTCCTAGGACAATATCACAGGAGATATCGCAAATTATAGTCTAAGAAAGGAAACCCGTTACATTTTTCCATTAGTAGCAAGGGATCTTTTATAAACACCATCCCACAGACAGGATAGCACATACCACAGCCTTTGATATACAAGTTGTGGTGCATTGGCACAAGCTTTCATTTCTTATCATGTTTTGTTTTCATTACCTTTAATAAGTGACAATGAAAATTATTTCACAAACAAACGCGATACAAAATGGTTGGGAGTTTAAAAAAAACTTTAACATCTTATTTGTTACCAATAATCAATTTTAATTTATATGACTGAATTCATCTGATTTACGTTCCTGTATGTAGTTTACCAATCATGTCGTGTTACATCCCACTTGACGTTCTAGTGGGTTCGCTTTGATTTACGTTCCTGTACGTAGTTTACCAATCATGTCGTGTTACATCCCACTTGACGTTCTAGTGGGTTCGCTTTGATTTACGTTCCTGTACGTAGTTTACCAATCATGTCGTGTTACATCCCACTTGACGTTCTAGTGGGTTCGCTTTGATTTACGTTCCTGTACGTAGTTTACCAATCATGTCGTGTTACATCCCACTTGACGTTCTAGTGGGTTCGCTTTGATTTACGTTCCTGTACGTAGTTTACCAATCATGTCGTGTTACATCCCACTTGACGTTCTAGTGGGTTCGCTTTGATTTACGTTCCTGTACGTAGTTTACCAATCATGTCGTGTTACATCCCACTTGACGTTCTAGTGGGTTCGCTTTGATTTACGTTCCTGTACGTAGTTTACCAATCATGTCGTGTTACATCCCACTTGACGTTCTAGTGGGTTCGCTTTGATTTACGTTCCTGTACGTAGTTTACCAATCATGTCGTGTTACATCCCACTTGACGTTCTAGTGGGTTCGCTTTGATTTACATTCCTGTATGTAGTTTACCAATCATGTCGTGTTACATCCCACTTGACGTTCTAGTGGGTTCACTTTGATAGGAAGGAAGGAAATGTTTTATTTAATGATGCACTCAACACATTTTATTTATGGTTACAAGGCGTCAGACATATGGTTAAGGACCACACAGATATAGAGAGAGGCAACTCATTGTCGCTACTTTGATTAGCAGCAAGGGATCTTTTATATGCACCATCCCAAGATAACATATACCACGGCCTTTGTTACATCAGTTGTGGAGCACTGGCTGAAACGAGAAATAGCCCAAATGGGCCACCAACAGGGATCGATCCTAAACCAACTGCACATCGAGCGAGCGCTTTACCACTGAGCTATGTCCCGCCCATATTTTGATAGGAACCACAATATTTTTAACCATATGGGTAACAAATAAAAAATCCTGCCTCCCCCAAGCATGTGTGATCAAATATCGAACAGTCCCTTACTGAAAACATAAAAAGACTAGCAAGTCTTAATTCATTCTAAAAAACCCATCCCTTGTAATGAACTAATATTGATTACCAAAATCAAACTGAAAGGAATTACACTTTTTTTTCTCTCCCCCTTACGCCAATGTTTATTTTTCTGTTTGATCAAAGCCCACTTGACATTTGAACAACATTTCCCGTTAAAACGTAGCGGGTTTCTGTCAACCCAATAACCACTCGGCGGGTCTTGCTGGGACAATGTTTCGGTGTTTATTCAACAAATTACGACGTAACCGGGCCATTCATATGAAGCAATCATATTTAAACAATATTGCCATTTCTCAGCTAGCCAAGCCCGATCCATGAAGGAACGTGTCGTTTGCGCGGGTTCGCACTGCCACGGGCGAGAACGGTGTGAGTAAATTCAAACTGAAGATGACGAGTTAACGATTCGACAAAGAGCCGGACGGGACGATCGTTAGTAATTTCTACACAGCAACTGTATCATTCCTGTCTGTCTATGTGTGTGTTTGTGTGTGTGTGTTTGTGTGTGTATGAGACGCGAAGACGCTTACTAGTAGAATGCTAGAGTGTTAACTTAAAGGGACTCTGTTGGTTGTAAACATGTTACAAATAAAGGGACTCTGTTGGTCGTAAATATGTTACAAATAAAGGGACTCTGTTAGTCGTAAATATGTTACAAATAAAGGGACTCTGTTGGTTGTAAACATGTTACAAATAAAGGGACTCTGTTGGTTGTAAACATGTTACAAATAAAGGGACTCTGTTGGTTGTAAACATGTTACAAATAAAGGGACTGTTGGTTGTAAACATGTTACAAATAAAGGGACTCTGTTGGTCGTAAATATGTTACAAATAAAGGGACTCTGTTAGTCGTAAATATGTTACAAATAAAGGGACTCTGTTGGTTGTAAACATGTTACAAATAAAGGGACTCTGTTGGTTGTAAACATGTTACAAATAAAGGGACTGTTGGTCGTAAATATGTTACAAATAAAGGGACTGTTGGTTGTAAACATGTTACAAATAAAGGGACTCTGTTGGTCGTAAACATGTTACAAATAAAGGGACTCTGTTGGTCGTAAACATGTTACAAATAAAGGGACTCTGTTGGTCGTAAACTTGTTACAAATTCAACAACACCACTAGAGCACATTGATTTATTAATCATCGGCTATTAGATGTCAAACACTCAACAAATTTATGTAGTTATATGGCATCGCACGTATGGTTAAGGACCACACAGATATTGAGAGAGGAAACCCGCTGTTGCCACTTCATGGAGAAGACCTAGTACCGTATTTGACCGGAAATAAGCCCAGGGGGCCAAGACAACTCACTGTGAGGTTAGCATGGGGTGGGCTTATTCCCAGACATGGGGCCAGTTTTGTTGAATTTTTTTTTAATAATAATAATTAAAATAAATAACAATACTTAAATGAACTAGGAAGAAAACAAAAAACGTTCAGTAGCACATCTATTAATTAGTGTTCCATTTGTTATTAATAAATAATAATTGTTTATTAATTAAATTGTGGGTTTTTTACTAGTATCTAATTATCAGAAACACACCTTCTATGTTACAATTACTTACCAGTGCTGTTTATTTACATCCAAAATTTTATGCTGAGAAGACTTAATACAACAGCAATTAACAACTCAATAGCTTATACACACGTTTCTGACACAGGCAGCCAGCTTACACTACAAAGAATTGTCAATCTAAGGTCATTGTTCTTAGCCAATCAGAATAAGGTATTTGCTTAATTAGCATTAACTGCGACCCAGTGTGGTGGTAAAAATAGACATTGGTTTTTAGTTCATACTTGGGCTTGGATACTTCAGAGAAATACTGCAGGCATGAAATTGAAAACAATGTTACACACTGTTATTGTTAGACTACTAAATCTCACTGGTGGTAAAATATTGTGTTACATTTGTGTTTAATTATCGGCAGGAGGTATGACCTTTTAAATGAACTTTGAGCAAACTTGCAATTTCATGCTATTTATAAGGTGACGAAGTTGGGGGTGGGCTTATTTACGAATGAGGGCCTAATTTCTTAAATGCTATCAAAATGGAGGGGGGCTTATTCCAAGACATGGGCTTATTTCAAGACATGGGCTTATTCCAAGACATGGGCTTATTCCAAGACATGGGCTTATTCCAAGACATGGGCTTATTTCCGTTCAAATACGGTAATATGTATAACTTGTGCCTAATCCATTTGTTCTTTAAAAAGCAATAAAATATGTTTCAATCCATGGGCTACTCTTTTTGATTAGCAGCAAGGGATCTTTTATATGCACCATCCCACAGACAGGATAGTACATACCACAGCCTTTGTTACACTAGTTGTGGAGAAATAGCCCAATGGGCCCACCGACGGGAATCGAACCGAGATCAATCGCGCATCAGGCGAGCACTGTACCACTGAGCTACGTCCTGTCCCCTCAAACATTTAGTAATTTCAACATACAGTCTTAGAGAAGAAACCCCTATATATGTTTCCATTAGCAGCAAGGGATCTTTTATATGCATGCTATGAAAAAAAATCACATTTATGAAAGACACAATGAAGTATATTAATATTAAATATGAAAAAGACAAAAATAAACGCTATGGCCCGACCATGAAAACAGCAAACATGTTGCACCGAATTATCAATACAAAACAAAAAATATATTTGAAAATATTATCACAGAACTTATAGAATAACCTTAAAATGTTCAAGAGATATTGCACGTGTGCTGTATTCGCCAATCTCAAGAAAACCTATGAGAACATTGTCACCCCTGCACCACGCACGGAATACTGGGCGGAGACACTGGGCTGCCCTACCCCCCTCCCCATTTAAATAACACATTTAAATGAATTTCTCTATATAAAGCAAACAAAAATGTTGGACCCTGATCAGACCAAAGTTCCAGAATTAATGCCAAGATGCAGCTTTTTTTTTCTGCTTTTTTTTTAAAGCATGGATTGCATAGAAAAGGTGGCTATATTTGAAACGAAATAAGAGGCATATTTAAATTGAAACCAAAATGCACGTCCTGGTTTATGCATGATGGCATAACTGGTTCAACAAAGGCCATGGTTTGTGCTATCCTGCCTGTGGGAAGTGCAAATAAAAGATCCCTTGCTGCCTGTCGTAAAAAGAGTAGCCTATGTGGCGACAGCGGGTTTCCTCTGAAAACAGTGTCAGAATGACCATATGTTTGACGTCCAATAGCCGATGATAAAATAAAAAATCAATGTGCTCTAGCGGCGTCGTTAAATAAAAAACAAAAAACAAAATTTTTGAATCCATGTGCAGTCTTATGTCCTAGCAAGAAAAGCACTGCAAAAATCAATGTCATAGCACAGTATTTTCTTTTTTTTAAAGTTGACACATGAGGGTCCAAACTAACATGTGCGCTGGCCAGAGACCAGAAATATATTTTGTTTGGCCTAACAATAATAAATAAATAAATTTTAAAAACAATTTTTAAACTTGTAGTTATGCTCTAGAAATGTTTCTCAACTTTTGGCTTAAGTTCGAATATTAAAATCTGATTAAAATTATTTGAAGATTACTTGCCACACGACAAAATGAATTTCAGACCTTGCATTTTTGTAATCTATACACACATTCACCGTGAGCACTATGTCAGTAGTTCATTAAATATCAACTACAATACCACACATTCCCTTATTTCTTTCAATCAGTATATTTTATTTTCTAAGTGGAACTTATGCTACAAAAATTAACACCCTCCACGATCTGTGTCATCATTTATGAAAAGTCCTTTAGTTCATTCAGTACTATACACCTTGAGGAAAACACAGCCCCAGTCACAACCTGACCCAGTCCAAACCTGACCCATCTCTTTATCTTCCGTGTATGATAACCACGTACTAATTTCGGCAGACGGTCGTACAGACGTTGGGTTTCCACGACTAGAATCGCTCGAGGACAGACGGTTTCCCAAATTGATTTGAGTTTCGGACGCAGCCGACACACAGATGTGTGAGACTCTCGATAATATTATTACAACAATTAATGCGAGATTTCTTTCTTGCAACCAGCCAGCACTGGGTGTTTGCGTATCGATCTCACCCCATCTCGCCCAGTCCCAAAGGCCGCTATCAAAAGGAAAATCATGATTGTAAGCCGATATAGATAACTTCTAAATCGTCTTGTTTGCACATTACCAAAAAACAATATGTGCGTATGTCTGGTTATAACCTAATCAACTATTTATAGAAGTGACTAGGTCAATAGTTTTTTCCTCTTTTCTTCTTTTAACATGTTTTTTCTTCTTCTTAAATATTTAAAGGGTCTCTGTGATTGCTGTTAATGTAGAAGGTGTTCCCAACTAATGGATCCTTTTTAATGACTGAAATGATATATTACCGGGTAAATACATTTTCTTCTTCAGAATATCAGTGATCGTATATTCAGTGTTCCAACTATTGGATCTTTTTTAACAACTATAATTATACCATTAAATACAAAGTTTTTTTGTTTAATGATACCACTAGAGCATATCATTGCCTATTGGATGTCAAACATTTGGTAATTTTGACATATAGTCTAAGAAAGAAAACCCCCTACATTTTTCCATTAATAGCAAGGGATATTTAATAAGCACCATCCCATACAGGATAGCACATACCACAGCCTTTGATATACCAGTTGTGGAGCACTGGCTAGAGCGAGAAATAGCCCAGTGTGTCTGTATATTCAATGTGTTTCTGGTCATCTCATAGTAGCTCAAACTAATTTTATTTCCTAATATAGTTCCTAGTGAAAAAACTGAGGGAGTGATTAACTACGTTTTCAATTTGAACAACAAACCCGTTATGCATGGTCAAAACCGTATCTCTGCAGAAAGCTGAGTCCAACGGGTGTTTGTGAAAATACTGTTTGACTCCATGAATCTCATGTGTTTTATCTATAAGAGAACAGCCACTTTCAAGGAAACCCTAACTTGGATTATAGGAAGCCATTCAAGATACATGTACCTGTGTATTAACAAACTGAGCATTGATTTCTCCTTTTTCAGTTTGTTTTGTTTAACAACACCACTAGAGCACATTGATTTATTAATCATTGGCTCGTGGATATCAAATATTTGGTAATTTTGACATTTAGTCTTAGAGAAGAAACCTGCTACATTTTTCCATTAGTAGCCAGGGATCTTTTATATGCACCATCCCACAGACAGGATAGCATATACCACCACCTTTGATATATCAGTCGTGCAGCACTAGTTGGAACGAGAAATAGCTAAATGTGCCCATCGACGGGGATCGATCCCAGATAGTGTATCAAGTGAGCGCTTTACCACAGGGCTATGCATTGATATTTTAAAAAAATTATAATACTATTATTTTGTAAAATACACATGTTATGGTGAGCTAAAAATCACTCTCCTTGAAGTGCTCATTACGGGAGTGATGGTAAGTGGGAGTGATAGCTGTCCTTAAATGGTGAGGTCTGTGTTTTTATACATGTATGTGAAAATTATTTGGAGGAAAAATCGAGTTTGGGCTATTACAAAAATCAGAACTACATGAAACACATATCTATTCTGAACAAGAAAAAACCCCACATTCAATAAGTGTTGTTAATTGATAAAATGGCTGTTAGTCTAAAACATGAACTTAGGTGATTAGTCAAATGTTACTTTGTGACTTGCTATAAAGACTGATACTTTGAGACATGTTAAAACACCAGCAGCACAATGGCCCTTTAAATATTTAAGCCGAACGAAAAACACAATGGAATTCTTCATGTAGTTTGTCACTAGGATTGAGATTTTTCCCCCTTAATTTAAACAGGAAAAAATTCATATTGTCTAGAAAACATGAGAATTGTTAAGGATGTCGACATTGTTTTATTTTATTATTTACACAGGAAGAAAAAAACAAAACAGGTGAAAAAAAGCAGGAAAAAAAGCAACGAGTCATAAGGTTAGCATATTTTTCCTTCTTTATTTCAACAGGAAGCACATTAGGGTTTTTTAATATGGCTATTAGGTGCATCACTGGTGTGTGTGTGTGTGTGTGGTGTGTGTGTGTGTGTGTGTGTGTGGTGTGTGGTGTGTGTGTGTGTGTGTGTGTGTGTGTGTGTGTGTGTGTGTGGTGTGTATGTGTGGTGTGTGTGGTATGTGTGTAGTGTGTGTATGTGTGGTGTGTGGTATGTGTGGTGTGTGTGTGTGTATGTGTGTGGTGTTTGGTGTGTGTGTGTGTGGTGTGTGTGTGTGTGTGTGTGTGTGTGTGTGTGCGTGTGCGTGCGTGCGTGCATGTATGTGAATTTGTAGGTATATGTGACATACACCTGTTTACTTTTTTCAAGTTTCTTGGGGAATCAACTGATCAAAGGGACAGACCCTAGTTTTTAAACATTAAGGCATAGTTTTCATCTAGACGCTAGTTTCAACCCGTGAAAATGAACACTAAGTTTGGTTAATTTACAAACCTGTAACAAATGTGGATACAACAGAGTGAAACGAGTCTGTGACGTTGAAATACTCTTAAAAACAGATTAAGATGCGACTCCATAACTGTTACTTCTCAGATGCACGCGTGTTTTTCAAAATATGAAAAATACATTTCTTGGTATTAGAAACACCAGGATGACCAGAAACACTCAGGTTGTACGAAAATGAGATTATCTAAACAATAAAATATAAGTAATGTTTGATTTCAGTGCTCATAAACAGCTCTAATAGTGAGAAATATGCTGTAGTGTTTAAACACTAGGGTCCGTCCCTTTAAATTCATGTAGAAACTTCACTTTACAATTTGGATATTCTCAACTTAATTATGTATAGATTATTGTGCGGGATTGATTCATTTGTTCACAAATCAATGTAAGAATAATGAAACATAACACTACCAACATGAAAGCAGTTAACACACATTTCACTGAATTTATTAAACAACATTGTCTTATTTCCTCCTCTTTTTTTTTAAAAAGCACCACTTTTTTTTTCATTTTCCATGTCTGAGACTCATTAGGGCATTCATTATGTTGCCAGAACTACATCTGAAGAGGAGAATAATGGACAGAAAATGAGGTGTCTACATTTCAAATTACAACCATCAAAGCCATTAATAGACACAAAATGGCCTCTCCTTTTCTGCACTCCACCAGATGAGAGCTCTTAGTGATGAGATAACTCACTGAATGTCTGAGCCAGAATCAGATGCTCTTTTGAGCAACAGAGAACTTTGTCTTTAGAATATAGTACTTCCAGTTAGATTAGCAACTGACAGGTTTTAAGCAATTATGATACATGTAGACATTTCCAGATATTAGCACAGCCTACTGATGAAATTTGGTTTTGTTTAATGACACCACTAGAGCACAGAGATTAATTAATCATCAGCTATTGGAGGCCAAAAATGTGATAATTCTGATACATACATAGACTTCAGTGAAAGTTTGTTTTGTTTAATGACACCACTAGAGCACAGAGATTAATTAATTGTCAGCTATTGGAGGCCAAAAATGTGATAATTCTGATACATACATAGACTTCAGTGAAAGTTTGTTTTGTTTAATGACACCACTAGAGCACAGAGATTAATTAATCATCAGCTATTGGAGGCCAAAAATGTGATAATTCTGATACATACATAGACTTCAGTGAAAGTTTGTTTTGTTTAATGACACCACTAGAGCACAGAGATTAATTAATCATCAGCTATTGGAGGCCAAAAATGTGATAATTCTGATACATACATAGACTTCAGTGAAAGTTTGTTTTGTTTAATGACACCACTAGAGCACAGAGATTAATTAATCATCAGCTATTGGAGGCCAAAAATATGATAATTCTGATACATACATAGACTTCAGTGAAAGTTTGTTTTATTTTTACAGTCTTTTGAGAGAAAATCTAAAACAAATTTCAATTAGTAGCGAGCAATCTTTTATACTGACTTTTCCACAGATAGGACAGCACATACCGTGGACTTTGATATACCAGTCATAGTATACTGGCTGGAATTAAAAATAGTTCAATGATCCCACTGACAGGGATTGATTCTAGACAAGACCGCACATCAGGCTAACTAACGCTTTACCACTGGGCTTTGTCAACTCCTTAGATTGAAAAAAACCTATAATACTCACTTCCAGAATTTAACACATTCTACTGAAGTAGGTATGTTTTGTTTAACAACACCTCTAGAGCACATTGAGTTATTAATCATCGGTTATTGGATATCAAACATTTCATAATTATGAGTCGTCAGATGAAACCCGCTACATTTTTACCATTACAGTACACGATACAAAGTTTGTTTCATTTAATGACACCACTAGAGCACATTGGTTTATTAACCATCTGCTACTGGCTATCAAACATTTGGTAATTTTTTACTTGTAGTCTTAGAGAGGAAATTTGCTACATTGTTTTCCATTAGTAGTAAGGTATCTTTTATATGCACTGTCTCTTAGACTGACCGTGCATCAAGCGAGCGCGTTACCGCTGGGCTACCTCCCACCCCATCACGATACAAGTGCTTCATATAAGAGTAGCTGATTGATTAACAACTGATAAAATCATAATGTTGTCTCTTCACAAGCAGCTATTCTCATGGCTATTCTCGTATGAAGAACTCGTATTGTGTGAGGTCAGCTTTAGTAGCAAGAGGTATATACACTTTCTCAAAGTCTGGCAAGAACATAACACAGTCCTTCATGAAGCAATGGTTATGACAACCACTTATGTCTAGATGACTTTATTGTTGGTTCACTACCTGTAGAATTATTAACACACGTTTGAGACCTAATAATTGTGAATTGGACAATGTACTGGGGTGTTTGCCATTCCTTTTAATAAACCCAGAGCCATCACTTTTGTTGTTTTGTTGTTTTGTTGTTTTCACTTGTCTTTTTCTTTCCTTTTTCAAATTTTGTTTCAGCATTTATTTTTAACAGTCATCATTTCCTTAACAAAAAAAATAAAAAAATAAACAAAACAAAATCAGCCGTCTGAAGAACTGCACGTTGTGAGGAACAAATTCAATTTTTTTTTTAACCCTCATTGACATGTGACCAGGAAATGAAACTAATCAGATTGCTTCAAGTTTCATGATGTAACTGGGCTAATTCAAAAACTAACCAGGCAGGCGATTCGAGCAGGATACATTGATGAAAATGTCAACACAAAGACGAACCGTTTTAAATTTCCGACACATTGTCACAAAACTGACAGGGTTGGTTCCCAGTTGTGAAATCCTATACAGCAGTGAATACAGTCGGTAGGCTTTATTACAGTGAAATCCTCTAAACCGGACATCCTCTGGACTAAGTAAAAAAAGTCTGGTTTTAAGAGGTATCCAGTTTAGAGAGGTTCTCTTCTGTACACATATTTAAAAAGGGGCTGCGAAAAACGTTTGGTTTTAAGGGAATTCTGGTTTACTGAGGGTCCACTTTAGAGAGGTTTCACTGTTTATAGAGCACACAAACAGAAAATAAAGTTAAATTTTGTTCTGATCAATGACACCACTAGAGCACACTGACTTATCAACTATCGGCTATGGTATTGGAAATCAAACATTTGGTAATTTTTACATATAGTCTTAGAAAGGAAACCCGCAACATTTTTCCATTAGTAGCAAAGGATCTTTTATATGCACGATCCCATGACAGGATAATTGTGGTGCATTAGCTGGAATGAGAAATAACCCAACAGGCTTTACAACTGGGCTGCGTCCGTCCCAAAACCAATAATAGTCTCCTGGGCTATATGGAGTGAATAAAAGATAAATAAAATAGATAACGGATGGTTAAAAAAAACCCAATAAACAACAAAAACCCCACTGTGGTTTATTACTAAAATAGGGGTATGGGTTACAGGAAACAATCTTTTTCTTAAACCTGATCCTGAAAACTGGATTTTAGAAAAATAAAGTTGCATTTTTTTTCTTCATAATAATAATCAACAAACTGAGTTTATTTTTAAATTTTAATGATCAAAGTCAGTCAGAGAATTTTTTTGTTGTCATTGGTTAAAAGCTAGTTGGTTTTTTTTCTCTTATCAGATATCCTTCAAAGGACAGGTCTCACAGATTAATCATTTTGCTGTTGAATGGTGTCTGGGTCCGACTCAATAACACCTCACTTTTCCATAAGGACAACCGGTGCATCACAAACACACTTTATCAAAGCCAGCAGTACTCGAACATAATCAAAATTTGTTTCTAATTCCACCTTCCATTCTCAATGGAAAATTAATCATTTTTTATTTATTAAAAAAAAAAGGCGGCTCTATCTTGTAAAAAGAAGTTAGAAAAATTAAACATGTTTCAAAATATGCTGATGGACAGAAATAAATGGACTGCACAGATAGTAACAGCAGATAGAAAGAAAGAAAGAAAGAATGAATGAATGTTTAATGACACCCCAGCACAAACATACACATCGGCTAGTCACAAGTGGGTGTCAGACAAAAGTATCATCAAATAAAGAATGAATGAATGTTTAATGACACCCCAGCACAAACATACACATTGGCTAGTCACAAGTGGGTGTCAGACAAAAGTATTATCAAATAAAGAATGAATGAATGTTTAATGACACCCCAGCACAAACATACACATAGGCTAGTCACAAGTGGGTGTCAGACAAAAGTATTATCAAATAAAGAATGAATGAATGTTTAATGACACCCCAGCACAAACATACACATTGGCTAGTCACAAGTGGGTGTCAGACAAAAGTATTATCAAATAAAGAATGAATGAATGTTTAATGACACCCCAGCACAAACATACACATTGGCTAGTCACAAGTGGGTGTCAGACAAAAGTATTATCAAATAAAGAATGAATGAATGTTTAATGACACCCCAGCACAAACATACACATCGGCTAGTCACAAGTGGGTGTCAGATAAAAGTATTATCAAATAAAGAATGAATGAATGTTTAATGACAGCCCAGCACAAACATACACATAGGCTAGTCACAAGTGGGTGTCAGATAAAAGTATCATCAAGTAAAGAATGAATGAATGTTTAATGACACCCCAGCACAAACATACACATAGGCTAGTCACAAGTGGGTGTCAGACAACAGTATCATCAAGTAAAGAAGGAAGGAAGTGTTTTATTTAACGACAAACTCAACACATTTCATTTACGGTTATATGATGTCAGACATGTTACAAAAAAAGAAGAAGTTTGTTTTGTTTAACAACACCACTAGAGCACACTGATTTATTAATCATCGTCTATTGGATGTCAGACTGATGTTCTTAAAGAGAAAACCTGCTACATTTTTCCATGAGTAGTGGAAGGAAGGAAATGTTTTATTTAATAATGCACTCAACCCATTTTCTCTATGGTTATATGGTGTCAGACATATGGTTAAGGACCACATAGATATTGAGAGAGGAAACCCGTTGTCGCCACTTTTCCATTAACAGCAAGGGAACATTTATATGCATCATCCCACAGACAGGATAGCACATACCACAGCATTTGATACACCAGTTGTAAAGCAATGGCTGGAATGAGAAATAGCCCAAAGGGTCTACCGACGGCAATCGATCCTAGACCGACTACACATCACTTTACGTTTTACCACTGGGCTACGTCTCGCCCCATCAAATAATGACTGCAACCAACACTCTCAATCCATAGTGTCAGAAACTCACCATTTTACCACAGGACTACGTCTCATCAAATAATGACTGAAACCAACACTCTCAATCCATAGTGGCAGAAACTCGCCATTTTACTGGGCGGTCGGTTTGGGATCGATCCCCGTCAGTGGGCCCATTGGGCTATTTCTTGCTCCAGCCAGTGCACCACGACTGGTGCATCAAAGGTCATAGTATGTGCTATCCTGTCTATGGGATGGTGCATATAAAAGATCTCTTGCTGGTAATCGAAAAGAGTAGCCCATGAACTGGCGACAGCGGGTTTCCTCCCTCAATATCTGTGTGGTCCTTAACCATATGTCCGATGCCATATAACCGTAAACGAAATGTGTTGAGTGCGTCGTTAAATAAAACACTTCCTTCCTTCACTGACCATTTTACTGGCAGTCAATTCAACACTACCGACATTCAATGTTTGTTTTTTGTTTAACAACACCACTAGAGCATATTAATTTCTTAATCATTGATTATCACATGTAAAACATTTGGTAATTTTGACATAGTCTTCAAGAGGAAACCCGCTACATTAGTAGCAAGCGATCTTTTATATATGTACCATCCCATAGACAGGATAGCACATACC
Organism: Gigantopelta aegis; assembly: GCF_016097555.1. Taxonomy (NCBI): domain Eukaryota; kingdom Metazoa; phylum Mollusca; class Gastropoda; order Neomphalida; family Peltospiridae; genus Gigantopelta; species Gigantopelta aegis. The sequence continues at coordinate 46,416,955 of NC_054710.1, forward strand.
ATGGTCTTTAATATACCAGTTGTGGTGCACTGACTGGAACTACAAATAGCCCATTGGGCCCACCAACGGTGATTGATCATAGATGGACTGTGCATCAAGCAAGAGCCTTACCACTGGGCTATATACATGGCCGTCCACCGACATTCAATCCCACATTACAACTTCGCTTGAAATATAGACATTACTACACTAGTGCTTTAATGTGGTCTTGTTGTTTGGACATCAGTATTCATAGCCCTCTTAAAAACATGGTCTCATACAATCTGTAACTCACAATATTCATTTCTCTAGATTTGGCTACAGATTTTTAAATCTACTTTAGCACCACGATATCTTAAAACTGTCGTAAGCTATGACATCACAATGACGCATGCCATAGCTTATGACAGTTTTACAATATCGTAGTGCTAAGATAGCTTCGGAAATCTGGACACTGGTTTGTTTTTTTATAAAATGTAGTGGTCGTAATATCTACAGAAAAAAGGGGTGGGTCGTAGCTGTGAAAAAGCACTCGTTTAATGGGCAGTCGATATAAGATCAATCCCCGTTGGTGGGCCCATTAGACTATTTCTCGTTCTAGCCAGTACAAGGCCATGACATGTGCTGTCCTGTCTGTGGGATGATGCATATAAAAGATCTCTTATTACTAATGGAAAAATGTCAGGGCTTCTAGATTATGGTAGTCCCACTCCCTTGGCTAGTGATATTTAATGTTGGGCTAGTAAATAACTACTATTGACATGCCCAACGGCTAGTGATTTTTTTTTTTGTCAAATGCTGCAGTTAAGTCTATTTTATAAATATGAATATCCTGACCCACCCCAACCCCCAGTGTGAGTGTTTTAAGCTGTCTCCCTCTTTATGTGACATATCTGATTATTACTATTATTTAGTAAAATTGCATTAATGTGGCTAGTAAAAACAATTAATCACCAATCCCATGGCTAGTGGATTTAAAAACAGTGCTAGAAGCCCTGAAAATATAGTGGGTTTCTTCTCTAAGACTATATGTCAGAACTACCAAATGTCTGACATCCAATAGTCAATGATTAATAAATTAATGAGCTCTAGTGGTGTCGTTTCCTCTCTAAGACTATATGTCAGAACTACCAAATGTCTGACATCCAATAGTCAATGATTAATAAATTAATGAGCTCTAGTGGTGTCGTTTCCTCTCTAAGACTATATGTCAGAACTACCAAATGTCTGACATCCAATAGTCAATGATTAATAAATTAATGAGCTCTAGTGGTGTCGTTTCCTCTCTAAGACTATATGTCAGAACTACCAAATGTCTGACATCCAATAGTCAATGATTAATAAATTAATGAGCTCTAGTGGTGTCGTTAAACAATACAAACTTTAAAATTTAACTTTATGTAGACTACCGGGGTAGGACGTAGCCCAGTGGTAAAGCACTCACCTGATGCGCGGTCGGTCTGGGATCGATCCCCTTCGGTGGGCCCATTGGGCTATATTCCAGCCAGTGCACCACAACTAGTATATCAAAGGCTGTGGTAGGTGTTATCCTGTCTGTGGGATGGTGCATATAAAAGATCCCTTGCTGCTAATCGAAAAGAGTAGCCCGTGATGTGGCAACAGCAGGTTTCCTCTCTCATTATGTGTGGTCCTTAACCATATGTCTGACACCATATAACCGTAAATAAAATGTGTTGAGTGTGTCGTCAAATAAAACATTCCCTTCCTTCCTTATGTAGATTAGCAGACCGATATTCTGCGGTAAGATGTAACTGGGCAACCAGACACTATGCAGATCAGCTATGAATTATACAGTAGTATTAAACATGATGTCACATCTGTACATTAACCCCTTCACCACCGCTTCATTTTCAAAACACTGCTCTTATAACCCCAGACGACCATGAATGACACCGAATGCAGGAAAGATTTCTCAACCACTAATTTCACAAACACTCAGCAGACAGACGGAGCTACCACAAAGCTTGGTGTTGTCAATACGGTGACCGATTCCATCGAGTCAATACAGTAAGAAAAACCCACAATGTAACGGAGCTACCACAAAGCTTAGTGTTGTCAATACGGTGACCGATTCCATCCAGCCAATACAGTAAGAAAACCCCACAATGTAACGGAGCTACCACAAAGCTTAGTGTTGTCAATACGGTGACCGATTCCATCCAGCCAATACAGTAAGAAAACCCCACAATGTAACGGAGCTACCACAAAGCTTAGTGTTGTCAATACGGTGACCAATTCCATCTAACAAATACAGTAAGAAAAACCCACAATGTAACGGAACTACCACAAAGCTTAGTGTTGTCAATACGGTGACCAATTCCATCGAGTCAATACAGTAAGAAAAACCCACAATGTAACGGAGCTACCACAAAGCTTAGTATTGTCAATACGGTGACCGATTCCATCCAGCCAATACAATAAGAAAACCCCACAATGTAACGGAACTACCACAAAGCTTGGTGTTGTCAATACGGTGACCGATTCCATCTAACCAATACAGTAAGAAAACCCCACAATGTAACACGTTTGTCAATATGGCAGAGTTTTCCTCGTTAGATCTTCCTTCTAGGCATTGTGTACTTTTCAAATGTCATGTTGATGCAGTTGGAAAATATTTTTATGGATATAAGGAAATGGTGTGATCTGTCTGAATTGTTTTATAGATGAACATCTGAAAGGTCTGGGTTATGAATTAAAAAAAGGGGGTGGGACGTAGTCCAGTGGTAAAGCACTCACCTGATGCATGGTCAGTTTTGGAATCGATCCCCGTCGGTGGACCCATTGAGCTATTTCTCATTCAGCCAGTGTACCACGACTGGTATATCAAAGGTAAGTGCTATCCTGTCTGTGGGATGGTGCATATAAAAAATCCCTTGCTACTAATGGAAACATGTAGTGGGTTTCCTCTCTATGACTATATGTCAAATTACCAAATGTTTGATATCCAGTAGTCGATGATTAATAAATCAATACGCTCTAGTGGTATCGATAAACAAAACAAACAACTTTGTATACTTTAATGACACCTTAGGACAGTTTTAATTAATGCCATGGTTATTTCAACACATGGTAAGAAAACAAATTAGATAGGAAGAACAAATGGGTGGGTGGGTGAGTGGATGGAAGGACAGATAGACGAATAGGTGGGTTTTGGATGGGTGGGATGGGTGAATGAATGAATGAATGGATGGATGGATGGATGGATGATGGAAGGACAGATAGACGAATAGGTGGGTTTTGGATGGGTGGGATGGGTGAATGAATGAATGAATGGATGGATGGATGGATGGATGATGGAAGGACAGATAGACGAATAGGTGGGTTTTGGATGGGTGGGATGGGTGAATGAATGAATGAATGGATGGATGGATGGATGGATGATGGATGGACAAATGGATGTATAAACATGCACAGATGGGGGTGGATGGATTGATGGATGGATGGATGGATGAATGAAAAATGAATGAATGGGTGGATGGATGGATGGATGGATGGACTGATGGATGGATGGATGGATGAATGGATGTATAAACAAGCACAGATGGGGGTGGATGGATGGATGGATGGATGGATGGATGGATGGATGGATGAATGGATATATAAACATGCACCGATGGGGGTGGATGGATGGATGGATAAATGGATGGATATATGAATAGATGGATGGATGAATGGATGTGTAAACAGTCACAGATGGTGGTGGATGGATGGATGAATGGATGGATGGATATATGAATGGATGGATGGATGGATGGATGGATGGATGGATTTGGATGGATGGATTGATGGATGGATGGATGGATGGATGGGTGATGTACAGACGACAGATAAACGGTTTAATCTGTGTGACTGGTCACACCTGACTCTTGTCTACCCTGTGACAGGACACAGAAGGTCTAAACTTACTTGGTGTCTATAATGACTGGCACTGCAGTCCAAGCCAGCTACACGATCGAACTCTTTATACACATGATGGATGGGATCTATATCATTTTCCATTTGCTTACCGACACAAATTATCGGATGTTATATCTCATGAGGCCGAAATCAATAAAACTGGACATTCTTTTATAACCCTCTTCTCATCCTCCTAACACACATACAACTCCTGCATTTGTGTATCCCCAGCTGGGGAATATAATGTTGTATTTAACGTCTGGGTCAGAGGTCCAGTTAACAGGCTTCCTATAGCTGCCATTTTTTTAAGGTGAACATTTTCATTTACTGAGATTTTTGTTTTTTTGGTGGGGAAGGGGGGGTGCAAGGGAGGGAGGATGGGGTTGTTTTTCACCATGGGCTGGGAGAAATATTTGCCTGTTGTCACGTCAATTTTTTTGTGTTTATACTTTTTGATAATCTTTTGCTTGTCAGGTTTAGATTCAGTCCGGTAGAATCTGTTGATTACTGGACCAAATGTCTGACAAGAATTTCATTTAATTTCAACCAGTTCTTTCTTCAAATTTTTTTATTTAATTGGTTTGTTTTTTGTTTTTTTTGTTTTTTTTAAATTTCAAAAAAATAAAATTAATTACTGTACTTAATGCTTGGGTCAAAGGTCAAGACAACATTTATTGATAGCCTCACACCAGCTTCTTAGCTGCCATTTTCTCAATACGAAGATTTTCATTAACTGAAAAAAAAATGTTTTTAATTCATCAGGATGTTCTGAGGATTTTTTATTATTTATTTTTCTTTCTTTTTTTTGACTTTGAAGATTTTCTAAAAAATAATGGGTTTTTTTTTAATATGCTATTAAGTAGCCTTGTGTGGGCTTAGTAGCTGCCATTTTACTCAATATCTAAATTTTTGTTTACCTACTGAGGAATTTTTGCTTTGAAGATGTCCAATCTAAAAAAAAATTAATTAATTACTGCCTTTATAAAATATGAACAAATTTAGTAATATCATACAAGAATGAAGTCATCCAACATTTTTATAATTACTCTGTCAACGATAAGAAACTATCAGCAAATCAAACAATGTCATACAAGAATGAAGTCATCCAACATTTTTATAATTTCTCTATCAACGATAAGAAACTATCAGCAAATCAAACAATGTCATACAAGAATGAAGTCATCCAACATTTTTATAATTTCTCTATCAACGATAAGAAACTATGAGCAAATCAAACAATGTCATACAAGAATGAAGTCATCCAACATTTTTATAATTTCTCTATCAACAATAAGAAACTATCAGCAAATCAAACAATGTCATACAAGAATGAAGTCATCCAACATTTTTATAATTACTCTGTCAACGATAAGAAACTATCAGCAAATCAAACAATGTCATACAAGAATGAAGTCATCCAACATTTTTATAATTTCTCTATCAACGATAAGAAACTATCAGCAAATCAAACAATGTCATACAAGAATGAAGTCATCCAACATTTTTATAATTTCTCTATCAACGATAAGAAACTATGAGCAAATCAAACAATGTCATACAAGAATGAAGTCATCCAACATTTTTATAATTTCTCTATCAACGATAAGAAACTATCAGCAAATCAAACAATGTCATACAAGAATGAAGTCATCCAACATTTTTATAATTTCTCTATCAACGATAAGAAACTATCAGCAAATCAAACAATGTCATACAAGAATGAAGTCATCCAACATTTTTATATAATTTCTCTATCAACGATAAGAAACTATGAGCAAATCAAACAATGTCATACAAGAATGAAGTCATCCAACATTTTTATAATTTCTCTATCAACGATAAGAAACTATCAGCAAATCAAACAATGTCATCATGTGTCTATATTTCCTATGTGACAAAGTAGAGAGGATTATAAATCTGTTCAGTAGTCATCATGTGTCTATATTTCCTATCTGACAAGAGAGGATTATAAATCTGTTCAGCAGCATCAATTTAGCTCTTTCTAATACATGACCATCTGGTGTCTTTTTAATGTCACGGTTCAGACATTCAGGTGCTCTCCTGCTAAATGGTGGAATTTAATAAAGAAAACTTATTATCCATATGTTTCAAAATAACCGAGTTAATAATAATCATATGAAGCACATGTGTAATAATGAGTGTAATGACGTAATTATGGGAAGCGACGTCATAACATGACATTGCTTCTCCAGTCCTGGCTCAGACTGTGCATTTGAAATAAGACGTCATTTCGTCGTCTCCTTCTAGTTGTGGCTGAAACATTTCGAGTTGGGTCTTGTTGTTCATAAAGAAAACAACAATAATAATATGGATAATAAAGAAATTATTACACTTGTGTGTGAGTCATACTGATTTTACAAAACTTGTACATGTATTAGAATTCATGTATTACCCTCGCTCTCACTCAGGCAAAACAAAAATCCTGACACTCATTTTGTAAAATCAGTAAGACACACAAGCTTGTATAATAATCTCTATACATTTTGTAGCGGTCTCCGCAATTTGGTGGAACAATCATTTTGTTATGCATTAAATAATGTTTGTTTACAATACTTTCTGTCTGTATATCCAATGCATTTGCAATCAAGTGCTTATGGTGGAAATTTAATAAGAAAAACACATTCTGTAGGATTCTCCATAAATTGTAGGAACAATAATTGTTATATTATAAATCAATTTTCTTTTTTTGAATACCAGTGTCTGTATATCCAATGTATCTCCGGTCGTGTGCTAATGTCTGTAGATGCAAATGGTGGAAATTTAATTAGAAAACACATTCTGTAGAGGTCTCCACAAATTACAGGAACAATCATTTTGTAAGTGCATCAGTTGTGTAATTGTATTTTCCCTAACTGATTTACAATCAATCGCAGCAATGCAGGTTTTGTTTTATTTGTTCAGTAACACAAAAAGAATGTTAGCCAAACTAAATTAGTTTATATGCAAATTTATTCAGCATGACCTCTGCAAATGTTCAGCATAACCTCTTTGCAAATTTATTCAGCATAACCTCTTTGCAAATTTATTAACCTCTGCAAATTAAGCATAATCTCTGCAAATGTATTAAATATAATCTTTTTGCAAATATATTCAGCATAACCTCTTTGCAAATGTATTCAGCATAACCTCTTTTCAGCTAGGTTATTCAAATTTTGAATTTGCAGAAGTCTGTTGTCTGTAATCGTTGAAGCCTTAATTCAGAATTTAAATGATCAATCTATGTTGATATTCAGTGGGCTGTGATATTCAGCATAGCTTGCACAGCATACACTTTATATCATACACCTCTTGATTATTGATATTATTTTAAAAGCATTTATAACAAAAGAAGATTGGTCAAAAGAATCGAATGGCCCTTAGAAGTTCCCTTAGAGGTTCCCTTAGAGGTTCCCTTAGCAGTTCTGTCCATGCAATAAGGAATTCATCAACAACAGAATGGTAAAAAGTTGTCATTCTGAAATCGTTTAGGGGTTGTGACATGATCTGCATGGATGGGTAGATGGGTGGGATGGACAGACGGACAGTTGTGTGGATGGATGGATGGAAGGATGGGATTGGGTTTTGGTGGTTAGATGGATGGATAGATGAATGAATATGTAGCAGCCAAGATAACCCAACATGGCACCATTGTTTAGGTGTGGATGGATGGATCTTTTAATAAATGAATGGATGCATTAATAGAGCAAGCAAGCAACCATCCATCCATACCACCATCCATCCATCCCCTATCCATCTATCCATCCATCCATCCATCCATCCATCCATACCCCCATCCATCATTACCCCCATCCATCCATACCCCCATCCATCCATCCATCGATCCATCCATCCATCCATCCATCCCCCCATCCATCCATCCATCCATCCATCCCCCCCATCCATCCATCCATTCATCCATTCCCCATCCATCCATACTGCATGCCATTTTCACACCAGACAGAAAACACAAAAATCTTAAGTCTGGTCAGGACAAGAAATCACAAAACATTAATATACGTAACAGTCTGATCTATTGCAGGCCAGGCTACGAGTGGACGCATCGCCATAGAGATGAGCATATTTATTCTCCGCCATTCGGCAGGCATCTTAGCAACATTCGAAAAGGCACAATCTGTTTATCTGCAACCATTTATCTCGTGACAGCAAAACCAATCAAATGGTCAGGAAGATTTATGACAGATCGTAAAAGCCGCAATATAATAAATGATAAAACAATGGACATGAGTAACAGGACGCAAGCCCGGGCCACTGCTTATGCAATTTGTACGGCAGGGAGATTCTATCCTGCATGACATGAAAGGATTTTTTTTGTTATGTTTTTTTTTCTGTTAACGTTATCTCAGCAAATCTAGCTCGGTTGGTAGAGTGCTTGGTCTGCAGTGTTTGGGTCACAGGATCGATCCCCATCGGTGGACCAATTCATGTAACGTCATCTCAGCAAATCTAGCTCGGTTGGTAGAGTGCTTGGTCTGCAGTGTTTGGGTTATAAGATCGATCCCCCTTGGTGGACCAATTCGTGTAATGTCATCTCAGCTCGGTTGGTAGAGTGATTGGTCTGCAGTGTTTGGGTCACAGGATCGATCCCCATCGGTGGACCAATTCATGTAACGTCATCTCAGCAAATCTAGCTCGGTTGGTAGAGTGCTTGGTCTGCAGTGTTTGGGTTATAAGATCGATCCCCCTTGGTGGACCAATTCGTGTAATGTCATCTCAGCTCGGTTGGTAGAGTGCTTGGTCTGCAGTGTTTGGGTCACAGGATCGATCCCCATCGGTGGACCAATTCGTGTAATGTCATCTCAGCTCGGTTGGTAGAGTGCTTGGTCTGCAGTGTTTGGGTCACAGGATCGATCCCCATCGGTGGACCAGTTCATGTAACGTCATCTCAGCAAATCTAGCTCGGTTGATAGAGTGCTTGGTCTGCAGTGTTTGGGTTATAAGATCGATCCCCCTTGGTGGACCAATTCGTGTAATGTCATCTCAGCTCGGTTGGTAGAGTGCTTGGTCTGCAGTGTTTGGGTCACAGGATCGATCCCCATCAGTGGACCAATTTGTGTAACATCATCTCAGCAAATCTAGCTCGGTTGGTAGAGTGCTTGGTCTGCAGTGTTTGGGTCATAGAATCGAACCCCCTCAGTGATCCAGGAGTTTGTGTCCCCCCACCCACTTAAGCATGGAAATGTATCCTATGGGGTTTGTTTCCTGTTTCCTACTCTATATAAATAAACATAAAAACATCTTGCCTGTGCCCCTCCTCACTAGAGGTTGTGCCCCTCCTCATTAGAGGTTGTGCCCAATCCTCACTAGAGGTTGTGTTGATCCTTACTAGAGATGGTGCCCAATCCACACTATAGGTTGTGACCCTCCACACTAGAGGTTGTGACACTCCACACTAGAGGTTGTTCTCCTTACTTGAGGTTGTGACCCTCCACACTAGAGGTTGTTCTCCTTACTTGAGGTTGTGACCCTCCACACTAGAGGTTGTGACCCTCCACACTAGAGGATGTTCTCCTCCTTACTTGAGGTTGTGACCCTCCACACTAGAGATTGTTCTCCTCCTTACTTGAGGTTGTGACCCTCCACACTAGAGGTTGTGACCCTCCTTACTTGAGGTTGTGACCCTCCTTACTTGAGGTTGTGACCCTCCACACTAGAAGTTGTTACCCTCCACACTAGAGGTTGTGACCCTCCTTACTTGAGGTTGTGACCCTCCACACTAAAGGTTGTTCTCCTTATTTGAGGTTGTGACCCTCCACACTAGAGGTTGTTCTCCTTACTTGAGGTTGTGACCCTCCACACTAGAGGTTGTGACCCTCCACACTAGAGGTTGAGCCCCTCACCACTACAGTTTGTGCCCAATCCACACTAGAGTTTGTTCTCCTCCTCACTGGAGGTTGTTCTCACTAGAGGTTGTTCTCCTTACTTGAGGTTGTGACCCTCCACACTAGAGGTTGAGCCCCTCACCACAAGAGTTTGTGACCCTCCTCACTAGAGGTTGTGCCCCTTCTCACTAGAGGTTGTGCCCCTCACTAGAGGTTGTGCCCCTCCTCACAAGAGGTTGTGCCCCATCTCACTAAAGGTTGTGCCCCTCCTCACTAGAGGTTGTGCCCCTCCTCACTAGAGTTTGTGCCCCTCCTCACTAGAGGTTTGTGCCCCTCCTCACTAGAGGTTGTGCCCCTCACCACTAGAGGTTGTTCTCCTCCTCACTAGAGGTTGTGCCCCTCACCACTAGAGGTTGTTCTCCTCACTACAGGTTGTGCCCCTCACCACTAGAGTTTGTTCTCCTCCTCACTAGAGGTTGTGCCCCTCACCACTAGAGTTTGTTCTCCTCACCACTAGAGGTTGTTCTCCTCACTAGAGGTTGTGCCCCTCACCACTAGAGGTTGTTCTCCTCCTCACTACAGGTTGTGCCCCTCAACACTAGAGGTTGTTCTCCTCCTCACTAGAGGTTGTTCTCCTCCTCACTAGAGGTTGTTCTCCTCCTCACTAGAGGTTGTTCTCCTCACTAGAGGTTGTGCCCCTCACCACTAGAGGTTGTTCTCCTCCTCACTAGAGGTTGTTCTCCTCCTCACTACAGGTTGTGCCCCTCAACACTAGAGGTTGTTCTCCTCCTCACTAGAGGTTGTTCTCACTAGAGGTTGTTCTCCTCCTCACTAGAGGTTGTGCCCCTCTATTATTATTCAAGTGTATCATCATTTACAGCATGCATCGCCGTGGGAACCATTTGTATATATATTCACGAAGGTAATTAGGTGTCGAGGAATATCACTCTCTTAATCTAATAACATTCCTGATACGAGGAGTGTCGTCACTTTGTCGCCAAGTGAATCTCTCGCCTCCCTTTACGGTAGGGACCCAAATTTACACCACTAATCGCCCACTGCACTCGGTGCAGGCAGGGTCAGGCAGGTTAATGCAGTTAAAACACATATTGGACTCATTTCAGTCTTGGCAGTTTGAGTGTGATGAGCATAAATCAAGTACAGTGTGCGGTGCAGTGTGTGGCGCAGTGTACGACGCAGTGTACGATGCAGTGTACATGGTGGTAGGAAGGAAGAAAGGAATGTTTTATTTAACGACACGACACATTTTATTACCAGCCTCGGTGGTGTCGTGGTAAAGCCATCAGACTACAGGCATCCCGGTACCTGCTCCAACTCAGGACGAGTTTTAATGACTCAGTGGGTAGGTGTAAGACCACTACACCCTCTCACTAACAAGTAACAACTAACAACTAACCAACTGTCCTGGACAGAGGAAGGAAGGAAATGTTTTATTTAACAACACACTTAACACATTTTATTTACAGTTATATGGCGTCGGACATATGGTTACGGACCACGCAGATATTGAGAGAGGAAACCCGCTGTTGCCACTTCTTTTCAATTAGCAGCTAGGGGGAGCTTTTATATGCACCATCCCACAGACAGGATAATGCATACCACGGCCTTTGATGTACCAGTCATGATGCACTGGATAGAGCAAGAAATAGCCCAATGGGCCCACTAACGGGGATCGATCCCAGATCGATCGCATATCAAGCGAACACTCTACCACTGGGCTATGTCCTGCCCTCTCCTGGACAGAGAGACCAAATAGCTGAGGTGTGTGCCCAGGACAACGTGCTTGAACCTTAATTGGTTATAAGCATGAAAATAAGTTGAAATGAAATGATGCAGTACAGTGATAAAAATGACATGCTCGACACATTTTATTTGCAGTTATATGACATGTGGTTAATTTGTTTGTTTGTTTGTTTGTTTGTTTGTTTGTTTAACGACACCACTTGAGCACATTGATTTATTAATCATTGGCTACTGGATGTCAAGCACCTGGTAATTTTGACATAGTCGTAGTGAGGAATCCTGCTATGTTTTTTCCATTAGTAGCAAGGGGTCTTTTATAAGCACAACCCCACAGACAAGAAAAAACTGTAGTGGATAAGTAAGACCCCTTGCTATTAATGTAAAAATGTAGTGGGTTTTCTCTATATAAGACTACATGTCACAATTACTAAATGTTTGACATCCAGTAGCTGATGATTAATAAATCAATGTGCTCTAGTGGTGTAGATAAATAAAACAAACTTTAAAATTTCTATTTGTACTTTTAGCTCTACACAACTGGTACATCAAAGGCCTTGGTATGTGCTATCCCATCTGTGGGATGGTGCATATAAAAGATCCCTTGCTACTAATGGAAAAATGCAGCAGATTTTCTCTCTAAGATTACCAAATGTTTGAAATCCAATAGCCAATGATTAATATATCAATGTGCTCTAGTGGTGTCACTAAACAAAACAAATTTTAACTTTCTGTTTGTACTATCAGCACCAATCGATATATTCTCAAGAATGTTTCGATGGAAAAAGTTTGGGCGGCACGGTATGAAAACCGTGTTCCCCAAATAAGCGAATTATACCCCGACAAAAATTGAGCCGGCCGTCCTAAAAATATCGTCTGCTTCATTATCTTGGTCACATAGCTTGAAGAGCTCGGGGAAAGGCGAGACCCGAACTTATTAAGACGAATCCTCAGAGAATACCAATACTTGACCGACAGACCCCGAGGATAAAACTGATTCCAGGCCAACAACGCAAGACACCGAATCTGATTCAGAGGCAGAAAATATAGTAACAACTCAACATAGAATCATACAATGAAGTGTATGTGTACATGTGTGTTGTGTGTGTACATGTGTGTTGTGTGTGTACATGTGTGTTGTGTGTGTACATGTGTGTTGTGTGTGTGTACATGTGTTGTGTGTGTACATGTGTGTTGTGTGTGTTGTATGTGTACATGTGTGTTGTGTGTGTTGTATGTGTACATGTGTGTTGTGTGTGTACATGTGTGTTTGTGTGTTGTGTGTCTACATGTGTGTTGTGTGTCTACATGTGTGTTGTGTGTGTACATGTGTGTTGTGTGTGTACATGTGTTGTGTGTGTTGTATGTGTATGTGTACATGTGTGTTGTGTGTGTTGTATGTGTACATGTGTGTTGTGTGTGTTGTATGTGTACATGTGTGTTGTGTGTGTTGTGTGTGTACATGTGTGTTGTGTGTGTTGTGTGTGTACATGTGTGTGTGTATGTGTGTGTGCATGTGTGTGTGTGTGTGCATGTGTGTGTACATGTGTGTATGTGTGTGTGTGTGTGTGTGCATGTATGTGTACATGTGTATGTGTGTGTATGTGTGTATGTGTGTACATGTATGTGTGTGTACATGTGTGTACATGTGTGTGTACGTGTGTGTGTACGTGTGTGTGTGTGTGTGTACATGTGTGTGTACATGTGTGTATGTATGTACACATGTATGTGTATGTGTGTGTACATGTGTGTGTACATGTGTGCACACGTGTGTATGTGCACGTGTGTGTGTGTGTGTGTATGTGCACATATATGTGTGTGTGCCTGTGTGTCACTTTATACTATAGTAGATGATTTTGGAGAATAAAAAAATGGCCTCTGAATTTAAAATATTAAAACTTGTTTCTCTGAAAACCATCATATTGGACATAAGCAGTAAGTAAAAAGTAAAACTAGTTAAAATTAAAAAAATAAATAACTTTGGATCATTTTCAATACATACATTACACAGCTGCAGTCAGAATAAATGGCACAAATTATGGCATTATTCAAGGGAGTTAATTGTAAAAACAATTTTAGCCTAAAAACCAATCTGAATGCAGGATTTACAAATTTAAAAAATATATTTAAAATTTATAATTTTAAAATAGACTTCATTGAAAATAAAAATATATGTAACCTCTTGATATTTGACGACCTGTTGGCAAAATATTTTTTATATATCTGGTTTTAACTTTTTCATAAGGTTAACCTTTAAAAGTAGGGCCTTCGCATAAATCTTTAAATCAACTACTGGTGATCTTGACCCCAAGATAAAAACATTAAATTTGGGGTGTTGTCGATGTTCAGAGCAGTCTTGTCTGGACCAGACGCCCCTAGGGACCAGGAAAAATGGCAATATGTCACGTATTATACAATCGGACATGGGAATATCCAATCAATATAGATTTGTTTTCACACGAAACAGACCAGATTAGAGCTCGGCAACGAGTAATGCAGAAAGACAAGAGATGTCAAACAAGTTTAATGGTCATGGGTTTTTAAATTTTAATGCTGCAGGTTTGTTTTTTTCCTTTTTATTTATTAATGTCGCTTTGTTTTAAGGAAACTATTATTTTATACAACACTTTATTACATGCCTATTCAATCTTACTATAGTGATAAAGACATTTTCAAACCGTGTGATAACTTTATCTTGTATCACACAAATGTGCAATCTGGACCAGAACTTGTAAATGGGAAATTCCCTTTTTATTTTTATTGGCGTTAGCGCCTTTTTATTACTGATGTTATGTCTGATTTACAAATTACTTCATATAGTATTTGAAACATTACTCGAGATTGCCGCAGTGTACGATTCTTAACGTTATGAAAATCTACAAAAACGGATGATTGATTAATAGAGTTAAGAAAGTGCAGTTATGACGTTAAATTAAAAACAATTTTTGTAAAAAATAAAAGAAGGTATGTAATAAATACAGAACTTAACATACATTGTTTTCTCTTCCTGTTTATTGCACTCGTTTATTTTGCACAAGAACATACCAGTCTTATGGTTAATGTTATTGCGCAATAAATAGGAAACGAAAACAATGCATGTGAAGTTCTGCATGTTTACAATATAGTGTTGAGTAGATTTCCTTTGGTTTCTGTCTCCATCTCTGTCTCTGTCTCTTATTGTCTGCCTGTTTGTCTTTCTCTTGCTCTTTCCATCCCTTTTCTCTCCCTCTCTTTGTCTCTTTCTCTCTGTGGTCCTTTTGTCTCTCCCACATACATGTACCCTCCCTCTCTCTATCTCTCTGTCTTCCCACACACCCCACCCCCATCTACCAGGTCCCCTCAACCTCTGTATCTCTATCATATAGCTTCTTGTCTGTCTCTCTGTCGGTTTCTCTCACACACCCTCCCTCTCTCTATCTCTCTGTCTTCCCACCCCTCCCACCTACCAGGCACCCGCTATCTCTGTATCTGTATCATATGGCTTCTGTCTGTCTGTCTGTCTTCCTTCCCTACATCACTCCTCTCTCACTCAAACTGTCTCTGAATCTAACTGTGTGTCTTGCTCTCTCTAGGGGTGGGCATACTGGGCTATTTCTTGTTCCAGCCAGTGATTCCTGACTGGTATATCAAAGGCAATGGTATGTGCTATCCTGTGTGGAATGACACAACAATAAAAACATTTTTAAAAATCCTTTGCCACTAAGGCCTAAAAAAACACTCCCTCCCTCCCCTCCCTCCCTCCCTCCCTCTCTCTCTTGCATGAGGGTAACACATTATCATTTCATGTTTCATTAAAGGAAACAAAAAAATCCCTTTTTAACCATGTAATATGAACTATACTCTTAAAAGTCCATATTGTCATAAAGGAAAATGACTGCAGGTAATCTGTTTAAAATTAAGTTTAAGATTTCTCTTACACCAGGGATATGATAATGCATTTTATGACATTTTATGGTCATCGTGACATTTCACAAATGTTTTTTTAATTCTTAAAATTTAATTACCATCCTGCCTAAAGCCAATAAGTTCACATTTCCGGATAAAACTGTTTGTACAAATATCAAGATGTCATAAAATTTGGAAAATGGCATCATAAAAACTAGTAGAGATATGATATTTTACACCAAATAAAATATTTTTTTGATAGTTAAGTAGCACTCGACAGAAATGAATACATGAAGTCATTTGCCAACTCGGCATATCTCAAACAAAACTGCTGTGGAATTAAACTTTTTCCCATGCACTGATCAGGTGCAGGTCATGAGGTTTGAAAAGGGGGTGGCATCGGACATGGCAAGAGGTGTTTCATAGGGCTTTTAATTGGGGGGTTTTCTTTGAAATCGGCAAAAAAAAAAGGAGGGTTGCCTGTTGATAAACATCCATAGGTGAAACTATAAACCAACTTTTAGTTTAAAAAGTTTGTTTTGTTAACGACACCACTAGAGAACACTGAACATCGGCTATTGGATGTCAAAGATTTTGTAATTCTGACTCATAGTCATCAGAAGAAAACCTGTTACATGTCTCCTAATGCAGCAAGGGATCTTTTATATGCACTTTCCCACAAACAGGAAAGCAAATACCACGGCCTTTGACCAGTTGTGGTGCATTGGTTGGAACGAGAAAAAAACAAATCAGTAGAATAGATCCACCAAGCACCTCAAGCGAGCACTCAACCGACTGAGCTAAATCCTGACCCACCTAGTTGATATGATCCTTCAACCCACTCTACTGGACTAAAACGACCTTCAACCCACTCTACTGGACTAAAACGACCTTCAACCCACTCTACTGGACTAAAACGACCTTCACCCCAATCTACTGGACTAAAACGACCTTCAACCCACTCTACTGGACTAAAACGACCTTCAACCCACTCTACTGGACTAAAAAGACCTTCAACCCACTCTACTGGACTAAAACGACCTTCAACCCACTCTACTGGACTAAAACGACCTTCAACCCACTCTACTGGACTAAAACGACCTTCACCCCACTCTACTGGACTAAAACGACCTTCACCCCACTCTACTGGACTAAAACGACCTTCAACCCACTCTACTGGACTAAAAAGACCTTCAACCCACTCTACTGGACTAAAAAGACCTTCAACCCACTCTACTGGACTAAAACGACCTTCACCCCACTCTACTGGACTAAAAAGACCTTGCTGTGATCACAACAGAAAAACAAATACCGACCTCAGTGGTGTCATAGTTAGGTCATCGGACAGAAGGCTGGTAGGTACAGGGTTCGCAGCCCGGTACAGGCTCCCACACAGAGCGAGTTTTAACGACTCGTTGGGTAGGTGTAAGACCACTACAGCCTCTTCTCTCTCACTAACCACTAACCAACTAACAACTAACACACTGTCCGGGACAGACAGCACAAATAGTTGCAGTGTGTGCCAGGACAGTGTGCTTGAACCTTAATTGGATATAAGAACGAAAATAAGTTGAAATAAAATGAAAAAAAAAAACCACCCTACAGTTCCCAAATTAATGAGACTTTGAGCCCTTCCACTGCACTTGAGGCGAGTATTTTACCACTGGGCTACATTCAACCTCTCATCAGGACGAACACAGGTAATACGATACAATAAAAACAAAAACCACACAGCTGCCTTTCAATATGTGGATGAAAAACTAAATTTGCTAATGATGAAAATAATATAAGGTCAGTTTCCAGGTGAATATGATTTCATATTTAAGTTTTTATTGTAGGTGTATCTAATTTTCATGTGACTTTAGCATGAAATGAGTTTTTCTCAGGCAATGATATCAGTTACACCTGCCAGCAATCTACATGTATATATTTTATTATAACAAAATATCAAGAGGAGAAACAACAAACGTATGTTATTAGTATTACCTCTCGGATTTAAAAGCTATATTCTATATCAGACCAAGAGATACATTAGGGATGTAAAATGAATCATAATAAGCTAAAAGCTTGTATTGTTTAATGATTTGTATTGTTTAATGACACCACAGTAATAACTCATCGGTTATTGATTATCAAGCATTTGGTAATTTTGACAAATGGTCTTCAAAAACATTTGCTACATTTTTCCTTTAGCAGAATGGGATAGTTTATTTTAAATGTTGCTTTCTCACAGGCAGGACAGCACACACGATGGTTTCTGATATTTCAG
The DNA here is from genome assembly GCF_016097555.1 of Gigantopelta aegis. Taxonomy (NCBI): domain Eukaryota; kingdom Metazoa; phylum Mollusca; class Gastropoda; order Neomphalida; family Peltospiridae; genus Gigantopelta; species Gigantopelta aegis. The sequence continues at coordinate 46,434,607 of NC_054710.1, forward strand.
TCATGGAGTACTGGTTGGCATGGGAATAAAAAAAAAAGTTTGTTTTGTTTAACAACACCACTAGAGCACATTGAATGTCAAACATTTGGTGTTTTTGACATAAAAGTCTGAGAGAGGAAACCTGCTACATTTTTTCCATTAGCAGCAAGGGATCTTTTATATGCACCATCCCACAGACAGGATAGCCCCCCTCCCCCCCCCCCCCCACACCACTTCCTACACCAGTGAAAATAATTATCTATGTTTATCACCAATCCAACTAAATAGGATAATATATGACAGATTACATTTTGTAATAATTTAGTTTCAGTGTCAATGTCTTTCAAATGGAACAAAAAAAATGTTTGTTTTGTTTAACGACATCACTAGAGCACACTGATTATATACTCATGGGCTATTGGATGTCAAACATTTGTTAATTCTAACACAGTCATGAGAGGAAACCTTTGTATGCACTTTCCCACAGACAGGAAAGCACATACCATGGCTTTTATCCAGTTGGAACAGGAAAAGAAACCCAATCAGCTGAATGGATCCACTGTTGTGTTTCGATCCTGCAACGCAAGCACATCAAGCGAGCACTCAACCGACTGAGCTAAATCCCGCCCCCTCCAACTGGAACAGGAAAAATCATACCACGGCCTTCAACCAGTTGTGCATTGGTTGGAACGAGAAAAAACCCAATCAGTTGAACGGATCCACCGTTGTGTTTCGATCCTGCGACATAAACACATCAAGCGAGCACTCAACCGACTGAGCTAAATCCCGCCCCCTCCATCTGGAACAATGCACAGCACAAACTAAACTGACAGGCTGTCAATCAAAGCGATTAAAATAATCTTTAAAAAAACAAAAACTAATCATACAGTTCAACTCAACTGTAATACCAGCTTACATTTCAAACACCATTTTCAAACTAATCTGAAGATAAATATTTTCATTCCATCTCAATTGTCATATAAAAGAAAGGAATGATATTTTTTACCGACACCTCCACAGCACATTTTAACCTACACTATTTGGTTATTTGGCATGTAACAGATGGCTATTTCAATACAAAAAATGTAGCAGGTTTCCATCGGAGGGCCCATTGGGCTATTTCTCATTCCAGCCAGTGCACCATGACTGGTTTATCAAAGGATGTGGTATGTACTATCCTTTCTGTAGGTAGATAACTAGTTTTACGTGCTCATATACCACTAGGGTTTCGAACAAGCCATCCTGTCTGTGGGATGGTGCTCATAAAACATCCCTTGCTACTTATGGAAAAATGTAGCAGGTTTCCTCTCCAAGACAATGTGTCAGAAGTACCAAATGTTTGACATCCAATAGCTGATGATAAAGAAATCAATGTGCTCTAGAACTGAACAACACTTTTGATTACAATGGACAAAAGTGAAAGTTTCAACACAGAAATACATACATTCTGTACATAGCTAAGTACAGTTTTATACATGTAAAACTCAAACTTAGCAGCTAAAACTAATTTTTAAATTATATATTACAATCTGCAAGCATGAAAAATGACAAACTGCAAGAGAACTATATTTATAAAATCAAAAAAACTCTACTTGCTATTTGCGTATTTGTTTTCTGCGATTGTATTACTAAGAATTATTTATAATCTGTCACTGCGCTACCGACATCCCATGATAAAATCATCTTGCGTTATTTACCTCCAGTGAATCCATGCTGAAGTGAATGGTGATCAATCGTCGGGCTACTGTAGTCTGATCATTAACTCATCACTTACCAAAGGCAATGCAAAACATGCTACTAATTGCCGGGAATGTAGTAAAAACTGTTCTTAAACCTAAAACAATGGATATGGATCTTTTAATGACGCTCTTTGACTTTTGAGAGACTCATAAGTAACTTGTGAGACAATGACACTTTGAACACACATATGCACATGCACATGCACATGCAAGCATGCACACACACATACACAGATTTTAACATAAACTAAGAAGATGTAGAGAGAGTGAGACATAGACAGAGACAGAGACAGAGACACACACAGAGAGAGAGAGAGAGAGAGAGAGAGAGAGAGAGAGAGAGAGAGAGAGAGAGAGAGAGAGAGAGAGAGAAAGGGGGAGGGGGAGAGAGGGAGGGAGGGAAAGAGTGAGAGAGGTAGAGAAAGAAAAAGGTGGTGAGAGAATGAGAGGTAGAGAGAGAGAGAGAAAGAGACAGAGAGGAAGAGAAAGAAAAAGATGAGAGAGAGGGAGCAGAGATGGGAAAGAGAGTGAGCGGGAGGGACAGGGAGACAGAGGTTGATAGTAAGATAAAGGGGACAGAGAAAGAAAGAGTGGGGAGAAGGAGAGAAAGAGGGAAGACAGAGAGGGGGGAAGAGAGAGGAAGACAGACAAAGATACATAGAGAGGGAGAGATGCAGAGAGGGGGACATGAAGAGAGAATAGGAGAGACAGAGAGGGAGGGGGAGAGAGGGAAGGATAGGAGATGGGGAAGAAAGGGAAAGAGGGAGAAGGGTAGCGAGAGAGGGATGGGGAGAGAGGGATGGGGAGAGAGGGAGGGAAGGGGAGAGACAGAAAGGGAGAGAAAGAAGGAGGAAAGGGGAGAGAGAAAGACAGAGATCATTTTTGTTACATAATCATTGAAGAAATAGACAAAATTGAGTTAAATATTACATTGAGTTAAATATTACATATATCTATCTTCTGAACACAGTATCAAAATGGTGGCAAATATTTATTTTAATGTGACTTTGGATAATCCGTCTATTGAGATAATCCGTCTATTGAGATAATCCGTCTATTGAGATAATTAAGCAACCTATTTTACTGTAAAGTGTGCACAACACAAAATTCATTTAAACAAGCCTTTCGATGTGTGTGATATTTTCTTAAGAATACAACTACTTGTATAGTGGAATGCAACCTAAGGTTTGTTGCACTGTCACCACGGAACCTATATGGACAGAGATAATTAAACAGTGATAATTGATAAATAACAGAGTGGTTGTTACAGGACAACACCACTTCCTTGCACCTATGTGTCACTGTTTACGAAAGGTCTCCGTGGGGAGTAAAGAAAACAATAATAAATGCAAGTTAAAGTTTCTCTAAACATTTTCCTTAATCTTAATGTTGAAGGTACATGTTGTCTTGTTCCACACTGCACAATTTCGGATTATGGTCAAAAATCGAAACAAATTGTGCGTTTCTGACAAGATCCAAAAACATTAGCATAGGTAGGGTTTAGGGGAGGGGGGTTGCATTTTTGGGGGGTAGTTTTTTTATTCATAATTCAAGAGAATTTTTTTTTTTTTAAATTCGAGTCAACAGTCAAAATTAGGGTCAGTCAAGCAACCAGAAACAAACCATATTGTTTTAGGCCTAATAGAAAAATGTATGACTAAATCTATGTAAACATTACTCAGGACAATTATGTATATTGTATGTGCTTTATGTTGGTTGACAAGTTATTATCAATTTAAACTGAAATGTAATTACCAAGCACTAATGACCAGGCTTATCAAACTTTAAAAAAAAAAACAGGGAAAAAATTAAACTCCTCAACTTCAATCTCAACCATTCATTTCAACTTATCTGCATGCTTATATCCAATTAAGGTTCAAGCACGCTGTCCTGGGTATCAGCTATCTGGGCAGTCTGTCCAGGACAGTGGGTTAGTTGTTAGTGAGAGAGAAGAGGGCGTAGTGGCCTTACACCTACCCATTGAGCCCTTAAGAACTCGCTCTGGGTTGAAGCTGGTACCAGGCTGCGAACCCTGTACCTACCAGCCTGTAGTCTGATGGCTTAACCACTGCACCACCGAGGCCGGTGAATCTCAGAATAATACAAACACAAATATTTATTCATTCTTTTTTTCTTTCTTTTTTTCTTTTTTTTTTGGTGCTACTTTCCAATTAAGGTTCAACATGGTGTCATGGGCACACACCTCAACTTTCTTCCAGTTCTGATAATGGCATTGATGTAAATTATACGTTAGGATTAGTCAAAGAAAAGAAAAATTATATTAAAAAGTTATTAATGATAAAATTAGCAATTTGTACGATCTATCTGGGTAAACACAATACATGTTGCCTTTAATTTAAATCCTTTCTATGTTCCTATTAATCTAACCAATTGTGTAATCGAAAGTTGATCGGTTGGTACAAACTGACTATAACCTATGATCGCTGATGAAATAAAAATCAATTCTCAAACCTATCTATATGTA